>NC_091950.1:148245081-148612581 GCF_031021105.1 Erythrolamprus reginae | reverse complement strand
TTCATTCCTAATTATTTCACTTTTGAATTTCCTTCTGGCTTTGTTAATGATAGGAAAGGGCTTCTTTCTTTTCCTCAAGGAAAGGCTCGGGGGAGGCTTTGTTAAGGGGCAGAACTAGTTTTTTGAGGTTCAATAATGTAAGCTGGGGCACCTGTCCTTGGTTCCAGAGGTGGGTTGCTCCTGGTTTGACCCAGTTCAGAATTTTTTTATTTTTTTATTTTTTTATTTTTTATTTTTTTATTTTTTTATTTTTTTTATTTGTTTGTTTGTTTGTTTGTTTGTTTGTTTACTTACTTACTTACTTACTTACTTACTTACTTACTTACTTACTTACTTACTTACTTACTTACTTACTTACTTACTTACTTACTTACTTATTTATTTATTGGATTTGTATGCCGCCCCTTTCCGCAGACTCGGGGCAGCTAACAACAGTGATAAAAAACAGCATGTAACAATCCAATACTAAAACAACTAAAAAACCCTTATTTATAAAACCAAACATACATACAAACATACCATGTGTAAATTGTAAAGGCCTAGGGGGAAAGAATATCTCAGTTCCCCCATGCCTGATGGCAGAGGTGGGTTTTAAGAAGCTTACGAATTTGCAATGTTTTTGAATATTAGTAGCTGAGGTTGGTAGTTGTGTTGTCCATTTGAGCTCTGAGCTTGGCAATTTGTTTACAAATGTTTTGTCCCCATTTGAAGAGACCTCTTCAGTGTGCTTGTCTGTGGGGAGCAGAGGCCTTTACATACCTTGCTTAATCCTGGTTTGATTTCGGGTTGTGCAACAGCTATTTCCCAAGACTTGAAATACCTGATCAGAAAAGGCCTTTGACATGTCTGCCTTTTTCTGATGTTAAGCTGAAGAGCATTCCGGTTAGTTGGTTAGAGCTATGGAATTTATGTGTGTGTGTTGTGTTTGTGTATTTGTTTCTTTATTTGTAATTTAAATTTATATCTCACCCAACTCCCGAGGGACTCTGGGCAGCTTACAACAATAAAAAACAATTTAAAACCCATGTATATAAAAATCACACACCACATATTTAATGTCTATTCTGGTGAAACCATAAAACTTGAGAAAGTTTTCTTACAGGTGTGCAGAAGGGGTTAAAGGGAACAGGTGGAGAGGGAGGGAAAAGAAGGAGGCTGAGAAATTAAAGAGGAAAACAGCTCTTTCCCCTTGCATTTTATAGACTTCAAATCAATACACTTATTCCAAAGGCTTCTTCTTCTAAATGCTCAAGTTCAAACATGCAAATGCACGCAATATTTCATCCCACGTCTAAATAAATCAGCACACAATTCAAAATGCACAAAAACAAACCAACAAACCCTGGACTGCATTTGCATCACTTCAATCGCAGAGTTAAAGCAGTTGGTAAACACAACTAACAAAGGCTTTCCCAAACATTATATTGAAAGATAAAGCCACTGTGGTATAAATCGGTGTGCAAGGGGGAAAAAAGAGAGAGAGAGAGAGAGAGAGAGAGAGAGAGAGAGAGAGAGAGAGAGAGAGAGAGAGAAAGCCACCGGTTTCTACTAGATCTGGGGATAAAATCATTTCAATTAGCAGCAGTGCTGATTAAAGCGACTTCCTCCCCATCTGCTATTCTCTCCCAGCCAGGTGCTAGTTTTCCTTCTAAATATGTAGCTTCTGCAGGGGGAGAAAATGGTTGGGGGTGGGTGGGTGGAATTCTCCCTCCTGCTTCACTCTGCACTGATCAGAATAAATCTTTCCCCCATTTCCTACAACTGCTTTAGCACTGGAATATTATCAATCGTCTCTGGTTTAGGTCTTCCTAGCAGAAGTTCAACAAAGCTCACCATTCAAATATATACTGGAGTGAGGGTGAGAGTAATAAAATGAACCACCTTTCCTCTTGCCTGAGGTCCCAGAATATAGGAGTGTCAGTCTTGTAAGTCAATGGATGGCTTTGCATATTGTGCCAAGGTCATGAGTTGCTTAATAATCGTGACTTAAATAAAGCCCAATTGGCTGAATCTAACACGTTAAAATTGTACCGTGGGAGTTACAAGCCAGAATGGTGTGGATGAGTGAGGAGCATTTTTCAAATATATATATATATAAATTTATATTATAAATTTATAATGTAAATATATATTTATTTAATATATAATCATATAATTATATATAATTATTATATTATTATATATTATTATTATTATTATTATTATTATTTGTTGTTGTTGTTATTGTTGTGGTTAGCTCTGGCCCAGCTCCTGCCCCAAGGAATGTGCAGGTGGATGTGGGGGAAACATCCACATGCCGCAGGCCAGATTTGCTCCCGATGGAATCTGCTGACGGAGCCTCCTCTGACCAAGGAAGCGTGAGTGACAGGGAAGAGGGGAGTTTGGCAGACAGTCCAGGAGGAGATCAATCATCTGTATCATCCTTGGATTCTGAACAAGAATTAATGACACATCCATGCATGCATAGAGTGATGCATAGGAGACAACAACTGAAGGACTATTACAAGAGAAAATGAGGCCACCTGTGTTTGGGTGGGGCTGCTGTAATTAGTGCTACAGATAAAAGTGTAACCTGGTGTTTAGCCTCATGGCAGTTTATCTGATTCATTGTTTCATCAAGATCGTGGTTTTTGTGCTGTTCAAGATTGTGTGTGGACTCTCTGGACTTCAGAATTGGACTCAATTTCCCAGTTATTGGGTGAGCAATTGGATTGCATTTAACCTGTGCCTTGTGTGTACCAGAAAATCCATTTGACATTTAAAAAGGAAGCTGTTTCTATTTTTCTGTTTATAAAAACTTTGGGGTTTTCCTTTTATCGTGTGGTGTGTGTCTTCCTGGACTAATTACCCTGTAATTACGGGCGGTTGAAACACGCTGGCAGAATTATTATTATTATTATTATTATTATTATTATTATTATTATTATTATTATATTTGTATGCCACCCTTCTCCCAAAACTTGGGGCGGCTCACAGAATAAATATAGAAACAAAGCATACAAGACAAATCTAATACAGTATATTACTCCAGACAATCCAATCACACCATGGGGGGAAAGATCTAATTGCTCCAGGCCTGGCGACATAGGTGAGTCTTAAGGCTCTTGCAGAAGGCGAGGAGGAGGGGGGGCAGTACGAATCTCAAAGAGAATCTCAAAAGGGAACACTCAAAGAACACATCCTAGATCTGAATGAATGAAATATTCTCACTGAATACTTTGTTCTGTACAAAGTTGAATGTGCTGACAACAAAATGAAATTGATTGTCAATCAGTGTTGCTTCCTAAGTGGACAGTTTGATTTCACAGAAGTTTGATTTACTTGGAGTTATATCCTGTTGTTTAAGTGTTCCCTTTATTTTTTTGAGCAGTGAATGTATGTATGTATGTAGGTTGTCGAGAAGGTGGTAGCGCTCCAGCTCCAACGGTCCTTGGAAGAAGCTGATTATCTAGGTCCCCGACAGTCAGGCTTCAGGCCCGGTTACAGCACGGAAACCGCTTTGGTCGCGTTGATGGATGATCTCTGGCGGGCCCGGGACAGGGGTTTATCCTCTGTCCTGGTGCTCCTCGATCTCTCAGCGGCTTTCGATACCATCGACCATGGTATCCTTCTGCGCCGGTTGGAGGGGTTGGGGGTGGGAGGCACTGTTCTTCAGTGGTTCTCATCCTACCTCTCTGGCCGGTCGCAGTCGGTGTTAGTGGGGGGTCAGAGGTCGGCTCCGAGGTCTCTCCCTTGTGGAGTGCCTCAGGGGTCGGTCCTCTCCCCCTTGCTATTTAACATCTACATGAAACCGCTGGGAGAGATCATCCAAGGACATGGGGTGAGGTATCATCAATATGCCGATGATACCCAGCTTTACATCTCCACCCCATGCCCAGTCAACGAAGCGGTGGAAGTGATGTGCCGGTGCCTGGAGGCTGTTGGGGCCTGGATGGGTGTCAACAGACTCAAACTCAACCCGGATAAGACGGAGTGGCTGTGGGTTCTGCCTCCCAAGGACAATCCCATCTGTCCGTCCATCACCCTGGGGGGGGAATTATTGACCCCCTCAGAGAGGGTCCGCAACTTGGGCGTCCTCCTCGATCCACAGCTCACATTAGAAAACCATCTCTCAGCTGTGGCGAGGGGGGCGTTTGCCCAGGTTCGCCTGGTGCACCAGTTGCGGCCCTATCTGGACAGGGACTCATTGCTCACAGTCACTCATGCCCTCATCACCTCGAGGTTCGACTACTGTAATGCTCTCTACATGGGGCTACCTTTGAAAAGTGTTCGGAAACTTCAGATCGTGCAGAATGCAGCTGCGAGAGCAGTCATGGGCTTACCTAGGTACGCCCATGTTTCACCAACACTCCGCAGTCTGCATTGGCTGCCGATCAATTTCCGGTCACAATTCAAAGTGTTGGTTATGACCTTTAAAGCCCTTCATGGCATCGGACCAGAATATCTCCGAGACCGCCTCCTGCCGCACGAATCCCAGCGACCGATTAGGTCCCACAGAGTGGGCCTTCTCCGGGTCCCGTCAACCAAACAATGCCGGTTGGCGGGTCCCAGGGGAAGAGCCTTCTCTGTGGCGGCACCGGATCTCTGGAACCAGCTCCCCCCAGAGATTAGAACTGCCCCTACTCTTCCTGCCTTCCGAAAACTCCTCAAAACCCACCTTTGTCGTCAGGCATGGGGAAACTAAACATCTCCCCTGGGCACGTCAATTTATGTATGGTATGCTTGTGTGTGTGTCTGTTATCATATGGGGTTTCTTTTCTTAAATCGTTAAATTTTAATTAATTGGATTGTTGTGACTGTTTTTACATGTTGTGAGCCGCCCCGAGTCTTCGGAGAGGGGCGGCATACAAGTCCAACAAATAAATAAATAAATAAATAAATGTATAATTATTTTAAAATATAATGATCAGAAACGGGAGCAGCATTTAAAAAAAATATTGTCCTGGAGTTTACACATCATTCAAAGCCACAATGTCACTTATTCAGTTTTCCCCCCTTAAGAGTGTATGGTCACAACCCACCTACTGCATTGCCATAGAATCCATAATTTGTGACTTGGCATGACGTGTGTGTGTGTGAATTTTGGCTTATCCCATAAAATCATAGCTCCGAACAGCATGTGAAACTAGCCGGTAGTTTTCTGTTCCCGAGGCTTCCTGAAATTCTTGTTTGTTTGTTGTATACGGGAGAAGCAGTGGGATAAGTGTCCTTCTACTTTGGCAGTACAAGAAAGAGCTTCCCCAGGGATGGGGGAAGTCATTATGCAGCCTTCTCCCGCCCTCCACCATCCTTTGATGCCTGTGTTCATGAAGTTGAACTGTCAAGAAGGAAAGCTTCAGTCTGCAGCTCCCTAATCAGGCCCTGAAGGGGGGAAACAAGCGACGTCTCTAGGCCCTGTCCCAGACTGTCCCTGGGGGTGGAGGAGGAGGTGGAGCAGCCTCCACTAGGCACTTCCTCTCCTGGGTCAGCTACAGTCAGATAAATACACAGCCGGCACAAATGCCAGATTAGCCCCTAATGCAAAGCCATGCCCTGAACAGCTGGGCAGACTGCAGCTCCAGAGTCTCAGCTTTTTCATTTGCAGTGGGGGGAAGGGAGGTATTTCATTAACGAGGGGGGGGGGTTAGGAATTGGGGCAGCCTTTTGCTCATTCTTTTATACCGCCACATCTGTTCTGCCTGGATGGCTTACTGGCTGATTGATTCCCCCCCCCCCCCCCCCAATTGCTTCCTTGGAAAAAAGAAAGCCTCACATTCAGGGCCGGCAACTGATCTTCCCTAATGCCTTAATTTATTTGAAAATTGCTTTTTAAAATTCTCGTTTTCTTGCTTTTGTTAATCAAAGGGGGGGGGGGCAAAGGGAAAGAAAATACATTTATTTATTTTATTTTTTTATTTATTAAATTTGTATGCCGCCCCTCTCCGTAGACTCAGGGCGGCTCACAACAGTAATAGAAAAAACAACGTACAATACAAATCTAATAATTAAAATTAAAAACCCATAATTTAAAAAACATGCACCCAACATACCATACATAAACAATATAGGCCTGGGGAAGTTATCTCAGTTCCCCCATGCCTTACGGCAGAGGTGGGTTTTAAAGAGTTTACGACAGGCAAGGATGGTGGGGGCAGTTCTGATCTCAGGGGGGAGCTGGTTCCAGAGGGTCGGGGCCGCCACAGAGAAGGCTCTTCCCCTGGGACCCACCAAACGACATTGTTGAGTCGGTGGGACCCAGAGAAGGCCAACTCTGTGGGACCTAATCGGTCGCTGGGATTTGTGCGGCAGAAGGCAGTCCCGGAGATATTCTGGTCCGATACCATGAAGGGCTTTATAGGTCATAACAAAAGTTATTGAATAAAGAAAAAGTGATGAAATCCATCTCCTCCCACAAATGACTGTATGACTCTAACTTTGTTGCTCGCATCCTTACGATTTATATTGACTGGTTCCTAATATGATTGTATTGCTTATTTGTGCCCTATGACCAGTGAAGGGCTACCAAAACTTTTACTACCACACTGTGGGTATGTCTTATGCAGGACGCCCTGCATTTTCTTTAACATCTTTCAGTGCAAATTGGGTGCTCTGGGGTGGAGCTCCATTTTCTCTACCCCATTGTGTCCCCTGCCCACCCCAACCCTCGGTTCAGGCAGTAGCCCAACCCTGCTTATGACCAGGGGTGAGCTACTGCCCGGAGGGGGAGAAACGCAGTGGGGCATTAAAAATTGAGCTCCACACCAGAGCACCCAATTTGCACTGAGAGATGTTGAAAGAAAATGCATAAGCTACGCCCACAGTGTAGTAGTAAAAATTTTGGTAGCCCTTCACTGCCTATGACTATCATTAAGTCTTGTATCTTATGCTCTTGATGAACATATATTTTTCTTTCATGTACACTGAGAGCATATGCATCAAAGACAAATTCCTTGTGTGTCCAATCACACTTGGCCAATAAAGAATTCTATTCTATTCTGATGAAAGCAGTGACAGCCCAAGAATGTCATTCTTTGTGTATCCAGGCCCTGTATGTATTCTAAAAAATAACTTCATTTCTTATAACAAATTATTATTATTATTATTATTATTATTATTATTATTATTATTAATTGGATTTGTATGCTGCCCCTCTCCGCAGACTCGGGGCGGCTAACAACAATGATAAAAAACAACATGTAACAATCCAATTTAATAAAACAACTAAAAACCCTTATTATAAAAACCAAACATACACACAAACATACATAACTTGTAATGGCCTAGGGGAAGGAATATCCTAACTCCCCCATGCCTGGCAACAAAGGTGGGTCTTGAGTAATTTGCGAAGGACAAGGAGGGTGGGGGCCGTTCTAATCTCTGGGGGGAGTTGATTCCAGAGGGCCAGGGCCGCCACAGAGAAGGCTCTTCCCCTGGGGCCCGCCAAACGACATTGTTTGGTCGACGGGACCCGGAGAAGGCCAACTTCCTTAAGTCAAGCTTACCTTTTGGTGATTGCATGGACGTGTCCATATCGTTGTTTCAAGAGTAATACAAAAATGATTGGCTGCTGTATTCTTTCCTTGACATTTTTATTGGTGACTAAATATATAGCTCTGGGATTTTTAATTTTTTTTTTTTTGTAATCTCTCATTTAGGAACCAGCCATGTTCAACCTTGCTTAACTTTTGAGGGGAAAATGTAAATAACACTTCAGTTCATTCCTTTGCTGTGAAACTGCACAATAATTTTATTTTATTTATTTTATTTTATTAAATTTATATGTCGCCCACTCCCTGAGGATATATAAATAATTGGATAAACAGGACACGCTGTATTGAAGATATGCGCAGGTGTCCTACCATTTCAATACATCATTGTACAGTGGAACCCCGACATAAGAGCTGCTCTACTTAAGAGCAACTCGAGATAAGAGCTGGGAGGGGAGAGATATTTTTGTTCTACTTACAAGCCCAAATTCGAGATACAAGCGCCAAGGAGCTGTCTCCTGAAGCCAAACGCTAACTTCCGCGTTCGGCTTCAGGAGACAGCTGCGAAGCGGCGCGCATGTTTTAAAAGGTTGCAGCCGGCCTGGGGGGCTTGGGGGGGTGCTTGCAGCTTTCTTTCTTGCTCTTTTTCTTTCTCTCTTTTACCTTCCCTTCCTCTATTTCTTCTTTTCTTTCTCCTTCCCACCTTCTTCCCTCCCTCCCTCCCTTCACTCATTCCTCTCTTACTCTCCCCTTTCATAAGTTTCCTTGCTTCCTTCCTCTGTTCCTGTCCCTTCCCCCTTTCTTTCTTTCTTTCTTTCTTTCTTGCTCTTTTTCTTTCTCTCTTTTACCTTCCCTTCCTCTATTTCTTCTTTTCTTTCTCCTTCCCACCTTCTTCCCTCCCTCCCTCCCTCCCTTCACTCATTCCTCTCTTACTCTCCCCTTTCATAAGTTTCCTTGCTTCCTTCCTCTGTTCCTGTCCCTTCCCTCTTTCCTTCCTTCCTTCCCACCCTCCGTCCATTCATTCACCCATTCCTCTCTTGATCGCTTAAAGCCGGTCCCTGGTGCAAAAAGGGTTGGGGACCTCTGTCCTACAGGATTGGGTGGCAGGGAAGTTGAACATATGTAAATTTAAAAGTTTAAGAAAGTTTACAAGTTAAGTGAAAGAAACTTCATTATTCATTTATATGTACATGTACATTTCTTCATTAAAAACATGTCTTTCTGCATAATTTAGACTAACTTTGTGAGTTTTTTGAGGGCTGGAACCAATTAAAATTATTTACATTAATTCCTATGGGGAAAAGTCGTTCGAGATAAGAGCTGCTCGACTTAAGAGCCCAGGTCCGGAACGAATTAAACTCGTATCTCGAGGTACCACTGTATTGGATGGATAAGTCTGCAGATGCAACAAATTTTAAGTTTTTATCAAATCCAGATAACATATTGGAGGCACTAACTCTACAATGGTTAGAGTGCAGGAATGCAGGCTACTTCAGCTAACTGCTTGCTGTAGTTCAGCGGTTCAAATCTCATCACCAGCTCAAGATTGACTCAGCCTTCCATCCTTCCAATGTGGGTAAAATGAGGACCCGGATTGTGGGGGCAATAGGCTGGCTCTGTTAAAAAGTGCTATTGCTAAATGTTGTAAGCCACCCTGAGTCTAAGGAGAAGGGCAGCATAAAAAAAATTGAATAAATAAAAATAAAAAAATCTATCCAAGGCTAGGAATTACATTAGATTGTTTGGTTTAGATTTAGCTGATTATACGACCTTACCTTGTGCAGGTTGCAAATCATGGTTTAGGGTTTAGCTCATCACCATTGAGACTTGCTTGTGCAAGGTTTGGTTTAATATGATGTGTGACATTTGATACCTCTGTGATGGTGGGATGGTTCTTGAAGAAACAACAGGACTTTTTTCCCCACCAGGCTTCCAACTTCTTAACCTGCTTCACAGCAAGAAATAATTGTTTTCCTCCAAACTTCTTGCCTTGTGTTTATATGTGTGGGAGGAAGGAACCAAAGCAGAATTATTTTCCAGCTGGGAAGATTCTGTGACAATATTACAAGCAATTGTGTTCTCTTTGCTGATGATGTTAAGCTATTTAATACCTCCGATAATATTTCTACCCTTCAGAAGGACCTTGACCATGTAGCTGAATGGTCTAACAACTGGCAACTGCAAATCTCATCCAACAAATGCTCTGTCCTACAAATTGGTAAAAAGAATCCGAATACTAAATACACACTTGGACAAACTGAACTTGCAGAAGACCCTCACTCAGTCAAAGATCTTAGAGTACTCATTTCCAATGACCTAAGTGCCAGAGTCCACTGCTAATAACATTGCCAAAAAAGCACTAAGAGTCACAAATTTAATTCTACACAGCTTCTTCTCTAAAAGTACCGATCTACTAACTAGAGCACACAAACATTTGTCAGACCCTGTTGTGGTTAGCTCTGGCCCAGCTCCTGCCCCAAGGAATGTGGAGGTGGATGTGGGGGAGACATCCACATGCCGCAGACCTGTTTTGCTCCCAGTAGAATCTGCTGACGAAGTCTCCTCTGACCAAGGAAGCGCGAGAGACAGGGAAGAGGGGAGTTTGGCAGAAAGCCCAGGAGGAGATCAGTCATCTGTATCATCCCTGGATTCTGAACAAGAATTAATGATACATCCATGCATGCGTAGAGTGACGCATAGGAGACAACAACTGAAGGATAATTACAAGAGAAAATGAGGCCAAATGTGGTTGGGTGGGGCTGCTGTAATTAGTGCTACAGATAAAAGTTCAGCCTGGTGTTTTAGCCTCATGGCAGTTTATCTGATTCATTGTTTTGTCAAGATCATGGTTTTTGCTGTTCAGGATTGTGTGTGGACTCTCTGGACTTTAGAATTACTCAATTTCCCAGTTATTGGGTGAGCAATTGGACTGCATTTAACCTGTGCCTTGTGTGTACCAGAAAATCCCTTTGACATTTAAAAAGGGAGTTGTTTCTGTTTTTCTGTTTATAAAAACTTTTGGGTTTTCCTTTTATCGTGTGGTGTATGTCTTCCTGGACTAATTACCCTGTAATTATGGGCGGTTGAGACAAGCTGGCAGAACAGACCCATTCTTGAATACAGCTCACCTGTATGGAATCCACACTGCATAACAGACATTAATACAATCGAAGGAGTCCAGAAATACTTCACAAGAAGAGTCCTCCACTCCTTCTCATGCAACAAATTACCTTACTCCTCCAGACTTCAATTACTATGTTTAGAAAATTTACAGCTACGCCGCCTCCGAACTGATTTAACTGTTGTTCATAAAATCATACATCACAATGTACTCCCTGTTAGCGACTACTTCACCTTTAACAACAACAACACAAGAGCATGCAATAGATACAAACTAAATGTAAATCGCTCCAAACTAGACTGCAGAAAATACGATTTCAGCAATAGAGTGGTCAATGCCTGGAATTCACTACCGGACTCTGTTGTTTCTTTCCCCAATCCCAAAATCTTCAACCTTACATTATCTACAATCGACCTTTCCCCTTTTCTAAGAGGTCTGTAAGGGGCGTGCATAAGTTCACCTTTGTGCCTACCTTTCCTGTCCAAATGTCTTTTTTAATCTTTTCTATCTCTACTTTATACTTATATTATGTGAAACATACTACAATACAATACTATATTCGTATGACAAACAAACAAACAAATAAATAAATGATGATGAATGGGATCAGAGCTGGGAAATCTAGGTATTACTTGTCCTAAACAAAATAATACTTATCCCTGGGGGGTTAGTGGTGAATGATAATGGTGTACTAACAGCACTCAATATCTAAGCTACCGTAAATCAAATTATGGGAAGCTTTGGCCCTACCAGATTGGTTGCTCCCACATTGTTGATAATCTGTCAAGTCTCTTGATTCAGACAAAGGCCTGGAGATATTTTTTTAAACATTTTCAAGTTATTTTTGATGAGTGTTAACAGACAGAACCTTTTATTCTCCTGTAAAAAAAATGTGGCTGACATCGGAAACATTAAATCTATGATTACAATAAAATTTAAAAGGACTCAAAACTCCTTGGAACTCAAAAGGATTTCCCTTCTATTTCCTTCTTCAGAATTTGCTCCATGAATAGCTAATCTCTGTGTAGTTAATTTCTTATCTGCATTTAATTGAAGCTGAAAAGAGTTTTGTAAGTCTAGACATATGATCTTAGTAGCCCAGTGGCCATAAACATGTTCTAAAGTGTAAACACCATAACTTGACCTTAGAGCATTTGGCTCGATCATCTTTCTATTTGTGCTAAGAATTGAGTTGCTGGATTTTACTTGGTGATGGCAACTTCAGGACCACTAAAACAAATTACGACTTCTTTCCCTCCAGTTCAGATCCTCATGCCTCCTTTTGGATCTATTTACTTTTTCCTTAGTAGCCATCTCTGGTCTGATGTTCTCTGCTGCAGGTAATAGCTAAAGATAAATATGAGCACAAAGAGAGTTTTTGAGATATTGATTATATGCCATCGAAATGATACTGGCTCCTGGGGAACCAGATAGATTTTCTCCATTACAATCTGTCCCTAACCTGTTCTTTCAAGATTATCAAATAGCACTCCCATTGCAACTGTAATGGAGCCTACCCCTCTTATGCTGGTCATCCTCTTCTTTTTCCTTCCATCTTTCCTAGTATTAGAGCCTTTTCCAGAGAGGGGAGTCTTCACATAATGTGTCCAAAGTAAGATAATTTGAGCCTGGTCATTTGTATCTTGAGTGAGAATTCTGGGTTGGTTGCTTTGTTGTTTGCTTGGTATGTATGTATGTATGTATGTATGTATGTATGTATGTATGTATGTATGTATGCATGCATGCATGCATGCATGAATCTATCTATCTATCTATCTATCTATCTATCTATCTATCTATCTATCTATCTATCCTATCTATCTATCTATCTACCTACCTACCTACCTAACCACCCACCCATCCATCATCCATCCATCCATCCATCCATCCACCTACCTACCTAACCACCCACCCACCCACCCACCCACCCATCATCCATCCATCCATCCATCCATCCATCCATCCATCCATCCATCCATCCATCTATCTATCTATCTGTCTGTCTGTCTATCTATCCGTCTATCCATCCATCCATCCGTCCCTCTTTCTATCTTTCTTTTTCTTTCTTTCTTTCTTTCTTCTTCCTATCTGTCTGTCTGTCTGTCTGTCTGTCTGTCTGTCTGTCTGTCTGTCTGTCTATCTATCTATCTATCTATCTATCTATCCATCCATCCTGCATGCATGAATCTATCTATCTATCTATCTATCTATCTATCTATCTATCTATCTATCTATCTATCTATCTATCTATCTATCTATCTATCGCTGTCCAAAGCATTCTCAGCAGTCTCTTCCAACACCAACAGAGGTGTGGTGGATGCATTTACTTCATTACCCACCAGTACATAATGCTAGAGTTGGAATCTGCATTCTGAGAGATGGACTACATCTCTGAATATTCCTCACCAAGAGCCAGGCTGGTTGATCGTTGCATCATGATCAGCAACATCAGTGTGGCCACAATAGTTCCCGACTTCTGACATAAAACAATAGATTGGATTTATGCAGTATATTAAGCTGTTGGGTGTTTGTCTTAAGATTTGTGTGATTCTAGCAACTTTGGATTCTACATGGTTTAGTGCAGGACTTCCAGCAGACGTGGTTGGTAAATCCACAGTAACTGAATTTAAACATGCCTGGGACAAACATATATCCATCCTAAGGTAAAATACAGGAAATAGTATAAGGGTGGATGAGATGGACCATGAGGTCTTTTTCTGCCGTCAGTCTTCTATATTTCTATGTTTTTATGTTTAAACTCCTGGCCCATGGGCCACTTACGTCACATGCTGGCCACACCCATGCTGTTTAGCGAAGGGGGGGGGGAAGTCCCAGTACATCACATGATGCCATTAGTTTGACATTGCTGGCTTAGTGTGTTGTATATAATAAGTTATGGCTTATTTGACAATTTATGATTTACGTCAATATGGCTTGACGCGATGCATTAAACACTCACCTGCAATTCAGGTCTCAAATACACAAGGCCTGAACTGCAGATTAGTGTTAACACATCTTGCCAAGCCATATTGACATAATGTACTTAATTAAGAGTTTTCTGTAACTGCCCCATCATTTCTAGCATATCCCTCAGCAACTCCCAACTTGCAATAAAGTAAAAATAAATAATAGTAAAGAAAACATAAAAAATAACCAAAAAGTCTTCTTGACTTCCCCCAAACCATAAGTGGGTTCCTCCCGGATTGGATCGGTTCTATAGAACCAGTAGTAACTTGGCTGTTTGAGTTGCTGGAACTGGCAGCGACCTAGGCCTGCAACAGCCCTGAGCTGGTTCTCTCCGTGGCGCCATCTTGTTTTTTCCTTCTGTGTATGCGCAAAAGCTGATCTTTTTAGTACTGCACACATATGCAGAGGGTCCATTTCCAGGAAGTGATGTGCGCATGCAAAATGTTCACGTCCATTATGGTGTGAACCGGTGAGGAAGGTAAGTAGAATCCAACCCTGCCCCAAATGCAATACATCCCCATTTTTCCAGAAAGAAACTTGCAAGCATTTCTCAGCTCCAGCTTCAGAGACCCCCAAGGCTAGTGGGAAAAGCCATATTATTGTTTTTCAGAAAGCCAGGAGGGCAGGGGACTAGGAGTGTCAAGGGGAGGGTCCTCTACCAAGAAAGCATGCTGCCTTGGCCCTGCTAGGTGGCAACACTTAAGGGAAGGGACCTGAAATGTACCCACCCTAATCAAAATAGAAATATATAAAATGCACCTGGAACACAAAAGTTCTGGGAATAGATGCAAACATGAAGAAAGATAAGCTTTTATAGAACAAATGCTTTATTAGATTTCAGATTCCAGTGATTGAGAGCACACAACATTTATAAAATTCTCCATGTTTTACGTCAGGGACGCAACTGGTGCCCGATATTGTTTATTGACACATTCATGAGTTTATGAAGTCATGCTCAGTCAGCATGGTCCAGCAGTAGAAAATGCAATGCTCAAGGCAGTTTTGGTCCAGGTCCATGATCACCCAAAGCACATTGCTTCCACCAAAATTTTGCCACCACTACCTGATACGTTCTGTTGAAGTAGCAAAGCTGATCTCCCATTTCCCACCCTGTCCAACTTTACATGCAGACATTACTGGGTTGCTTTGCTTAGAAAAGCAGTCTAGATCAGTGTTTCCCAACCTTGGCAACTTGAAGATATTTGGACTTCAACTCCCAGAATTCCCCAGCCAGCGAATGCTGGCTGGGGAATTCTGGGAGTTGAAGTCCAGATATCTTCAAGTTGCCAAGGTTGGGAAACACTGGTCTAGATGATACAAAAAATTTGCTAGTTTGGATACCTCAGTGGAATGAGAACTGAATAAAAAACCAAAAAGGAAAACAATTTCCAATTTATCTTATAGTTTGGCAACAGCCTGGAATGCTTCCGACTGCTCCATTCTTAAGTCCTTCTACCTCCTGGTCATTTGACTGAGAATAGTTACTACTGTATTATGGGGTTGGAAAGAATTCCAAAAGCCACATCTGCAAGTTTTCTCTATAGTGTTTTACAAGCAACACCATACATAGCTATAGTTTCTCATTCTGAAAAAGTTCCTTAGTCCTTAAATTATGTACTTGTCAACCACATACCTCTGTCAAATTATCTTAATTGCAAACCATGCACCTGGAAACCACACATCTGAGTGAATTCTATTGCTCAAAGCAGCCAATACTTAGATAAACCAGTGGTTCAGATCAGTAAAGTATCATTTTGGGTATTAATGGTAAACACCCTACTTATGGTGTTGAGGCTGAAGTAAGAGGGAAACATGAAGCTGTAAGACAAAGCATCAGTCAGAATCAAAGGACAAAGTAGGGGGTATGATCAATGATCACATCCAGAATCAGAATTGAGAATAACCCCAAAATGCAAATGATACTTTGAAGGAGCTTTGATTTTGCTGTTACAGCAGTACAGTGTTCCTGGGTTCCCATGGTAAGACCCTGCTAAGCAGTCTCACCAATTTCCTTGCAGCTTGACTCTCCAAAATGTTGAATGGCAAAAAGGTACTGTACTTGGTGGTGGATCAATTTCCCATTGATGATAAATCCCACAATTACCTCCTCCTGGCTCCTTAGCTAACCCCTCATAGTATCTCAGTGCTATAACAAGCCGACTTTGGCATACCCATATTGGCCAGCTGGAAGGCCTAGTGGTCAGCCTTCTTGAGGGCTTTCAATAGTGATGACGGGCATTACAGCAGACTCACCGGTAGTTGGATCTCCGATTCAGGTTAAGAATAAAAAGATGAAATGCTAGTAGCATAGATGTGCCCAAGACCTCAGGGAAACCATTTGGGATAGAACACCTTCTCCATTACCAAGAAAGCTAGATAGTGAAACCAAGACTCAAAGGTACTTCCCTGAGAAGGCTGCCTATATGTAACTCACTGGTTCACCATAAAAGACAACGACTTTCCCTTGAACCGAATTAATCAGTTCTGGGCCTCTAGAACCATAGGCAGAAACTAAGTTTAAAGGAAAAACCCACTGAAATAAACAGTTGATTCCACAAATGACCATCTTCTCTGAAAGAATTGTCTGGAAGGAACCCCCTGTGAGCTCTACATTCTGTATAATGTGTAGCTTCTATTTTGCTCTCATCTTCAGATACAGTTGCCACTTCTCTTTAAAAACTGTTGCCTGCTGAAAAGTCATTTTCATTCAACACATAGTAGGGGGGGGAAATTCATCAAATCAGCCAAATAAATAAATAAACAGAGCTGTACAGTCATTTAGACACGTCCTAAATGTAGCACACACACAGAGCTACCTTGAAAAATCGCTCCAATTACATCAGCCCTCAGACATATTTGATTTTCAGGGAGGGCCTTGCTATGACTTGCAAGTTCAGTCAGAGAGCATATGCGGTTCTCTGCAGCTACATCTGCCTTGTGGAGTGACCTCTTCTCCAGCCTCAAGAATGATATAACCACTGCATCTTTTAGAACGCAGGTTAGCATTCTTCAGGTGCTTTTTCTTTGTAATTGTTGCAATGGATTTTTAAAAATAAAATGTAGTTACATTATTATAAATCACAGTGGGGTTTTAAAAATGAAGTATATATAAATACTGTACTTAAATGCTACAAAGAGAGAGAGATACTCACAGCATTTCAGTGCAATGAGCTAGCACTTGACCAAAAAAGCAGGCAAAAAGATTTGAAAATGGGTTGAGACGAAAAGCAGACTGCAATCATGACAACCTTAAACAGTCCCGTTTGGGAGAAAGCAGCCCTGAATATATTGCTAGTCTTGAGGCAAAGAACAGCATCCATTGAAATTTGGGTTCAAATAACTTCAACAATATTCAAATTAAAAACAGAATAACTACATGTTAACAGAAGTAGGAACAAATATTAGTATCAGCATAGGTTTCTAGAATACCAGATGTAAATGGTGAATTGTTTTGTAACTTTGGTCTGGACCAGCTCTCCTATCCTAGCTCAAGTGTGATT
Organism: Erythrolamprus reginae; assembly: GCF_031021105.1. NCBI lineage: Eukaryota > Metazoa > Chordata > Lepidosauria > Squamata > Dipsadidae > Erythrolamprus > Erythrolamprus reginae. Next base: position 148,595,527 of record NC_091950.1, on the reverse strand, counting down.
TTTTTTTAAAAAAATGCATCAGTTGTAATTAAAACATAAGTACCCAAATAGGCAGGCTAACTTCAGAATAGTTACTACTAATAGCAGCTCATCTGCACTATAATTAAGAACACACTTCTGAAACAAAAGTCCTCTTTTCAGTTCATCATTTTTTCAAGTTTATTATTTGAATTATTTGCCAAAATGTCAAAGCCTAAACTTTCGATAATGTAATCCTTCAGAGAGGTATGCAAAGAAGAAGAAATAGCATAACTTTCTTACAATCATAGCAGGCATCCTGCTGTCTTCCATTGTTGTTTAACCACATGCAGAGCCAGGGTTCTGGCATCAAAACCCTTTTCTTCAAATCAAAATTATGGAAACAATGTGATGAGGGAAGGTAGAATCTTTTGAATTGAGGGCTTGGTTTCTCTGCTGATCTTTTAAAAGTCAGAATCAGCAACAAAATCATTTTATGTCAGGCTCAAAAATCAGTCTATAAATTGCTAAACCATTTTGACTGTTGGTTAAAAACTTGTAGCAACTAATCCTATCAGCTAAGTTTTAACAACTAATCCTATCAGCTAACTGATCACTATGGTCTTCTCTATCGCAGCAAGAATCCATAAGGGGTCTTAACTAGATGGACAGAGATCTTCAATGCTGTTGTGAAAACAAGAATTCCACTTAAAATTCCTGCTGCTGTATTTTTGCCTGTTTGATAAGTGAAATGTTGCAGTAGAATTTTTCATAAAAAACAAAAATATCTGAAAATTGTCAACAGTTCCAGTTAATCAAAGTCTAATTTTTTTAAAGGGGTTAAAACGATAACTTAATAAATCTGCTATATCACTTTATGAAGTGAAAATGGGAAAAGAGAAACATCTGTGGCAGGGGCAATAAAGAGACCAAAGAAGCAAAGTAACCCAAGCCTGCCACCCTAAAATAATATTAAAGAACAATAAGGCACAGCAGAGACACCTGCCCATCAGCATTCTTCAGAGGGTGAGCAGTTAAGGATGCCAAACTGAAAGCATACATCTCATCTGGAAGGAGAGGACAAGAAACTATCAATGTGTTCTTAATAAATGTATTATTTTTGCTAGGTCCCCTCTGAAAGGGGGCCAGGATACCAGTAGGGAAAAAATTCTGGATTACTTTTCATTTCAGAAATTAGAAAACAATTCAAAATAGGTTCCACTTTGATGGCCTCTTTAACTGACCTCAGTTACAGAGGATTACATGCCAAACAATAGAGCAGGTGGGCAAGGAATTTGTGACTTTATCAGCAATTACATTTGCAGACCTTTTAGTAGTTAAATCAGATTTTTAAAAATCGGATTTCTTTCTTTCTTTTTTACTGAGATTTATTAATGCCAGATCTTAACACACAGAGCACGTCCTTGCCTAAAAGAGCTCTGGAATAAGATGGACTGCAATTCAATATCAAATCCCATTAGCAAGTCTGGGATCTCCTGCCAACACAGCCATTTAGGAAATCATCAGCCAGCTACTAATGCTTCCTCCATCCTCAGCACGAATTGCTATTGCTCGCATCCCTTCCCACTGGCTCTCCTAGATCCAATGCATTTCGTATTCTCTCCTAGTACAGCTGAATCTCGCAATGACCGAACAGTTTTGAAGTTCTGTTTTTTGGACTCGTTACTTTTTATCTCTTTTAAATATACAATATAAAACAATATGTTATTGTACATTTGAGCAACATTGGCACAAACATCCCATAAGTCAGACATTGTTCTGTTACATTCAAATACCATGAAATGGCTTGATTTCCCCCCCCCCCCTCCAGCTTCAAGAGTGTGCAAATGTCTACATAGGTCTAAGAGGCTAGCACCATGGACAGCTCCCAGCCTATGCTTTAGATGGGAGGCAGTTGGGGAGCGGGGTGGGATGGAGAGAGCAGGTCAAGTGGAGGAGCATTCGAAGGATAGCAGCAGAGTTTCCCCCAGCACTTATTTTTCAGTGTTGGGAGTGGATACACACCTCCCCCACTCTCCCCTGTGCCAAGATGAAAAAGAAAGGAAAATTACAAAAGGCAAGTGACTTGCAGTAACAACAACGGTCTTTTGTGACCATCATCCTTTTTTTTTGTTGTTTTTTTGTTTTGGAACCACTATGGCAGAGCTCCGACAGCAGGAAGGATAAATAACATGCAGGGATTTCTTTAACTGGGGTGGGTGGAGGGGAATAAATACCCCGGCTGTACTGTGATTCACAGTAGCAGCAGGGAGACCCAAACCATCAGACGGACAGGTTGGGTTTTCTCAAACAAGGGCATGGCCGCTGTTTTCTCCCACACTAAGTCAGAACCTTTGCCGATAGATAATGCCTTAGCCTGGTCCATCAATATGTCTGTAGAGATTCTCCCATTTGGAAGAAAGAGAGAAAGGGCACCCTCCCCCAATGCGTCTATATAAGGCCCTAAATGCATCCAACGTTGTCCACGGGGCATAGCAAAGGTTGATTCCACTCACGGGTGAAAGATACAATAAGCCACCATCCCAATCTTACCTATCCTCAAATCATCGAGTTGCCGCAGTTGTGAAAAGGGCTTGATGTAATTCTGGGTGTGGGTCTCTCTCCCTCCCCATCCCCCAAAATGGAGTGTTGAAAGAGTGGCTGTAGCCAACCTCCTCCATCCCCCCATACACAGACCAAAGGCTTGTGGGGTGGGTGGGTGCAGAATGGGAAGCGGTTTCATGATGCTACCTGTACAAAAGAGGATGACTAAGGGCTATGCCCGTTCTCCCCAACCGGCAGCTGCCCAATCCTCACCCCTGGTTTTATTCCTCCAGGAGAAGTCCTAGTTGAATGAAGCCTTTGGGTGAGAAGGGGAACGAAGAGGTGAGCTCTATCTAGAAGGTTGGGGGTGGTGGCGGCGGTGGTGCTGCGGAGGACCCCCCCCCTCTGAATTTCCTAACGGTCCAAGCTTATAGTCCAATGTTTGTTGCCGCCAGAGGAGGAGTCCTTTGCGGACACCCCCTCGCCTTCGTTCTTGAGGTCCTGGAAGACCTGCGTGAAGAAATGCGGGTCCGAGTTGATCTGCAGCATCTTGGCGCTGAGGCCCTGGATGATGGCGAGGCAGCGGTCCCAAAAGCGCTCCTTGTCGCCCTCCACCAGAAAGGGCTTGAGCGGGTAGGAGATCTCGTTGCCCATGTAGGAGTAGGCCAGGTAGAGGCAAGTGAGGAAGGCGGCTTGAAGCTCGGCCTGGCTGCCGATCTGGTCGCCTTGCAGCGCCTCGCGGCACAGCAGGTAGACAAAGACCAGGTTGGCCGGGGTGATGAAGCCTTGGTCCTGCCAGCCCTGGAGCAGCAGGGAGCGGTCCACGCCGCGGAACCAGCCGATGAGCTCGCCGGGGCTGAGGTCCTTGAGCCGGTAGCAGCGGCGGCACACGAAGTCCCCGAGGCAGCGCAGGAGCTCGCCCGTCGAAGCCTGCACGATCACCCGCCGCGGGGAGCCCGAACGGTTGCCGGGCAGCGGCGGGGGAGGCGGGGGCGGCTTGCCGTGGTCGGGAGCCGAGGCCGGGACGGTGGGCACCGGGACGGCCAAGGGGCCCTGCTTGGCACCGTCCGGCTGGGACTTGCGGACGTTGTCGCGGTTGCGCTGTTGCACCAGAGGGTCCGAGGCGGCGCCGGTGCCCGGCTTGGGCGTCACCTTCTTGGCGTTCTTCTTCTTTTTAGCCGAGGCGGCCACCAGGCGCTTCCAAGTGAGGGCAGAAATCAAAACGCCCGGCCGTTTCAAGCGGCTCTCGCCTTTGCCGTGAGCCCGGCCCGGAGCCGCTTTCTCGCCCAGCACCCCGTGGCTGCCCTTTCCAGAGCCGCTGGGCGATAAGGAGAGCACGGTGCCCATCCTGGCGGCGGCGGCGGCGGCGGCGGCTTGACGGGAAGGTCCTTATCACAGCTTCTTCCCAGGCGCGCCCCGCACACCGGCCATGGGCTGAGGCGGGACGAGGCAAAGGCCGCGCCTGCGCTTTGAGGCTGAAGCTTTTGAGGGAGGGGGGAAGAAAAACAACCCCGGTGGGGCGAACCGCAGCGAAAGTCGGCTCAACCGGCGCTCGGGAGGCAACGTTCTCCGAACCTCGCCGCAGCTCCGAGCGAAAAGCCGCCCGTGGCCCCGCCCCCGCCTCTTGTATTGGATAGCCAATCCCGAGCCAAGCCTCGGCTTCTTTTTTTTATCCCCGGGAGCCAATGGCCGCGAGGCGTGGCATTCTCTCCTCCTCCTCCTCCCCCTCCCCTCACGCCCAAACCCCCGCTCGCTTCCTTTTCTCCACGGGGACGCCCCTCTTTCCGGGGGAGGGGTGCGGGGGGGGGGGCTTCCAAATTAAAAATAGAAAAAAGGGAAGCTCGGCCTTTGCAAGGCCTCTCTCCGCCACCCCGCGCACACACGTTCCTTCGCCGGGCTTAATTTCCATTCATTGGCTCTGAAGGGCGCGACCTGGCTGCAAGGCTAGACGGAGGCCGCTCTCCAGCAATGGATGTCCTGCGTCCCCCCGCCATTGAGTGTAACCTGGGGGAGGCTGGCACATCCGGGTGGTTAAATAATCTTCATGCCTGGTGCAAAATGTCAAGACAATTGCGCAGACAAGTATTTTTTTTCCTAAAGAACGTCTTGGCATAGCTAGGGCTAGGAGTGGAGGCTTTTGTAAATGTGTGTGTGTGTATGTATGGTTACATATTTCACTTGACAAGTGAAAAGGAAGGGATATATATATACTGTATATACCTTCCTTTTCACTTATATATATCCTAGTCTCCCTTAATTTTCAAATTCAGCAAAAACATGTATATATGTATGTATGTATGTATGTATGTATGTACATACATATATATTCTTTGTGTTGGATATAGCTTTGTGCTGCTTTGAATATAAACTACAGTATATGCAAACTATATATAAACTTTGAATATAAACTGAAATTATGAAGCTAACAACTTCAGCCTGATGATGGTGAATATTATTTCACCAAAATGTCGCATAGACACTCAAAATATTACATATTTGCTGATAATGAAAAGGAAGGGAGTACTATAGATCTAGTAGACCTTGGCTACCTGACGAAGGTATATATGCATATGTGTTTGTGTGTATACATATAATATAATAAAATAACATATTTTTGCCAATAATGAAATGGGCTTGAAATATATCTATACTAGCCTCCCTTTTCATTATCAGCAAAAATATGTTACACATATAGATCATATTTGGGTATACCACGGTGATTCTACAAAAAAGAAAAAAAATTGTGTGTGTGTGTGTGTGTGTGTATACCCAAATACACACACATACTATATATGTATATGAATACACACACACACACACACATGCATAAAATAGAATTCTTTATTTATTGGCCAAGTGTGATAGGACACACAAGGAATTTATCTGGTGCATATGCTCTCAGTGTACATAAAAGAAAAAGTTACATTTGTCAAGAATCATGAGGTGCAACACTTAATGATTATCATAGGGGTCAAATAAGCAATGAGGAAACAATATTAATAAAAATCTTAAGGTTACAAGCAACAAGTTACAGTCATACAATCATAAGTGGGAGGAAATGGGTGATAGGAATGATGAGAAAAAACTAGTAGTAATAGTGCAGACTTAGTAAATAGTTTGACAGTGTTGAAGGAATTATTTTTTTAGCAGAGTGATGGCGTTTGGGGAAAAATGTTCTTGTGTCTATTTGTCTTGGTGTGCAGTGCTCTGCAGCGACATGTGCACACATATTAATGCCATGCTTCAGGTGATTAAGCATGCTCTCCCCCCTGTTGTCCTTCTAAGGAGGGTCCCCATCCTTCTAACGCAGGTCTCATACACACACCCTCCACAACAAGCATGCTCCCTGCACCTGCTCCGTTTGAATCCTATAATCCCAATTCAACATAGGTATGTTGTTTCATAATTCTGAGAGATGAAGTTAGAAACCAAGGAATCTGTTTTGCACATGGGCAGACAATTTAAAAGTCAATCCGCACCTTACAAGTCAGTGGAATGCAAATTAATGAACGTAGATTACTAGACACAAGAACAGTTTCCTCCCAAATGATGTTACTCTGCTAAAAAAATAATTCACTCACCACTGTCAAACTAATCACTAAGGCTTCATTAATAGTACTATTAGTCTTCTCATTCTTCCTATCACCCTCTCCTCCCACTAGGACTGTATGACTGTAACTTGTTGCTTGTATCCTTACTATTTATCTTAATATTGATTGCTTCCTGATTGCTTATTTGTGCCCTATGACAATCATTAAGTCTTGTACCCCATGATTCTTGACAAATGTAAAATATTTTCTTTTATGTACACTGAAAGCATATGCACCAAAGACAAATTCCTTGTCTCTGCAATCACACTTGACCAATAAAGAATTCTATTCTATTCTATTCTATTCTATATATACTGTAGTCTGTGATCTCTAAATTCTTTAAGTCAACTCCTCAGTAGAGGAGACATGAGTCATGCCGAAATAATGCAATGTCCACAGGTTTTTGTTTGGCCTCTACGTACAAGGCTACATAGTAGAGCATGTTCAGACCACATAGCTTAACGTGAGGGGAATACTGTGTCCAGAGGCTATTTTGATAATTCATCCAGGTCATAAGTGCTCTGCAGTAGCCGTGTTAGGCAAGCATGGGAATATATTTGAGATTATATGATTTCTTGCAGGCCACTGTTTTTTCTAGACTGAGGCACCATTTCTGCATCTGAATTGAAATTACCCAAAAAAGTTAATTGGCTGTGGCTAACATATTAGAAACATAGAAGACTGACGGCAGAAAAAGATCTCATGGTCCATCTAGTCTGCCCTTATACTTTTTCCTGTATTTTATCCTAGGATGGATATATGTTTATCCCAGGCATGTTTAAATTCAGTTACTGTGGATTTACCAACCACGTCTGCTGGAAGTTTGTTCCAAGCATCTACTACACTTTCAGTAAAGTAATATTTTCTCACGTTGCTTTTGATCTTTCCCCCAACTAACTGCAGATTGTGTCCCCTTGTTCTTGTGTTCACTTTCCTATTAAAAACACTTCCCTCCTGAACCTTATTTAACCCTTTGACATATTTAAATGTTTCGATCATGTCCCCTCTTTTCCTTCTGTCCTCCAGACCAGGGGTCTCCAACCTTGGCCACTTTAAGACTTGTGGACTTCAATTTCAAAGCTGGCTGAGGAATTCTGGGAGTTGAAGTCCACAAGTCTTAAAGATGCCAAGGTTGGAGACCCCTGCTCCAGATTATACAGATTGAGTTCATTAAGTTTTTCCTGATACGTTTTATGCTTAAGACCTTCCACCATTCTTGTAGCCCGTCTTTGGACCTGTTCAATTTTGTCTATATCTTTTTGTAGGTGATAAATGTCTATTCAGATGCTCAGCCATCCACGTCATGGTTGTCCCAAAGGTGCTTTTTGAAGAAGCAACTGGGCTTTCTTGTTTTTTCTTTGCAAAAACGTTTCATTTCTCATCCAAGAAGCTTATTCAGCTCTGACTGGATGGTGAGGGATAGAAAGATTTATATTCCTTGCACAGAGTGGTCATTTGCATTCTTTTAGAGAGTCACTGAGGCCATTTGGAGGTTTATATATGTTCTCAGAGTCACCTGAGCGGTGCAAATAGGCGTGGAGCCTTTTTGGGAACTGCTGGAAGGAACTGCATATCGGAAGTGCATATTGATAGCATTTCAAATCCACCCTAAATTGACAACATATATTTTAAATATGAACCACACCGATGCTTGTTAGATTCTACAGGACAGTCCGAGAGAATCAAGCAGACATCACTACTCTGTACATGAGAGTGGCTACATACACTTGCTTCATTTATATTGATGATTTTCATTTATAATCCATGCGATCAATGGTGCATGATGCTAAAAAGTATAGTTCAGGATCAATGAAGAATCATAAACTCAATTGTTTTGTATCAATTGGTAAACTCAGATTATCTCACAAAAGTGTATTGTATCAATGGTTCAAAAGAGGATTGAGAATTCACCGAGATCTATGGGAGTAAGCTTCTATATTGATCTGGCCCAGCTCCTGCCCCAAGGAATGTGCAGGTGGATGTGGGGGAGACATCCACATGCTGCAGGCCTGTTTTGCTCCCAGTGGAATCTGCCAACGAAGTCTTCTCTGACCAAGGAGGCCTGAATGACAGGGAGGAGGAGAGTTTGCCAGACAGCCCAGGAGGAGATCAATCATTTGTATCATCTCTGGATTCTGAACAAGAATTAATGACACATCCACGCATGTGGAGAGTGATGCATAGGAAGCAACAACTACAGGATTATTAGAGAAAATGAGGCCACCTGTGGTTGGGTGGGGCTGCTGTAATTAGTGCTGCTGCTATAAATAGCAGCGTGTGGGTTTGGCCATTGTGGAGAATTATCTGATCGTTGTGTTTCATGAATGTCTTGCTGACTCCGGCCTTTGTTGACTTTTCACCACTTTGAAACCCAAGCAGAGCAAAGTGTGTTTCACTTCGGGGAAGAAGAAGGGCTGTGACCTTCTTCACAGCTGCAAGCTAAGTACTTACGAGCTGATAAGGGACTTGTACAAACTACCTGGTTGTTTTGGGATGAGTGCTCTTTGCAATACAAAAAGAGTGCTTAGTTTATTTTGAATTTTGTGATAACATTGTTTTGAATTTTCAAACATGTGCGTCTGAAATTTGTACCCTTGAATTTTTGGGAGGCTCCTACCAGAGAGCCCGGCAGAACATTGATCAAGACATGTTACATATTCATCTTGAAGCAAGTTGCCTGTATCAGATTGTCTGCACAGTGTCTGGCCCTTTCCAAATAGACAAGTAGCTAATCTTTTCGGATAAATATAATCTTACAGCAAGTTTTAGCTTGCCTTAGATGTTTATCCCAAACTTTTGCCTTCCATTGATTTGAATCTGCCTTCTGCAGTATATTAATCACATTCTTATTGTACCTATGATGTTGGTACCAACATGGATTTGGTATTCAGGTAATAAAGCCTACAATTTCTCAGGATCTGGTCCTATCTCAAAGTGACCCAACACTCTCTTTGGTAAGTGGGGGAGAAGGAAGGTAACCATTGCAATGTTTCACAATGACCTAAAAGAACCTCATCTCTAGTCCATTAGGAATTAGTTCATAAAAACCATCACATGAGAAAATGAAATGCCAAGAATAGAAAGTTTTACCGAACTAACAAACTGGTAAAAAAAATACATACATACATCTTCTATATAACTCTTGATTTGATATTTTTATTTGATGACAAATTCCATGAAAAAGTGCATGCAGGACTTCCAATACATTTATTTTGTCTACTAAAAGATGTGTCTCTTCTACCCTCCACCCCCTCCATTTCTCATTGGATCAAGACAGGAGGTAACATGGGGAAACAAGCTTATGTCCAGATAGACATTTGCAATGGCTTACAATGTGTTCTGCCGAGCTCTCTGGTAGGAGCCTCCCAAAAATTCAAGGGTACAAATTTCAGACACACACACATTTGAAAATTCAAAACAATGTTCTTTATCACAAAAATTCAAAAGAAACAAAGCACCCTTTTTGTATTGCAAAGAGCACGTGTCCCAAAACAACCTGGTAGTCTGTACAATTCTCTTAATCAGTCCTTAAGTACATAGCTAGCAGCTGTGAAAAAACGTCACAGCCCTCCTTCTACCAACGAAGTGAGACACACACACTTTCAAGTTTCAAGTTCAAGCTTTATTGGATTTATATGCCGCCCCTCTCCGAAAACTCGGGGTGGCATATAAATCCAATAAAGCTTGAACTTGAAACTTGAAAGTGTGTGTGTCTCACTTCGTTGGTAGAAGGAGGGCTGTGACGTTTTTTCACAGCTGCTAGCTATGTACTTAAGGACTGATTAAGAGAATGGTACAGACTACCAGGTTGTTTTGCTCTGCGTTGGTTTCAAAGTGGTGAAAAATCAACAAAGAAAGTCCGGAAAACAGCAAAGCACGGTCCTGAAGAACTGTGATCAGTGTTCCCTCTAATTTTTTGGGGAGGTGGGCGGAAATGTATAGTGTCTGAGCGGCAGTCCCTTTGGGACTGGGCGGCACAGAAATAATAAATAAACAAACAAACAAACAAACAAACAAATAAATAAAAAACCCACCCTGTTTTGCCTCAGAGAATTTCAAAATAAAATACTGTACTGTGTGTCTATAACAGTGAGCTCATAATAGGGCAACTCTATCAATATCAAAATGCCACTTAAATAGTTGAGCTAGTTTCAAACTAGATTTTGATTTTCTTTCTCTCTTCCTTACTCCCATTCTTTTTCTTTCTCTTTTCCTTCCTCTCTTTTTTCTATCTGTTTCTCTCTCTTCCTCTCTTCCTCTCTCTCTCCTTCCCTCTCACTCTTTCTCTCTCGGCTTCTGGGCAGGTTTGGAAAACTCTGAGTTGATAATGATTTTTAAGTGAGTGATTGCTCACTGCTCAGCTTAGAGGGAACTATGATTGCGATCAGATAATTTTCCACAACAGCCAAACCAACACGCTGCTATTTGTATCAGCAGCTCTAATTACTAGAGCCTCACCTAAACACAGGTGGCCTCTCTTATCTCCTGTAGTATGTCCTCAATTGGTCTCTTCTACGCATAGCTCTGTGCCTGCATGGGTCCAAGACTTCCGCATCCGAATTGACCAGAGATAATGGAGATTGGCTTCCTGGGCTGTGTGCCAAGCCCCCCTCTTCCAAGTCACTCCCACCTTCTTCTTCGTCCGAGGAAACTGCACTACCTGACTCTGTCGGCAATAAAAACAGGCCTATGACATGTGGATGTTTCCCCTGCATCCACCTCCACATTCCTTGGGGCAGGAGCTGGGCCAGAGCTAACCACAACACAATGGTAGGTGATTTATTTATTAGATTATTAGATTTGTATGCCGCCCCTCTCCGCAGATATTATGAAAAACAAATCCTGCATGTGCAAAGACTTATTTTATTTATTTATTCTGTGATATTTAGATGCCACCCAACTCCAACAGGACTCTGGGAAGCTCACAATAATCACAACAACTAAAAACAATATAAAATGTGCCAACAATAAAAACAGCAAATGACACAAAATACATAAGAACCCTAAAAAACCATGCATGCACACAGTCATTCCTAGTCCCAGGCCTGCTGTAAAAGCCAGGTCTTAACAGCTTTCCGGAAGACTAGTGGGGTGGGGATAGTATGGATCTCTGGAGGAAGTTGATCCTAAAGGGTTGGAGCCGCCAGGCGACATTGTTGGGCGGATGGGACCGGGAGAAGACCAGCTCTGTGGGCCCTTATTGGCCATTGAGAGGTATGAGTCAGAAAGCAGTCCCGTAAGTAGTCTGGCCCTGAGCCATGTAGAGCTTGAAAGGTGATAACTGGTTTCAATTAGTTGACAAGGTTTTTAAAAAATAGGTTAACATGCATTGAGGGCCTAGAAAAACTGGGTGAAATACCTCAGATCTTTTGAGAAGGACAAAGGAATGTGGAGGGCATGGGGGGGTTTGGGAGACTTGAACAAGGAGGGAGGCCCTAGTCAGGGGTGGGCTACTGCCCGGACGGGGGGGAGGGACACACAGTGGGATAGCGAAAATGAAGCTCCACCCCAGGCCAGAGCATCCAATTTGCGCTGAAAGATGTTGAAAGAAAATGCATAAGCCACGCCCACAGTGTGGTAGTAAACATTTTTGGTAGCCCTTCACATTTTGGGTAGCCCTTTCCAGTGTACCCGGAAAACCCAATATATGGGTTTAGTAAAGTTTAAAAAAATATTTATTTTGCAAATAGTACTCAGTCAACAGTTAATTGCCACCGCTAATACTGCATACAGTAGAGCTATGCAAGGTGGGTTTTTTAAGCAATCCTTGCACAAACAATAGATGGGGTGAATTTATCCTAGGACTGTTCTACTTCAGGCTTTGCTTCTATAATGGAATAATCTTCATTCATTCATTCATTCATTCATTCATTCATTCATTCATTCATTCATTCATTCATTCATTCATTCATAGCACACTAATATGTCAGAGGCCAGGCAAGGCAAAGGCTCTTTCTTCTGATATAGGTATGACACTGCTGTTTTAATCAGGCTTCTTCCCAAAAGTTCTTTCTATGGTTTAAAGATACAACAACAACAACAACAACAACAACAACAACAACAATAATAACAGCAGCAGCAGCAACAACAACAACAACAACAACAACAACAACAATAATAATAATAATAATTTATTAGATTTGTATGCTGCCCCTCTTTGAGGACTCGGAGCAGCTCACAACAACAATACATAATGTACAAATCTAATGTTAAAAGAACAATTTAAAACCCTTATTATAAAAAACAAACACACAACCTAACAAACCATACATAAAAAACCATAGTAGCTAAAGGCATATCAGTTTCCCCATGCCTGGAGACATAAGTGGGTTTTCAGGAGCTTTCGAAAGGCAAGGAGGGTGGGGGCAGCCCTAATCTCTGGGTTGTGTTGATTCCAGAGGGCTGGGGCCGCCACAGAGAAGGCTCTTCCCCTGGGTCCCACCAGACGGCATTGTTTAGTCGACGGGACCCGGAGAAGGCCAACTCTGTGGGTCCTAATCGGTCACTGGGATTCGTGCGGAAGAACATGGTCACAAAGATATTCTGGTCCGATGCCATGTTAGCTTAAGTATAGGAAGCCATGCCAACTTCTTATGTATTTATGTATTTGCAGATCTGGATATTCATTTCTCGTCGTCTTCTTCCCTTGGATAGAAATGCTAGAAGATCTCATTCATAAATTCACTAACAGTAGCTGGCAAACAAAGTGAATCCATCTACTCTATGAAGCATCTAGTGAAATAATGGGATTTGCCACTGTAGGACAGAATGATGGCTACTAACTGAAGGGTCTAAAAGAGACTTCATAAAAATCGTCTGCCTCTGAATTCCAGCTCCTGCATGGAAGGCTTTATGACCTCACATTTCTGCTAAACCAAAGTTACTTAGACTCAACCAGGCTGTTCCCCTTCTTCTTATACTCTCTTGGGACCATTAACCTTTTTACAGGTGTTTTCCCTTTTGAGACTGTCCCGCTCATGTTTACTTCAAAGTAAATTTATTTTTATTTTATTTATTTATTTTGTCAAACAATTATAGGGTGGTAAATTGTACAAATAAAACATTAGATAAGTAATGATAAAAAGTAACAAAAGAAGGCAATAGGACAGGGACGGTAGGCACAGTGGTGCGCTTATACACGCCCCTTATTTGCACCAAATTGCACCAAAATCCATGGGATTTACTCCTGAATAAACACCCAGGAGCTCCTAATTGCTCCAGTTCTAAAGACCCAATCTGAGAGCAGGAAGCAATATCAGATTGGAAACCAGACTGGCAAAAGACAGAAATTAGGCTATCGACAATGCCAGGGGCGGGTTCTAACTTACCTCGCCGCTGGTTCGCTCCCTCCCATGACACGTGGCCAATCATGCACACATCCACAGTGCCGGAAATTTGCAAAACACTTTTTAAAAAATGGTTTCAATTTTGATTACGTTTGGTGGGGCAGATGGTGATTTGAGGAAGAGCAGTGGTTCTCAACCTGGGCGTTGGAACCCCTTTGGGGGTCGAACGACCGTTTCACAGGGGTTGCCTAAGACTATGGGAAAAGACAAATTTACCATGGTGAAGCTTCTATTCCGGCACCTTGGAAGATATTTTTACAATCCAACCAATCAGGTTTTTACAGTGGGGGTGTCCCTCTGACCTTCCTGCCAATCAGCTTAAAGCTCTGTTGGGAAAATTGGCACTAGACTTATGGTTGAGGGTCACCACCACATGAGGAACTGTATTAAGGGGTTGTGGCATTAGAAAGGTTGAGAACTACTGAGATAGAGAGCAGGATTCACTCACCTCATTCCATTCCTTTGCTCCCTTCCCATGTGTCCTTCTTTCTTAGTTGGGGAAATTAAGCCTCCATGTGTGGAGTATTGGATGTTGACCGCATGGTTATACACTGGATCTATGCTCCCATGCATTATTACGTGGAGCAAACTCTATGGAGAGGGGCGGCATACAAATCTAAATAATGTTGTGATTCCGTCTGAGGCCCCTCAGGGAACGGCTGATCCTCTGCCGGCTTTCTGCTCAGAGGGGGAGGATGAGGAACAGGAGGTTCAGGCAGACGGGGAGGAGGAATCTCAGGCTGAGGGAGAGGGAGGACAGCCAGAGTCCCCGTCGGGGGAGCTCTCCCCAGCAAGCAGCCTGGATTCCTTAGATGAAAATGCACAAGCAATCATAGATCTCCGGCAGAGAAGAGCAACACAACGAAGGGGACAATTAGCCAGGTACTTTCAGCACTAAAGAGGCAACAGCTGGGTTTGGGTGTGGTGCTCTCTGGAAAGGCTGAAAAGGCAGACCCACCCTTCTTGGCTTGTGGAGTATTATCTTTGGGAGTCCTGGGACCTGGCTGTGATCTTTGGCATCTTGGAATTCTGGTTTGTGACTTTGAATACTGAAACCTTGGGGGAAAAAGGTGTGGGTCTTATTCTCTACAGTGGTGGGTGTGCCAGCAAGAAGTCTGCTGTATTGTCTGGCCGTCAGGACTTTGCTGTGAAGCCTCATAGCCTGCCTGTTGGGAAGAACAGGTTTTTCTCTGGGTTTATTTTTCAAACTATAAAGTGCTTTTGCTTTTACCAGCGTGTCTGGCTGCTTTTTCCAGTTGGTGTTGAAGTCTGGAGGCACCCAGACAGAACAAATAACAACAACAACAACAGCAGCAGCAGCAGCAGCAGCAGCAACAACAACAACAATAATAATAAAACTCCTTTTTCTTGGACTTTGCTTCTGTGCTTCTCCCTTTCCCCCCCTTCCCCATTTTAGGCTTAGCTAGGAACGTTTGCCAAACACTATTCCCTCCCCCATAAAACCCCACTGTGTGAACAATGACTTGGAGGCATAGTTCCCTCTAAGCGGAGCAGTGAGCAATCGCTCACTTAAAAATCATCATCAACTCAGAGTTTTCCAAACCTGCCCAGAAGCCGAGAGGGAAAGAGTGAGAGGGAAGGAGAGAGAGAGGAAGAGAGAGAAACAGATAGAAAAAAGAGAGGAAGGAAAAGAGAAAGAAAAAGAATGGGAGTAAGGAAGAGAGAAAGAAAATCAAAATCTAGTTTGAAACTAGCTCAACTATTTAAGTGGCATTTTGATATTGATAGAGTTGCCCTATTATGAGCTCACTGTTATAGACACACAGTACAGTATTTTATTTTGAAATTCTCTGAGGCAAAACAGGGTGGGTTTTTTATTTGTTTGTTTGTTTGTTTGTTTGTTTATTATTTCTGTGCCGCCCAGTCCCGAAGGGACTGCCGCTCAGACACTATACTTTTCTGCCCAGCTCCCCCAAAAATTAGAGGGAACACTGCTTGGAGGACAAGGTTAGTCATAGGGAATGCAGTACAAAGATTCTACTGCTCAAAGCAGAGAGTCTATTATAAAAAGGGTCAATTTAGTGACATGTGACTTCAGTGGTGCTACCTGATAGCACTTGAGGAGGCAAAGCTAATTTGTTCAAGGTCTCCCACTATTAATGAGCTGGAGTGGCGCAGAGGTTAGAGTGCAGCGCTGCAGGCTACTTCAGCTAACTGCTAGCTGTAGTTCAGCAGTTCAAATCTCACCACCGGCTCAAGGTTGACTCAGCCTTCCATCCTTCCGAGGTGGGTAAAATGAGGACCCAGATTGTTGGGGGCAATAGGCTGATTCTGTAAACTGCTTAGCAAGGGCTGTAAAAGCACTATGAAGCCGTATATAAATCTAAATGCTATTGCTATAATGCACAGGGACTAAACAATAAGTATACTCTGAGCAGACACCCTACATATGACCACTTCATCTCCGATAGTCCAGTGTATGCTTCTTCACTTTCCTTCACAATGCACTGTTGGGGATGGGGTACAGTTGTAATATTTACAGTGGTGAAGGACCATGTCAACTAAAAAATGCTCTGTCCCCTACATATTGGCAAAAAGAATCAGAACACCAAATACAAGCTGAGTAGACAAGACCTTGCAGGCAACCCTCACTCTGTAAAAGGCCTTGGATTACTCATGTCAAATGACCTAAGTGCCAAAGTCCACTGTAACAACATCGCCAAAAAGGCTTCAAAAGTTGTTAACCTAATCCTACGTAGCTTCTTCTCCGGTAATATAACACTACTAACCAGAGCATACAAAACTTTTGCCAGACCAATCCTCGAATACAGTTCATCTGTCTGGAACCCACACCATATTTTGGACATAAATACATTAGAAAGCATCCAGAGATACTTTATGAGAAGAGCCCTCCACTCCTCTACTCACAACAGAATATCTTATGCAACTAGATTTGAAAACTAGGCCTAGAACACTTAGAAGTACATTGCCTCAAACACGACCTAAGCATAGCCCACAAAATCATCTGCTACAATGTCCTTCCTGTTAATGACTACTTCAGCTTCAACCACAACAACACATGAGCACACAACAGATGCAAACTCAAAGTAAACCATTCCAAATTTGACTGTAGAAAATACGACTTTAGCAACCAAGTCGTTAATGTCTGGAACTCACTACCTGACTCTGTAGTTTCATCACCAACCCCCCAAAACTTTACCCTTAAGACTATCTACTGTTGACCTTACCTGATTCCTAAGAGGTCAATAAAGGGCGTGCATGAGTGCACCAGCATGCCTACCATCCCTGTCCTAATGTTTCCTTTTTATTAGTACCCATATCATGGATAGTGTTATATCTATGTGTACTAACAATACATACTTGACAAATAAATAAATAAAATAAAGGTTGGCCTTGCTATATATAGAGATGCTGCACGCAGTTCCCTTGACAATTATGGTAACTGCAGCTATGAGCTACATGAATAATATACCAAATAGACAGCCAAAGCATGGCTTAATGGTCATCTACTAGTGAACCCAATTTGCAAAGGGACAGTTTGTCAGTATCCTTTGCATTGCTCACCAATGGCATCGGATTGTAGGATTGTTTGTAATGGTCCTGGTCTGGAGAAGTTTGCAACGCAGCCTGCAACTTCCAAAACAGGGAAGAAAGAGGATGTTAGAACAAGAGACAAAGGGGAGAACAATGAGAATGCTTTTTCTAAATCTATTGTCCAATGCAGAATTCTAGGTTACAACCTTAAGAACTCAGTAAGCAACAAGATGACAGGAACTATCATCAGGAACATCCCAATTGCTCCCACCAGAGCATTAGTGGACATGTTTTGTAAGAACACTTGTGTTTTTTTTCCAGTGGAAAGTAACATCATTGGTACGGAAGAGAAATGGTCATCTGCATTGATGATGTTTCTTACTGAAGAAGAAACATCATATTAATGAAATATCTGCAAGAAAACAACCAAGCTCAGAGAGCGCCCAGGGCCCCACAGTTTAACCCTGAGTTATAAATATTCTCTTCTTCAGATAGTTGTTTGACAGCATCAGTTTGAACTCCACCTATCCCAAAACCTGATCCCTATGCTCATAGGCACAAACTCTCTTATCCGCAAGCATGGGAATAAGGTGGTATTCCAAGGGATCAGGTTTTGGGATAGGTGGAGTTCAAACTGATGCTTCTTTGTGATGAAGCTCTTAAATTCAGAGATGGTCACATTGAACCAGCCTTGCCTTTTATTCTTTTCTCAGAAAAGTCCTTAGATGACCTTCTCGAGAGGCTGAGCTCTGAGACTCAGCAGCCTGACTTTACCTGGAATGTTGCAGTAACTGAAGGTTGACAATAATCTATACTGACAATTTCCCCTAGGAGAGAAACGTCTTGGTTATGGAAGTGTCTCAAGTAGAGTAGAAAGGGCTAGATCAGTATGCTGTTCAGTTTTATATCCTTGGTGCCTACTGACTTTCTACCTAAGGGGAGAGAGGGTGAGAGAAGGATAAGCCCACCAGGGGTGGGCTACTGCGCCAAATGTGGGAGAATGCAGTGGGGTAGTGAAAATGGAGCTCCCCCCCCCCCAGAGCACCCAATTTGCATTGAAAGATGTTGAAAGAAAATGCATAAGCCATGCCCACAGTGTGGTAGTAAATTTTTTGGTAGCCTTTCACTGATGAGAACATAAGTGACCAGCCACACTAATCTGCCTTTTTAGGAACCTGCCTTCACATCCTTTAAAGCTTTAATTTGCAGAAATTAGGAATGGCTAGTGTAGTGAGGACCAGGGGTGACATGATAGCAGCGGCCCAATATTTGAGAGGCTTCCATAGAGAGGAAGGGGTCAACCTACTTTCCAAGGCATCAGGAGGCCAGACAAGGAATTATGGATGGAAACTGAACAAGGAGAGATTCGTCCTAGAAATAAGGAGAAATTTTCTGACAGTGAGAACAACCAACTAATGGAGTAGTTTGCCTTCACTCACTAGAAGCTTTCAAGAAGGGACTGGACAGCCATCTGTCAGAAATTGTATACGGTCTCCTGTTTGAGCAGAGAATTGGACTAGATGACCTACAAAGTCCCTTCCAAATATTCCTATTTTTATCCTATCCTATCCTATCCTATCCTACCCCTACCCCTGTTCCTATTCCTATTTCTATTCTATTCTAGATTTATTTATTTATTTATTCATTCATTCATTCATTCACTCACTCACTCACCCATTCATTCATTCATTCACTCACCCATTCATTCATTCATTCATTCATTCATTCATTCATTCAACTTCTATGCTGCCCAATCTCGAAGGACTCAGGGTGGCTTGCAATAATAATATAATAAATACAAAAAGATACAAGCAATAAAAAGATGTCGAAGATCCATTAATTTATCCAGGATGTTTTCAAAACTAGGGGATATTTTTTCATTGATCCTTATATGAAAATGGTGATGGGTAGAAGTAAGCTTTTGAATTAGATCAAGGGAAGAAGAAGCTGGAGGAGAGAATTTGTGATTTCTTGGGCAAACCTTTTGGAGAGGGAAAATAAAAGAAGAAAATTAATATATTTAATGGGGTGGGGGAGAGAAAGAGAGG
The DNA here is from genome assembly GCF_031021105.1 of Erythrolamprus reginae. Classification (NCBI taxonomy): domain Eukaryota; kingdom Metazoa; phylum Chordata; class Lepidosauria; order Squamata; family Dipsadidae; genus Erythrolamprus; species Erythrolamprus reginae. The sequence goes on along the minus strand of NC_091950.1, from coordinate 148,576,525 downwards.
TGGACTAAGAGTTAAAATCCACGGGGTTTCCCCTACTTTCCATATCTCTTTTCCTCATTTCTCTTTCAGCTTCTGACCCAGTGCACTGGTGGACTTGGCCCGGCATTTTTATTTATTTATTAGATTTGTATGCCGCCCCTCTCCGTAGACTCAACTTCCATTTAATCAGCAGTTGCTCCAGCATAACACCCATTCACCCAATCTTCTCTGCCTTTCCCACCTTGACTCTGGCACTGCTCTAACATGTTGCCTGACCTCAGACAAGTCTTCCCAATGTCTTTTCTCCCTCCCCCTTCTTTTATCAGGGACTCAAAAACAAAAATATGTAGATGGTCAAGCCACCTGCCCAAACACGTTAACACCTTCCTTCTATCATCCAGAAACTCAAAGCTGAAAGATGCTCGGTTTTTAGGAGAAGCAGTGACCACAGTCCAAACTATTTCCCCAAATAACAGACAAGCCTGTTCTTTCAGGCTACTGTCTGGATGAAAATGTTGTCTGTAGTAACCTCTCAACCCAAGTTCTGCTAATCCTAAGATAAACATATATCCACCCTAAGATAAAATACAGGAAATAGCATAAGGGCAGACTAGATGGACCATGAGGTCTTTTTCTGCCGTCAATCTTCTATGTTTCTATTGATTGAATTATATCTGTGTAACCTGCATCGAGTGAAGGGCTACCAAAATGTTTACTACCACACTGTGGGCGTGGCTTGTGCAGGATGCCCTGCATTTTCTTTCCACATCTTTCAATGTATATTGGGTGCTCTGGGTGGAGCTCCATTTTTGCTACCCCATTGCATTCCACCCTTTCTGGGCAGCAGCCCACCTCTGCCTGTAGCCCACGATAACTCCTGCTGAACTAATGCAGATTCATGGGACGTGTGAGATCAAACAAGGGCTTTCTGTATCAGCATTCAAAGTAGCTCTGGAGCAGAGGGACGTTTTTGACCTCGTTAGAGATGTTCTTGAATATAGAGGGAAAAAACGACTGCCTGAAGCCAAATAGATGAAGATCTAAGAAAAGTAGACCCTTGCACTGCTGAGACTCAAAGCAGCAGGGAATTCTAGGGGAGAACCAAGCAAAAGGCTTGGGGAAGGGACTGTTAAAGCCAGCTCAGATAATCCACATTGTGTCAGTGTTCCAAATAGCATCTGAGAATTAAATCAGAGTCTGAGGCATGGCCTTCCTCAAAAGTTCCAATTTATTAACAGAGCCATGTTAGCACATAGAAACATGGAAGATTGACGGCAGAAAAAGACCTCATGGTCCATCTAGTCTGCCCTTATATTATTTCCTGTATTTTATCTTAAAATATACATCCTAAGATAAAATACAGGAAATAATATAAGGGCAGACTAGATGGACCATGAGGTCTGTATATATATGTTTATCCCAGGCATGTTTAAATTCAGTTATTGTGGATTTACCAACCACGTCTGGAGGTAAATAAAGCACATTTGGAGAAGCCCGAATCTGATGTCCCGTGGGTTTTTCCACCCAGTTTAAAGTTCATCCCCTGTTCCCACAGCCACAAGTTCATCACATGGTCCGCTCTGGTTCTGCCAACGTGTTCAACCCTGTCATCAACTTCCGGGCAGGTGCTGAACAAAGGATGACCTTGACTATCTAGAAGGAATTTGTTATGGCTAGTACTCTACCCCCTCGTGCAACTGCCCCTTCTAAATTCCCACAGCACTAATACATTCTACATCCTATTACGTGGCAGTCCAAAGTCTCCAACTCAAACGATGGGTTCGGCCGGACATGCTGACACTTACAGAATACCTAGTGAGAGTATCAGAAACATTGCAACTGTCTCCATGAGCTTTGCCAACAATGACCAAATTGAAAACGCAATAAAAGGACTCCTAACTTGGTTCTGCCAGTTTTGGAGCAACACCTATCCTTTCCCCAGTAAGAGGAAGAAGTGGATGAGAGATGATGGGCCAGAAGCCAATTCTCAGGCTGTGACTCTGGCAAAACCTAGGATGTTATTTACTTGGTTTGGTCTGAGTGGTTCACAGGAAGTGTTAAGTCTGTAAAAAGAAATTCTGTAAAAATACTGTCTCTGTAAATTTTAAATGTGAATAAATCAAGGTCGCGTCTGATTGGTTAAGACGCACGGCCGTTTCTTTTAGGCGCGAGCCTTTAAAGTATAAATAGAGCTGCTTTTGACACTGACAGCTCAGACGCGTTCCAGGCTGGAGTCACTTGTTACGAGCTGAATAAACGGAACCGTCTTTACTATTCCTGACTGGTCTGATTCATTTCACTGGCGACGAGAGAACGAAGAATCCACGTGTCAAGAATGAACAGATCGGCCGGGCTCCCGACTACTTCGACCCCGAAAAGTTGTCATGGGACGCCTACATGGCAAAATTCGAAATTTTTCTCGAGGCGGCAGGAATGGGAGAAGCCGAAGCCGACAGGAAGCGGGCGATTTTCTTAAATTATTGCGGGACTGAAATCTTCGACCTCGTTCAAACGCTGACCGACCCGCTCCCGATCAGGAAGTGGTTGCAGAAAGTCACACCACAAGATGGCATGAGAGAGCCAAACTATATATTTTTTTTCAATTTCAAAAGTCATCCAATGCTTCAATCCAAAACTCAGAGGGACGCCAGGTCTTCAAAAGGCTGTAGAGAAGGCACACCGGAATCAGGCCATTTGGATTTATTTATTTATGCTTTCCTTCATTTAACCCCCGGCATTGTGCGATTTTAGTCTTTTATGCACACGGGAGCTGGATGTGAGCAATTTTTAAATCAACATTCAGAAGGAGGCTGAAAAGTGACTTCACACACACATACACACACACACACACCAGTGATGGGCTACCAAAATTTTTACTACCACACTGTGGGCATGGCTAATGCATTTTGTTTCAACACGTTTCAGTGCAAATTGGGTGCTTTGGGGTGGAGCTCCAAATTTTGCTACCGGAACTGCGTTCCTGACCGTTCCTGTAGGACCCCATCACTCACTCACACACACACACACACACACACACACACACACACACACACTGGGTGGGGGAAAAAAGTGAGCAAAGCTATTCACTGCTTAAAATTGAAAATAATCAAACAGCTGCTTTTTCTTTTTGCAGAAGATGCTTCCTTTTGAGGAAAATGGGGAATAGGAAGCCACTTGCAAGAGATGACTAGGTTGAGCCTGGGGAAGGGGTCAAACACATTATCGAGTTTCTGCACTCTCACAAGAGATCTAAGTCCAGCCCACTTGAATTCATTTTTTAACTCTCACAATTTCCCTTGACTGTTGGTTGGTCAGATTCTCGTGCTTAAGCTTGCAATAAATCTTTATATTCACTTGTACCAGGGATGGGCTACTGCCCGGATTTGTGGGGGAGCGTGCAGTGGGGTAGTGAAAATGGAACTCCACCCCAGAGCACCCAATTTGCACTGAAAGATGTTGAAAGAAAATGCAGGGCGTCCTGCATAAGCCACGCCCACAGTGTGGTAGTAAAAATATTTGGTAGCCCTTCACTAACTTGAACTGCCTGAATCTTCTGATTTCCCAGAGAAGAGAAGACACTTCATAGAATCAGTGGCAAAGGTAAAGCTAAACTTTTCCTTAATCAGAGTGATTGATCCTGACAATGACAGCTAATTTTGACAGTGAAATCATCGTCATCATTGCAAATACATCTCATTGACCTGCTCCAGACACATTTATTTTATTTTATTTATTTATTTATTGGATTTGTATGCCACCCCTCTCCGCAGACTCAGGGCGGCTAACAACAATGATAAAAAACAACATGTAACAATCCAATTTAATAAAACAACTAAAAACCCTTATTATAAAAACCAAACATACACACAAACATACCATACATAACTTGTAATGGCCTAGGGGAAGGAATATTCTAACTCCCCCATGCCTGGTGACAAAGGTGGGTCTTGAGTAATTTGTGAAAGACAAGGAGGGTGGGGGCCGTTCTAATCTCTGGGGGGAGTTGATTCCAGAGGGCCGGGGCCGCCACAGAGAAGGCTCTTCCCATGGGACCCACCAAACGACATTGTTTGGTCGACGGGACCCAGAGAAGGCCAACTCTGTGGGACCTTATCGGCCGCTGGGATTCTTGCGGTAGAAGGCGATTCCGGTAGAAGGCGGTTCCGGTAGAAGGCGGTTCTAGGCGCATCTGTCCCAAATATCCATCCAAAATTTAAAAAAAATAAAGGAAAGAGGCCATTTTCTCTATGCACCTCCTCTCTCAAATCATTGTCAAAACTTAATTTAGAGAACATCCCGGGGCCAAATCAAGCAAGAAGCACATCAGCAAAGGAGAGGGTTTTTTAAAAATTATTTCATAAGGAAACACTTCAAAGAATCTTGTTATCCAGACTGAAACACAATTTTTCTATAAAGAAGTTTTTGCTACTTTATTAGGAAACCAAATGCAATGTTCCACTATTGCATGCATTGCAAAAAGATGCCAGACATTTATTTATTCCTCCTATCATTACAACGTTTTCTGAATGGGCCATCCTTCTGATGCATGGAATATAAATCTACATTCAAATCTAGACCACAGATACTAGGGAATTCTGGGAGCTGAAGTCCACATATCTGGAGGTTTGCCACTTTGTGGTTAAACTAAAGTTACATGTTATTGTATTATTTTATATTTATATGTCACCAATCCGCTTAGAATTCTAGATATTGTTCTGTCGAGCTCTCTGGTAGAATCCTCCCAAAAATGCACAGATACAATTTCAGACACACACACGTTTGAAAATTCAAAACAATGTTCTTTATACAGAAAATTCAAATAAACTAAGCGCTCTTTTTGTATAGCAAAGAGCACTTGTCTCCAAACAAACTGGTAATTTGTACAAGTCCCTTATCAGTTCTGTGATACTTAGCTTGCAGCTGTGAGGCAATTCACAGCCCTTCTTCTTTCACAAAGTGAAACACACTTTGCTCTGGTTTAGTTTCAAAGCGGGGAAAAATCAGCACACAAAGGTCAAAGTCAGCAAAGCAGGCATGAAACACAATGATCAGATAATCCTCCACAATGGCCAAACCCACAGGCTGCTAATTATAGCAGCCTCACTAATTACCACAGCCCCACCCAACCACAGGTGGCCTCATTTTCTTTGATAATAATCTCTCAGTTGTTGCTGCCTATGCATTGCTCTCCGCATGCATGGCTATATCATTAACTCTTGTTTTGAATCCAAGGAGGAGCTAGATAATTGATCTCCTTCTGAGCTGTCTGCCACACTCTCCTCCTCCCTGTCACTCATGTCTTCTTGGTCAGAGGAGCCTTCATCAGCAGATTCCACGGGGAGCAAAACAGGCCTGCAGCATGTGGATGTCTCCCCCACATCCACAGTCCTTGGGGCAGGAGCTGGGCCAGAGCTAATCACAACAGATATAAGATCAGTAAAATATCTGACTGACTAAATGAACAGAAAAAGTCTATAAGAACAGTAAACATGCTGTTAACAATTATACTATCAAAGTGTTCCAAAAGTTAGCCTTTAATTAGTTAAACATTATTAATAAGGGAAATAAAATGAACCCCTCCTCCCCCAGAAGGAAGAGCAGAGCTGAAGGCAGCTACCGAAAGATCCCATCTCTCTCGATCCAGCCACAGCTGGATGGATCAAAAGCTGAAGCAATCAGGAACAAATGTCACTTCCAAATTCATTTCAAAGGAAGCCATCCGTACATCTGAATTACTGAATAACATTAATTCTCTGAGCTGCCTACAGAGCAATTAGAAATTTTTTTAAAAAGGAAACACAACAACAAAGACAAGCAAAAAATAGCTTCTGCAACAGAAATAATTATTATATGACCATCGTTTTTCCATGGCAATTTTTATATATGTGGAAGAAATGGCCTTTGGTGTTGGAGAGCTTCCTCTTGGCTGTCATATAGAAGTGGTTAAAATCAGGTATTTTGGATCTGGCACTTTAATTGTTTTTTTTTAATGCCACTGGTTTATGTAATTGTATTTTTGTAAACCATATTCCATGTCCATAAGGCATAAGCCTTCAAGCTTTGTTTTGTGAAGACTGCATAATCCAGTTGTTGCAGAAATAGTCCTTAATGGAAGGCAGGTTGGCAGCAATTGTTTTTTCTCAGAACTGCAGAAAAAACAATTGATACCAACCTGCCTTCCATTGAGGACCTGTATACTGCACGAGTCAAAAAGAGGGCAGGGAAAATATTTACTGACCCCTCGCATCCTGGACATAAGCTGTTTTAACTCCTACCCTCAAAAATGTTGCTACAGAGCACTACACACCAAGACAACTAGACACAAGAACAGTTTTTTCCTGAACGCCATCACTCTACTAAACAAATAATTCCCTCAACACTGTCAGACTTTTTACTAAATCTGCACTTCTATTTCTACTAATTTTTCTCATCATTCCTATCATCCTTTTCTTCCCACTTAGGGCTGTATGACTGTAACTTGTTGCTTGTATCCTAAGATTTTTATTAATATTGATTGTTTCTTCATTGCTTGTTTGGCCCCTATCATTAAGTGTTGTGCCACATGATTCTTGACAAATCTATATATTCTTTTATATACACTGAGAGCATATGCACCAAGACAAATTTTTATTTATTTATTTATTTATTCTTTGTCCAATATACAATACATATGGAAGAAAATAGACATTAAGTAGTATATATAGGGATAGTAAGTAAAAAAGAAGAGAAGTAGATGAGAGGGAGAGAATATATAAGATATATGAGAAAAGGAAAGATAATTGGACAGGGGACGTTAGGCACATCAGTGCACTTATGTATGCCCCTTACTGGCCTCTTAGGAACCTGGAGAGGTCAATCGTGGAGAGTCTAAGGGAGAAATGTTGGGGGTTGGGAGTTGACACTATAGAGTCCGGTAATGAGTTCCACGCATCGACAACTCTATTTTTAAAGTCATATTTTTTACAGTCAAGTTTGGAGCGGTTAATATTAAGTTTGAATCTGTTGCGTGATCTTGTGTTGTTGCGGTTGAAGGTGAAGTAGTTGTGTGTCCTTGTGTGTCCAATCACACTTGGCCAATAGAATTCTATTTTATTCTATTCTATTCTGATTGGTTGTCAGACTCCCATGGGGCCATGCAGGGGTAACTTTGTAGGTTGTCTTTTGAGCCCCAGGCATGGTTGACTCTTGCTGGATGATGATGTAAGGAAAGGACTTTGGGCAATTTCTACTATGGCTCTGCTTGAAGAAGGTAGATCTTTGTTATGTAGAATAGACTGGTCCAGGTCTTAATGGCCCATTGACAAAGGTGGGGGAGGGCTGAGTTTCTGTCTCCCTTTTAGGGGAAATGTTTTGCCCTTTTAATATTTCCTAAAATATCTAATTTTCCTAAGGAGAGGGGTGGGTGCTAAGTTCCTACACAACAATACTTTATTTTTGGAATACAAAATGCCAGCACTTTGACCCTTAAGTTTGGAGAAGAATACCATGAGCATCTTTCTTGCTCTTTCGTTGTCTCCTAACATTCCAGATTTTTGTATATTTCTCGCAAACAGGTTAAGCCTGAAAAATCAATCAAAACAGCGCAGACAAAGGAAACGATAGAAACTAGGAGAGAGGGAGAAAAAAAAATCTCTTGGAGCTTTAGTGGCCAACAGATTGAACTGAAAGGATTCCCAGCACTTACAGAATCAGAGGCACTTAAGACTGGAGGAGCATCAACAGGAAGCATATTAAACAATGTCTGCTTGTGAGCAGGTGAAGGTCAATCTGGCTGAACTCCTTTGGAGAGACTTAATGCCTTTAGTGGGGAGAGAAAGATCCAGCGAAGCTGAGCACGCACTGGAATAACAATGGAGAAGCAGAGAGGGGAACTCAAGGGTAGGCAAGAGGATGGAAGAAGACACAGCAGTAGGCTAGGCTCATCCTGTTTTTAAAAAAAAAACCAAAATGGCTATGTATAAAATAAAGGAGAATAAGAAAAGCTCTTCTTCTTAATGTTTGTGCATAGGAACATAGAAACATAGAAGTCTGACGGCAGAAAAAGACCTCATGGTCCATCTAGTCTGCCCGTATACTATTTTCTGTATTTTATCTTAGGATGGATATATGTTTATCCCAGGCATGTTTAAATTCAGTTACTGTGGATTTATCTACCATGTCTGCTGGAAGTTTGTTCCAAGGATCTAATACTCTTTCAGTAAAATAATATTTGCTCATGTTGCTTTTGATCTTTCCCCCAACTAACTTCAGATTGTGTCTCCTTGTTCTTGTGTTCACTTTCCTATTAAAAACACTTCCCTCCTGGACCTTATTTAACCCTTTAACATATTTAAATGTTTCGATCATGTCCCCCCTTTTCCTTCTGTCCTCCAGACTATACAGATTGAGTTCATGAAGTCTTTCCTGATACGTTTTATGCTTAAGACCTTCCACCATTCTTGTAGCCCATCTTTGGACCCGTTCAATATTGTCAATATCTTTTTGTAGGTGAGGTCTCCAGAACTGAACACAGTATTGCAAATGTGGTCTCACCAGCACTCTATATAGGGGGATCATAATCTCCTTCTTCCTGCTTGTTATACCTCTAGCTATGCAGCCAAGCATCCTACTTGCTTTCCCTACCGCCTGACTGCACTGTTCACCCATTTTGAGACTGTCAGAAATCACTACCCCTAAATCCTTTTCTTCTGAAGTATTTGATAACACAGAACTGCCGATACAATACTCAGATTGAGCAGTGCAAACTGCTTGTTATTGTATTTCTAAAGTAAAATATAATATAACAAAATTTAACTAAGAAAAGACACCAGTACATGAAAGGTCCCTTTGAGTTTCCCTTCTTTTACAAATATCTAAAATTTTATAAACAGTTTGCACAAAACACTGATTTCAATCTTTTAAAAAGACAGATAATCTTTAGCACATGTAAATTAGTGTGCTAAAGAAACAGATTTACTGAATATATTTTTTATTCCTTTTAAAAGATGTGTCACCAAATTTTGGCAGCATAATTTTGAGATATCCTGGGGCTGCAGCAAAAAAGACCATGGAGTCATATAAACCTGCCTCTCTAATCCAAATGTTAACATTGAAATACTTTTGAACCACAGTTCCTTGTAGAAATGCCTCTGCTATCAGTTTTAACATCCCAAAAGGGAGGGGGAGCTTCCCACTTGCCTCCCCCTCCTCCAAGGAAACATTAAACTGGCTAAAACAGGAAACGAGGCCTTTTCTGACAACCTCAACTGAACAAGATCAAGCACATTATGTTGAGCAGAGGCAAAGACCACAAAATATGCCTTATTCTGCCAATTTACATTTTCAGCTTGCTCGTTTTTTCATCAATGAAAAAGTCTCCCACCTTCCCAAATGAAAGATGTCCAACCACATCCAACCATCAACACAATGACCATGGATTGGCACAGAAAGTTATGGGGCGGGATTCAATTTTTTTTACTACCAGTTCTGTGGGCGTGGCTTGGTAGGTGTTGTGATTCAGCCTGAGGCTCCTCAGGGACCGGCTGGAGCTCTGCCAGATCCATGCCCAGAGGAGGAGGACAGTGACCAGGAGGGGGAGGACCAGGCAGACGGGGAAGAGGAACGTCAGGAAGAGGAGGAGGGAGAGCAGCCTGAGACCCCCGGGGGGGGGGGCTCTCCCCAGCTAGTAGCCTGGATTCATTGGATGAAGACGCACAGGCTATAATAGACATGAGGCAGAGACGTGCAGCTCAAAGAAAGGTATTTCCATCCCTGAATTGGCAACAGCTGGGTTTGGGGGTGGTTCTCCTCAGCAGGGTTGAAAAGGCAGGCCCGCCCTTACAGTCTTGTGGAGAGTTATCAATTGGGAGTCCTGTGACCTTGCTTCGATTCTTGGCGTCTCTGATCTTGGCTTGTGGCCTAGAAGGCTGAAAGACTTGTGGGAGGCGTGGGTTTTATTATGTCCAGTGTTGTTTTTGCCAGCAAGAATCCTGTTTTATTGCCTGGCCTTTGTGAAACCTCTGTGAAGCTTCATCGTGTTCCTGTCTGTAAGAACAGTTTTTGTTACATGTGTTTGCTTTCCAGTATATAAACTGCCTTTACTTTTTACCAGTGTGTCTGGATACTCTTTTTGGTTGGTGTTGGCATCTGGGGGGACCCAGACAGAACAGTAGGTGTGGATGGCTTGGTGGCCGTGGCAGAGGAAGGATACTGCAAAATCTCCACTCCAGGGAAAGGTTACTGGAAAATCCCCATTTCCTCCCGATCAGCTGGGACTCAGGAGGCAGAGAATAGATGGGGTGGAGCCAGTCAGAGGTGGAACTTACCGGTTCTCCGGACTACTCAAAATTTCTGCTACTGTTTCTCCAAAACTGTTGAGAACCTGCTGAAACCCGCCTCTGGGTGTGAACCCAGCTTGTGCATTTTTAATTCAATGTGTCTCCCAAACTTGCAAAATTGAATTAGGCAAACCATAGTTCAATTACCCACGGGTAAGTGCAAATAAGAGCTATTGTCTGCTAACTTGACATAGGACTGAAAATAAATATTATATCCTATATCCTTTGGCCTTGTCTCCGATTCAAAAATAAAATCTGTGTTCCTTCTGAAAGGGAACTCTTGTATTTCCATAATGGATCCAATTTACATACCTCTCTTTGTATATCAGTGATTGCATGACCTCTGTAGACGCCATATGCTAAATAAAACAAATAAGATAAACATATCTCTCTGCAGGAAAGATGATATGGAAGCTTTTTCGAGGTATCTGAAGAGGGAAACAATATGGTGCAATTTTGTTCCCTGGCTTCTGTCTCCTGCAGAGAGGGGTATATGGGATCCAGACAGCCCAGCAGGTTAAATACAGCTTAATCCTTTATGATTTGAGAGTCAAATTCACACAAGAGAAAATCATGGTTTTTTAAAAAAAAACCTTTTTTCTATAAAAATGTTTCAACAAGCTACAGTGGATACTATCGTAGGTCATTGTTTGCTATAAGCAACACACAATGGCTGAGTTGAAAAAATATGCTAAAGCCAAGACAAACAAATCACATTTGTAACTTAGCCTGGTGAGTAAACCTTGCCTTGTCAGCTCTGATGATGATCAATGGTTTTTAAACAAATAACTCTGAGTGATAAAGTCGTGTCTGTTTAACTGACCTTAACAAAAGAAATACCCACATTTGTTTTAGGGTAATGAGTAAAAGGATTTTTTTCTGTCCTTCCCTGTCCAAATTAGTGGTTGTCACATTAATTTTCTTGCAAGCCACTTAGGTGGTGCTATTAAATAATCAGGAAACCCAATAAAAGGGTGGGATCAAATATTAGGGGCTGAGAGATTAATTAACTGCCCTCTCCTCTCGCTTATCCAAACTCTGGAATTGGATTAACAACCAGCCAATAGGAAAAGCCTGTTTCTTCCATCATACTCAAATAGTAGTTCAATTCAGTGTTTCATTTTTTTCTTATTAAAATCGTTCGATGACTTAAAGGCTAACTTTCTGTTTGGAGCCCTCTGGTGTCTGCAGTGCTAAAAGGCCTTGTCATAGATCCCTTATGACTTGAGGTCTATTAAGGCCTTTAGTTATAGATGCACCAAGTGCTCTTCTGCTTTGCCATACATACAGTAAAGTACTTATCCTCCTTGCCCTGCTAATTCAAGCTGTGTTAGAATTTCAATGAAGCAATTGCAGCATGAGCCTGTCGGTCCATCACAACACAAATGCATTGTTGTTAGACCATTATCCTCATTCTTGCTGCAGTCAGTGGTAGCAGGAAGACAAAACATGTCACAATGCAAATCCTTCCTTTTATATCTCAAACTTTATTTTTATTTTTTTATTTATTTGGTCCAATACACAATGAAGGTTTTAGTGGGTATATATCTATATACACGATTGTTCTGTCGGGCTCTCTGGTAGACTCCTCCCAAAAATTCACAGGTACAAATTTCAGACACACGCACGTTTGAAAATTCAAAACAACGTTCTTTATAATGAAAATTCTCTTAAACCAAGCCCTCTTTTGGTATAGCCAAGAGCACTTGTCTCCAAACAAACTGGTAATTTGTACAAGTCCCTTATCAGTTCTGCGATACTTAGCTTGCAGCTGTGAGGCAATTCACAATCATTCTTCTTTCACAAAGTGAAACACACTTTGCTCTGGTTTAGTTTCAGCACACAAAAGGTCAAAGTCAGTAAAGCAGTCACAAAACACAATGATCAGATAATCCTCCACAATGGCCAAACCCACAGGCTGCTATTTATAGCAGCCTCACTAATTACCACAGCCCCACCCAACCACAGGTGGCCTCACTTTCTTTGATAATAATCTCTCAGTTGTTGTTGTCTATGCATCGCTCTCCGCATGCGTGGCTGTATCATTAACTCTTGTTCTGAATCCAAGGAGGAGCTAGATAATTGATCTCCTTCTGAGCTGTCTGCCACACTCTCCTCCTCCCTGTCACTCATGTCTTCTTGGTCAGAGAATCCTTCATCATCAGATTCCACTGGGGGGGGGGGCAAAACAGGCCTGCAGCATGTGGATGTCTCCCCCACATCCACAATCCTTGGGGCAGGAGCTGGGCCAGAGCTAACCACAACAACGATGAAGGTTATAGAGGAGATATTCATAGTAAAATATATCTAAGAAATAATAGAAAAGAAGATATAGTAATAGAACATATCAATGAAAGAATAGAAGAAGAGATATAAGGAATAGAAGAAAGGTATAAGAGATATAGGAGAGCAATAGGACAGGGGATGGAAGGCACTCCATCCTTACATTCAACACTGTACCTGTGTCGTCCGACTTCAAAACGACAGAAACCGAAGGCAGCAATTCTATGCATATTGATCGGTGACTAAGCATTGCTTCTGAGTAAGACAGATATTGATCTCCACTGCATAGCAGTAATCTTGCCCACAATTTCTTTGTCTAAAGTCCTCGATGGGGTAATTCTAAAACAGATGTGAATTTCATATTCCTGCAAAGATTTTACATGGAATGACAAACATCTACACATACAAGTCATCTGGGCTACTAGATTGCATTCTCTCTACTCCAAAATGCTTGAGAGCTAGGTTATTCTTCGTCTAATACAGTGGTTCTCAACCTTCCGAATGCTGTAACCCTTTAATACAGGTTCCTCGTGTTGTGGTGACGCCCAACCATAAAATAATAAAATTATTTGGAAACTCAGGGCTGGGCTCTAACTTACCTCACTGATGGTTCACTTCCCCCTTCACTGCATGGCTGCATCTTGTGGGCATGCCTGCACTTTGTACATGCATAGAAACATAGAAACATAGAAGATTGACAGCAGAAAAAGACCCCATGGTCCATCTAGTCTGCCCTTATACTATTTCTTGTATTTTATCTTAGGATGGATATACAGTATATGTTTATCCCAGGCATGTTGAAATTCAGTTACTGTGGATTTACCAACCACATCTGCTGGAAGTTTGTTCCAAGCATCTACTACTCTTTCAGTAAAATAATATTTTCTCACATTGCTTCTGATCTTTCCCCCAACTAACTTCAGATTGTGGCCCCTTGTCCTTGTGTTCACTTTCCTATTAAAAACACTTCCCTCCTGAACCTTATTTAACCCTTTAACATATTTAAATGTTTCAATCTTGTCCCCCCTTTCCCTTCTGTCCTCCGGACTATACAGATTGAGTTCATTAAGTCTTTCCTGATATGTTTTATGCTTAAGACCTTCCACCATTCTTGTAGCCCGACTTTGGACCTGTTCAATTTTGTCAATATCTTTTTGTAGGTGAGGTCTCCAGAGTCTTCGGAGAGGGCGGCATGCAAATCTAATTAATAATAATAATAATAATAATAATAATAATAATAATAATAATAACTGAACACAGTATTCCAAAGGTTGTCTCACCAGCGCTATATACAGTGGGATCACAATCTCCCTCTTCCTGCTTGTTATACCTCTAGCTATGCAGCCATGCACAATACCAATTTTTTAAAAAAGTGTCAACCCCCCCCCCACCCGACAACAAGATGGCAAAGCATGCACAGTGCCGCAAATTCAGCTTCTGTGCATGCTCAGGGGTTCCCATGGTACAGATTTTTTTTTTTTTTTTTGCAATAGTCTATTTGAGTTGGGTGGACCTGCCTGAAGACAGAGAATGGTGTCTCAGTTCCTAAGGCCATCAGAAATATGTATTTTCTGATTGTCTTAAGCAACCCCTATGAAAGGGTCATTCATCCCCTAAAGGGTTTGCGGACCACAGGTTGAGAGCCGCTGAGCTAATAGGCGGGTGGAAGGGCATCTCAAGAAATCAAAAGCTTGTCCAAGTTGCTCCAGCTATCAGCAGCAGAAGTGAAACAGGCAGAGAGACCTCTTCCAATCCAGCATTGCACCAAATTTGTCCTTGGCAAACTTTATTTAGCACTTCATGTATTTGATTCTCTTCTAATATTTTATAAGCTGTGCCTTACCCCACCCTCCTCCCAAGCAAGTATTTGTGAAAGAGGGAGTAAACAGTTCTTGCTGTCATTCTGGGTGACATAGAAGAACAGAAAAATGCATATAGGATGTGCCTGAAGAACCGAAGGAAGCTAATCATAATGGCATACGTATCTGAGAGGAACAGAGCAGAAGAATTTGTGTGGCAGATGAACAATGATTGTGAGAGAAACTGTATTGCCACGTGGCTCTTAAAGAACTGGCAATTTTATGTTCGGAAATTTTTCCCTTAAGAAACTTTGGTGTATGCGTGAAGCAAACAATTTCACCTTTGATGGTGTTGTGGTTAGCTCTGGCCCAGCTCCTGTCCCAAGGACTGTGTATGTGGGGGAGACATCCACATGCTGCAGGCCTGTTTTGCTCCTGGTGGAATCTGCTGATGAAGGCTCCTCTGACCAAGAAGACATGAGTGACAGGGAGGAGGAGAGTGTGGCAGACAGCTCAGAAGGAGATCAATTATCTAGCTCCTCCTTGGATTCGGAACAAGAGTTAATGATACAGCCACACATGCGGAGAGCGATGCATAGGCAACAACAACTGAGAGATTATTATCAGAGAAAATGAGGCCACCTGTGGCTGGGTGGGGCAGCCTGTGGGTTTGGCCATTGTGGAGGATTATCTGATTGTTGTGTTTCGTGCCTGCCTTTCTGACTTCGACCTTTGTGTGCTGATTTTTCCCCGCTTTGAAACTAAACCAGAGCAAAGTGTGTTTCACTTTGTGAAAGAAGAAGGACTGTGAATTGCCTCACAGCTGCAAGCTAAGTATCTCAGAACTGATAAGGGACTTGTACAAATTACCAGTTTGTTTGGAGACGACTGCTCTTTGCTATAAAAAAAGAGTGCTCTGTTTATTTGCATTTTTGGTATAAAGAACATTGTTTTGAATTTTCAAATGTGTGTATGTCTGAAATTGTATCTGTGCATTTTCGGGAGGATTCTATCAGAGAGCTCGACAGAACAGATGGAGAATTCTGGCCTTCTATTTGTAGCTTAAAAAAAGGCTGTTCCAACTATGTAAACAGTTGTAATTGACAGAATTGTAGCGATAAATTACAGCCTGTGTGGACTATAACAAATAATTTCTGAGAGTCGATCGATTTAAGAAAGAATCTGCTTTCAAATGAAGTTTCTTTTTATTACAAAAGTAAAAAAATAAGGAATGCCTTAGGAGGCATATGAAATACGTCTTACATCATGGCAGTTAAACAAAGAATGGGAAGATACAATATGGAGGATCTGGAGGGGACGGATGTGATGCATGTATGATGTGGCAGGATTTTACATCATAATAGGAGGAGCTAATAAAACACACACTGTTAACTATTTAATTACTGAATAACTCTGAAAATCTCTGAATGTCTCTGGGGCTGTCAATACTCAGCGTGACAGTAATATCTGTTGCTGTTCATTTTCTGGAGTAGCATTTCCTCCTTTTGGGTTTTAGGAAGGTCGTCTTGACTTCGTTGTTCTACAAAAATATTGGGAAGTCAAAGAAGAATATTCGTCCCCTGCCCCATTTAAATATAGTTGAGACTGTGGTCGTCAATGCAATAGGATGGACAGAGTTATTATATATTTTGCTATGCTGGGTTTTCACTGTTTTTATTAAGGAATAAACAAATGCAGATAATCCGTGCTTAACAATTGAATGTTTTACCACCATTCAGTGTTATGCTGGCCCCAAAATGGATGCTTTACTGCCTCTAAAGCACCCCCAACTTTTGTAAGTAGTCACACCTCCCCCTGGTCACATGACTGCATGTCAGATGGGTCAGCTTTACGACCGATTGTGTTTTTCTGTGGTGATGTGTGTGCAATTCACAATAGTTTTTTTGCACATCCATTCAAACAAGGAGGTTCGTTTGTCTGTCTGTCTGTTTGTTTGTTTATTCATTCATTTCTTCATCTATTTATTCATCCATTTATTGATTGATTGATTGATTGAATTTATTGGATTTATTTATTGGATTTATAGGCCACCCTTCTACTCGCTGACTCTGGGCGGCTTACAAAAATAAATACAATATATAACAATAAAGATAGTTAATTATGAACAATTTATAAAAGTTAAGGACCCTAAAAAACCCAATATAAAACAGTCAATCATCTCTGATTCACACTACTTTCATACACACTAGGTTTGCTTAACAACCAAAACATTGGTTTAACAACCACTGCGTTCACTTCTTGACCACTGTGGAAAAGGGTAGAAAATTATTTCCTGTCAGGTAGGTGCCTCAGCTTAGCACTGTAAGTACTGTAATTCCTGATTCAATTACAGTAGTAAATTATAGGACTACCTCTATGAAAATGTTTGCTACATCAGGTAAAGCAAATCAAATATGAATCACAAAAAAATGTAAATAACGTTCCTCCAAAATTGATATTTTTTCCCCCTTCAGCTCTTCATAGATGGAAAAGACTGTTGCAAGTATGGTTTTATAATACATGTGATTTTAGTGATGTTTTTAATTGTTTTTTTAACTTATAATGTATTTATACTCGTTGTTAGCCGCTCAGAGTCCCTTTGGAGTGAGTGGCATATAGAATAGAATAGAATTTTATTGGCCAAGTGTGATTGGACACACAAGGAATTTGTCTTGGTGCATATGCTCTCAGCGTACACAAAAGAAAAAGATACATTTGTCAAGAATCATGAGGTACAACACTTAAATGATTGTCATAGGGGTCAAATAAGCAATGAAGAAACAATCAATATTAATAAAAATCTTAAAGATACAAGCAACAAGTTACAGTCATACAGTCCTAAGAGGGAGGAAAGGATAATAGGAATGATGAGAAAAACTAGTAGAAATAGAAGTGCAGATTTAGTAACATGCAATAAATAAATAAATAAATAAATAAAATCAGGAGGGAGAGAGTGAGGTTACAGAGGAGTGAATATAGTTTTCAAAACAGAGATCTCTGGTTGCTAATTCTAAATTTCTTTATTTATTTATTGACTTTTATGCTGCCCCTCTCTCTGAGGACCCAGGGCGGTTTAAAACATATAATAAAACGATGTATAACATTTTAGATCCAATTAATTAAATATAAAATCTAAAAACCCAAGTCATAAAAAGCAGTCATTCCCATTCAATCAACTTTCTCTCAGCACATTCAGGGGGCTAAGATCTAATGGCCCCAAGCCTGGCGGCATAAATGAGTCTTCAGACTCTTGCGGAAGGCAAGGAGGGTGGGGGCAGTACGAATCTCCAGGGGCAGCTAATTCCTGAGGGCCGGCCCCCCCACAGAGAAGGCTCTTCCCCTAGGACCTGCTAACCGACATTGTCTAGGACCTGAAGAAGGCCAACTCTGTGTGACCTGACTGGTCGCTGAGATTCGTGCGGCAGACCGCGGTCCCGTAGGTATTCTGGCCTGATTGAATTTTCAGAGGAATTCTGAAGTTGAAGTTGAGTTGAAGTCCACATGCTTTCAAGTTGCCAAGGTTGAGGAATACTGCTGCAGGTGCTGATTCAGAGAAGGCTGGGTACTCATATCTTGCCTCTGCCACTGCCTTCCACTTCCCACAGTTGCCCATAATTGTCCTGCATTTGTACTGACTTTAAAGACTAATTAACAGAACCCAGAAACACTTTGAACTGTTTTCCAGGCCTCTTAATTTCCCAGCCCCCAAAGGATGGATATCTATTTGTGCTGCTTGATCTATTTTCAAACCACCTTTGACCTAATTTCAAAAGCACTTTGTTTGTGAGCAGTTTGGCCCTCTAAAAAAAATGACCTTTCTCTACCCTGGAAATATTTAATGGAGAAAGAAAGAGGAAGGAAAAGAGGATCTAAGGGAACCTGGTGCCTGCAGGAAAAGGGGAAGTGATGGCAGGTCTACTATGATGTCAACACAGAAGTGATATGAATTATGCATTGTGCGCAACCGATGCAAATTTCAGAATTCCCTCCTTTGCACAAGGGGCTTCGTGATAAATGTGCTACTGCTGTAATAAGGAGAGAAAAATGTACATCAGAAAGTGGCAATTTAATGTTTAAATTTATGTTTCAGTCCTGGGCTGGAGATCAGAAAAACGCAAGAGGAGAGAAATTGCTAATACCAAGGCATGGAAGCATCATGGCTAAGCACAAATGAGAAGATGGCTACAAAGAACCAGCGGTCCCTTGCCAAGATTTCATTTGCACTTATTATTTGTTATTCTATCTATCTATCTATCTATCTATCTATCTATCTATCTATCTATCTATCTATCTATCTATCTATCTATCTATCTATCTATCCATCCATCCATCCATCCATCCATCCACCCACCCACCCACCCACCCACCCACCCACCCACCCACCCACCCATTCATTCATTCATTCATTCAATTTTTTATGCCGCCCTTCTCCTTGGACTCAAGGTGGTTTACAAGGTGTTACCAATAGCACTTTTTAACAGAGCCAGTGTATTGCCCCCACAATCCTGGTCCTCATTTTACCCACCTCGGAAGGATGGAAGGCTGAGTCAAACTTGAGCCGGTGATGAGATTTGAACTGCTAACCTACAGATCTGCAGTCACCTTCAGTGTCCTGCAGTAGAGCACTCTACCTGCTACACCCCTCCCCCCATTTTGAAGCTGCTGGACTACAGTTCCCACCATTTCTGCTTTGCTGATTGGTAGATGGAAATCTATGGAGGGCCATTAATTCTTTACCCTTTCTGTCAAAGAAAAAGATGTTTATAATGATTATGGAAGTAAACTGAGTTGCAAAAGTGTAGACTGCTCAAATAGGTTTGTTATAAGTCTTTTCCTGCCCCAAACCAGAGGTAGGTTTCAGCAGGTTCTGACAGTTCTGGAGAATTAGTAGTGGACATTTTGAGCAGTTTGGAGAACCAGTAGTTCACATTTTGAGCAGTTTGGAGAACCAGTAGTGGAAATTTTGAGTAGTCCGGAGAACCAGTAGTGGACATTTTGAGTAGTTTGGAGAACCAGTAGTGGAAATTTTGAGCAGTTTGGAGAACCAGTAGTGGACATTTTGAGCAGTTTGGATAACCAGTAATGGACATTTTGAGCAGTTTGGAGAACCAGTAGTGGACATTTTGAGCAGTTTGGAGAACCAGTAGTGGAAAATTTTGAGTAGTCTGGAGAGCAGTTTGGAGAACCAGTAGTGGACATTTTGAGTAGTCTGGAGAACCAGTAGTGGACATTTTGAGTAGTCTGGAGAATCAGTAGTGGACATTTTGAGTAGTTTGGAGAACCAGTAGTGGACATTTTGAGCAGTTTGGAGAACCAGTAGTGGACATTTTGAGCAGTTTGGAGAACCAGTAGTGGAAAATTTTGAGTAGTCTGGAGAGCAGTTTGGAGAACCAGTAGTGGACATTTTGAGTAGTCTGGAGAACCAGTAGTGGACATTTTGAGTAGTCTGTAGAACCAGTAGTGGAAATTTTGAGTAGTCTGGAGAACCAGTAGTGGACATTTTGAGAAGTTCAGAGAACTGATAAATACCACTTCTGACTAGTCCCACCCCTGTCTATTCCCAGCCTCTGGAGTCCCAGCTGATTGGGAGGAAATTGGGCTATTGCAGTATGCCCACCATGCCATGCCCACCATGCCATACCATGCCTACCAAGCTACGCCCGCAGAATGGTTAATAAAATTTTTCGAAACTCAAAACCCTGTCTCAAACCCTGCAAACTTTGAGAAGAGGCCACAAAATGTTGACCTCACCCCATTGGAGTGCCTAAGTGCACCAACACGCCTACTATCCCTGTCCTAATATTCCCTTTTATTCATGTCCATTTCATGTATTTATAATCATCTTTATACTTATATTTGTCATCTAATACATATTGACTGACTAAACAAACAAACAAACAAACAAACAAACAAACAAACAAACAAACACTGCTCTTAGTTTCCTCCATTTCCAGTCTCTGGGTCATTATTAGCTTCTTCACAAAATTCAGATTCCTTGTAACAGGGACCGAGAGACCATGCAGTAAAACAAATACGAATAAAGTTCCCATGGAGCTCCTGTTATCAGTTAAATGGCATCATGTGAGAATACCTGTCACAAGGCCAAGGGTTCTTTGGTCCAAGGCCCTCACTGAAAACTAGTCAATCCATAGAAACCTTTTACAGATCAGCTCATAAACCCTGAGCCGTTAGAACATTGTAAAATATATATGTTGATGAAAGATATTCTCAGAGCAGCTATGTTTGAGGGGGTAGCCAAATACATCTCTGTCTTGTTCTTCGCTGCTTAGTCACTTCTCCTGTTGACCATCTGCTTCACTTTCAGAGGAAGAAATTACTGCAAATGGTGTTTTCTTCCTCTAATTATCCTCTAATTATCTCCCTTACTTAGCTCACTCACTTGAAAAGGGAGCACAACAAGCAATATTGGCCAGGGGGTAATAAGTTGAGACATGGCCTTGGACGGATGTTGGACTACGTCAACTTGTGACACTGATCCTGCCTCCTGTCTGCGAGAAAATGGGATGCAAATTACAGGACACTATGCAAAATGTAAGGCAAAACATTTTTTTTAAAAACTTTGTATGTTAGTGGACAATTTCACTGCACCAAATGGATTTTGTGAATTGTAGTAAAGCTCAAAAATCCTTTTTCAAGTGAAGGAGCAACTTGTCAAATGCAGTCGGTGCCAACAGGTGGTGCTGCAACTTCATCATTCTTCTTAAGATGCTTCGAGGCCCAAGAGAAAAACAGTCTCTTCTGATGTACCACCATCTCCTCAGATCCAGGCTTTACTCCCTCATTAAGGATCACCGGACAGAGACATGGGTGCCTGGAGTGGGTGGGAATCCATTCACAGTATTGACCAGGGTTAACTGGATGATGAAAACCTCCAATACCTGAAAGTCTTGTAATACATAGGAAGGAAATGCTTAGGTCTTCCCATAACTTTGGGAAGTTCCATAACTTTGGTTGCAACGACCCCAACCTAATTTTGGAAATTTGATGCTTACAAAAAAAAGAAAAAAAAGGCATGGAGGGGAAATGAGCCTTGAAAAAAAAGTGAATTTTTGGGTCAGAAGTTGAACCCAATTTGGTCATGGTCAGAAGTGCTTGTGACCAGAGGTTCTAATGTATATGTCCATTGCACTTGAGGTTTATTAAAAATGTCTCTTCCCTCAGATAATTTTTTGTTATTTATTAACTCATTAAAACTATACTTTGTTGATTTATTTTGAACATGTGAACTATGTTTTAAAGATTTGGGTTTTTTAGATTAGTTAATTGATTTTAAATTTGGACTTAGGATGTTTCTATTGTTTTTTACATGTTGTAAGACACAGCAAGTTTTCAGAGAGGGGAATAATTAATAAATTAATAAATTTCCATTTCTGCAGGAAAGGGAAAAGAGTTTTTTTCATCTTCCAAATCAGCAGCCACTCTCTTCATTTTGGTAATGACTGGTTGGAAGAGATGGTTTTGGATGGGGTGTTGCTGGAGGATGCATTGAGCACTTCCTTCCACCCCATCCAATTCGCTGCTCACCCTTTGCTAGTGGTCCTGCCAAGGGGCACCTATGTCTGGACAGGTAAAAATAGAATCTGCTCTGAGCTTGATTTCTGATGATGTCACAAAAGCTTTCATGTTGTGATCTTGGCAACCATAGAGAAGTTGGCTTCTAAGGTTGTTTTTTTTAAGCTTCATATTTGAATGTACAGGCCCATGGTTTCCTGTTAGTCTCTTTTCAGTTTTCAAGATCAGCCCAAGTACTGGTAGAAGTACTCTGAAATACATAGAAGAGAGAAGAGGATCTGAAATAAAGGAGTCCCTGTTTTATGGGAAAACTTTACAATAGCAGCAAACTATTTCAGCTCTTGGGAAGAATGGAACTAGCTTAACAAGCAATCAAATCCTTCAACAAGTGTGCTATTGAAGAAGGACGAACTTGTTCTTGGAAAACAAAACAGGAGAGAAAAGCTCATTCTAGCATAGAGGGACTGACTGCCATAAGAATGATATATATGTCTGAAACACACGGTGGATTCTTTGGATCCATGAAGAAGAGGATATCAGGCACACCAACTTAAAAGCTGATACAGTATATACAAAATGCCCCCTGTTCTAATGTTTCTCTTTTACTAGTATCATGTATATAAACATCATTATATCTTTGTATGCCACCAATACATACATACATACATACATACATACATTCATACATACATACATACATACATACATACATACATACATATATATCAAATGTTTTTAGCTGACATTTTAAAATTAAGGGAGACTAGGATGGTACCATTTCAGCCTTGTTCTAGGATGGTACCATCCTAGTACCATCCTAGTCTCCCTTAATTTTAAAATTTCAGCTAAAAATATTTGATACATACAGAATATAGTTGTCGGCTATGAATAAATTAACTGCCTTGAAATGGTCCTGGGTTGGGCCTAGAGGCAAAAAGGAGCTGTGACGTTCCTTCAATATACCAGGGTGATCCGACATAAAAAAACATATATACCCCCTCCCTGGTACAGAGCTGGAAGGGTTCTGATCTGATAGCTCTAACTGCTAGTTCTCTGCTTTACAAGGCAGAGTTCACCAGATCGAATCCCAGTAAAGGAAAGAGTGTGGCTAGCTGATGAGGCCAGAACAAGGCCAAAATGGGACCATCCTAGTCTCCCTTAATTTTAAAATTCCAGCTAAAAACATTTAACACATACAGAATATAGTTGTCGGCTATAAAATATATTAACTGCCTTGTAGAGGATTTGGAAATTTCTGGCGATGTTTTGACGAGGTCTCACTCGTCATCTTCAGGCTGGTGTTTCTGTCCTTGTTCTTTGGCGAACACTGCGAGACCTGAGCTGCCTTCCTTCTATAAATACTGGTGGCTGGGTGTGGTTTGATGGCTCAGCAATTGCCTGCTGTGTAGAAACTTCCTGGTGAGTCAGTGGGGTAACAATTGGGGTCGTTGATGTAGCTGAGGTATGCCTTTGGTACAGATAAAAAAATAGCCAACATCCTAAGAAACCCGAAAGACAATATCCAACTAGAAAACCAGGGAGTTTATCAAATACCGTGTAAAATCTGCCCAGCCACATATATTGGACAAACGAACAGGAGAGTAAATGCACGTGTTGCAGAACATAAGAATGCATTAAAGAAAAAAGAAAAAACCTCCTCCCTTTTCCAACACTTCAAAACTAATCAGCATACCTCAGCTACATCAACGACCCCAATTGTTACCCCACTGACTCACCAGGAAGTTTCTACACAGCAGGCAATTGCTGAGCCATCAAACCACACCCAGCCACCAGTATTTATAGAAGGAAGGCAGCTCAGGTCTCGCAGTGTTCGCCTGAGAACAAGGACAGAAACACCAGCCTGAAGATGACGAGTGAGACCTCGTCGAAACGTCGCCAGAAATTTCCAAATCCTACACGGGAAGAATCCCGAATATACCAAGACCGTCATACCTGTACCCGTGAAAATCTACAAAAACAAATATATATATATATATATATATATATATATATATATATATATATAGATATAGATATAGATATAGATATAGATATAGATATAGATATAGATATAGATATAGATATAGATATAGATATAGATATAGATATAGATATAGATATAGATATAGATATAGATATAGATAGATATAGATAGATATTTGTTTTCGTAAATTTTCACGGGTATATGTATGCAGATTGTTCTGAGTTCGGGTTTTGCCCTGTGTAATATTTTATATTACATAGGGCAAAACCCGAACTCAGAACAATCTGTGTGTATATATATATATATATATATATATATAAATAAATAAAAAATAAATAAAAAAATAAAAAATACAACAACAAAAAGTAGTGTTGAGGTTCAAAGTTAGGAGCCAAATATACCCTGAACATCTTTCTCTTGCATACTCCATTCATGTTGCTTTCCCCTGCACAGAATTCCACTCCATTCCAGTATAAACCAGGAGTGTATGTGTGGGAGAGAGAGGGGGGGAGGGAGAGAGGGAGGGAAGGAGAGGTGATATCTAATATATAAGGGTCTGCCACAAAGAAGAGAGGATCAGCCTATTCTCCAAAGAACCTGAAGGCAGGACAAGAAGCAATGGATAGAAACCAATCAAGGAGAGAAGCAACCTAGAACTAAGGAGAAATTTCCTGGCAGTTAGAATTATTAATCAGTGAAATGAGTTGTTTCCGGAAGTTGTGAATGCACACTCAAAATTAATTGAAAGCAACTTGTGATGTAAACAGTGCAAGAAAAGGAAAGCTTGATTCAGCCCGAATAAGAGGCAAAATATTCGGGAGGGGTGACTTCTTGGTGTGAAAATACATTTGCTTTCATTTATGCCCTACAAATGAATAAAGGGAGCTTGTTAAAATAATATTGTAAACAGTGGTTCTCAACCTGGGTGTCAGGATTCCTTTGCGGGGGTTGAATGGCGGTTTCACAGGAGTCGCCTAAGACCTTGGGAAAAGACAAATTTCCCATGGTGTTAGGAACTAAAGCTTCTATTTTGGCACCTTGGAGCATATTTTTTACAATCTGACCAATCAGGCATTTACACTGGGGGTGTCCCTCTGACCTTCCTGCCAATTATCTTAAAACTCTGTTGGGAGAATTGGTGCTAGAATTATGGTTGGGGTCACCACAACACGAGGAACTATATTAAGTGGTCACAGCATTGAAAAGGTTGAGAACCACTGATCTAACTAATGATGAAACAGTCTAGCCAGCATTTTAGCAGAATTT
This sequence comes from Erythrolamprus reginae, assembly GCF_031021105.1. NCBI lineage: Eukaryota > Metazoa > Chordata > Lepidosauria > Squamata > Dipsadidae > Erythrolamprus > Erythrolamprus reginae. The sequence goes on along the minus strand of NC_091950.1, from coordinate 148,551,365 downwards.
TATGGGAGAATTTATTTATTTAGTCTATTTAATACAGTATAAAATATACTCTTATTAAATATTTTTAAAATGTCTCTGTAATTTTCAAACTTCTATATGCACATATACAATTCCTAACAGAATCAATCACATTTCGCCTCTAACACTGGCAAGACCTCTAGGATCCCTTCTCACATTCAATTGCCTGCTAAGGAACACTGAATTACATGACAGATCTCCTAAGGTGGCCTGGTAAGTATTTAAAAAGGTTTCATGATCTCTCTTTATAACTTGGATATACTTACCAGAACTAAAGCTTCTATTCTGGCACCTTGGAGCATATTTTGACAATCCGACCAATTAGGCGTTTACAGTGGGGCTGTCCCTCTAACCTTCCTGCCAATCAGCTCAAAGCCCTGTTGGGAGAATTGGCATTAGACTTATGGTTGGGGGTCACCACAACATGAGGAACTATATTAAGGGGTCGCGGCATTAGAAAGGTTGAGAACCACTGAATTAGAACTAGATTTGTCTGTGTAATACTGTTCCTGATGGGACAGAATATTCTGGTCCATAGGCAGGTGAAAAGTAGCCCTGACAAATCTTGGGTAAGAAAAGGAGAATTGATGGTGGGGCTAAAAAGGTGGAGCTAAAAAAAGACTTGGCTCACAAAAGAATAATGTAAAACACAGAACAGGGAATAACAGGGTTGGGAGGGACCTTGGAGGTCTTCTAGTCCAAACCCCTGATCAGGAGACCTGATACCTTTCCAGATAAATGGTTGTCCAATCTTTTCTTGAAAACCTCTGGTGATGGACAGCAATTGGTCCAATTTCTCCATACCTCCTCATAGCTGCACAATGTCATTGCAACTTAGGAAAAGTAGCAATGTGTTGCGGTGGGGGGAATGCCTTTCTAAAGAGGAGGGGAGAGCAGAATAAACGTCGCAGAGCAGTAATCAGGTTCCCGGGTGACCTTCATCCCTTTCATTCACTCTCAGCCTTATCTACATCACAGGGTTGTTCAGAGGTTCAAATTAGGAGTGGGAAAACATGTAGGCTATCCAGAGATCCTTGAAAGAAGAGCGAGATAAAACTGTAAGACACAAATAAGTGCCCTGTACTTTGGGAGGAACTGCAGAGTACCAAATGATAATTAGGAGTGAACAAGGTGTTGGCATCCAGCATCTGTTAGTCCCAGCGCGCATGTTCGTGTGAACCTGTTGTCCAAACAATTTTTAGAAGGGGTACATTTCCCATCATTGCAGCTATTGTGTATTTTTATTTCCTGGGCTGGTTATTGTATCATTCCTCGTGGCTGGATGGTTTCTGCTTGTTTAGTTGGTTCTGGATATTATTAGGTCAGTTTATAGGTAGTTCTAGTCTGTCTAACAACTTACTTACTTACTTACTTACTTACTTACTTACTTACTTACTTACTTACTTACTTACTTACTTACTTATTGGATTTGTATGCCGCCCCTCTCCGCAGACTCGGGGCGGCTAACAACAATGATAAAAACAGCATGTAGAAATCCAATTAATAAAACAACTAAAAACCCTTATAATAAAACCAAACATACACACAAACATACCATGCATAACTCTAACATCGGAATAACAACTCTAACACTAAGATTTCAAAGTTTTTTTACAACTTGGATTCCCCAATACCTTCTAGGCAGCTGTCCCTATCGCCATCTTGCATGCATCTATCAGACCAGCCCTGCTGTCAACATTATTCTATGGTTTTACAGAGAGCACAATTCCCAAAGACTGCGCTGAGATTCCTTAATGTATTGAAGGAAAACAATGAAAGGCTCCTGAGATTGCAAGATCTTTGCCACTACAGAGAATGCTCATTTTTCCCCTTTGTTTTTAACTTCTGATATCAGATCACTATACAGTGGTACCTCTACCTACAAACGCCTCTACTTACGAACTTTTCTAGATAAGAACCAGGTGTTCAAGATTTTTTTGCCTCTTTTCAAGAATCATTTTCCACTTACAAACCTGAGCCTCCGAAACTGTAACCGGAAAAGGCAGAGAGAAACCTCCGTGGGGCCTCTATGGGAATCTCCTGGGAGGAAACAGGGCCAGAAAAGGTGGGGAGAAGCCTCCGTGGGGCCTCTCTAGGAATCTCCTGGGAGGAAACAGGGCCAGAAAAGGCAGGGAGAAGCCTCCGTGGGGCCTCTCTAGGAATCTCTTGGGAGGAAACAGGGCCTCTACCCTCCCTTTGATTTCCCCAATCGCAGGCATTATTTGCTTTTATATTGATTCCTATGGGAAAAATTGCTTCTTCTTACAAACATTTCTTCTTAAGAACCTGGTCACGGAACGAATTAAGTTCGTAAGTAAAGGTACCACTGTACTCCATCTGCTTTGGTTTCAAGTGATCATGCAGGGCTGCAATATGCTATGTGCATAGTTATTATGTGTAATTTGAAAGGATTAATGTTATTTTTGAGCAACTATTAGATTCATGGGTGCTGAAGCATCAGAAAACTATCTGCAAAATGGCCAAAACCCGAGGCACACGCACCCCAGCTAGCTGGTCTTTGAGTTTCCGGGACACTGGCGCATGCACATGTCCATGTACTTGCATTCCAGCTTGGGCACTCGATGCCTAAAAGGTTCGCCATCATTGATATAGAGTGTTATCTCCTTAGGCCACGCCCTCATTATACAAATACACATCACCTGATATGCTTATGCCAACTAAGCTTGGAGGTGAAAAATATGCATTAAAATAATGATATGGTCAAAATACTCACTTGCCTAATATTTGTTTGTTTGTTTGTTTGTTTGTTTATTTGTTTATTTGTTTATTTGTTTATTTGTTTATTTGTTTATTTGTTTATTTGTTTATTTGTTTATTTGTTTATTTGTTTATTTGTTTATTTGTTTATTTGTTTATTTGTTTATTTGTTTATTTGTTTATTTGTTTATTTGTTTATTTGTTTATTTGTTTATTTGTTTACTCATTCATTCAAATTTTTTATGCCGCCCTTCTCCTTAGACTCAGGGCAGCTTACAACATGTTAGCAATAGCACTTTTTAACAGAGCCAGCGTATTGCCCCCACAATCCGGGTCCTCATTTTACCCACCTCGGAAGGATGGAAGGCTGAGTCAACCTTGAGTCGGTGATGAGATTTGAACCTCTGACCTGCAGATCTAGCAGTCAGCTTTAGTGGCCTGCAGTACTGCACCCTACCTGCTAATAATTGTGCACATGCTGAGTAATTGACTGTCCTTGAACACATGTCCCCTAGTAATGTTTGCAGGGAAGCAGAGAGAATGAGATTGTTTGAGGGCCAATAGTTCTTATTTGTTCCCAGTCTGATCTGGGAAATTCCAAAAAAACCAAAGTATTTTAATTTGGAGGAGAGGGGGTAGAAAAGGGATAGCTTTTGCTGGGGGGTCGGGGCAGGAGGGAGGCAATATTGTCTAAGATCGTTCTGTGTACAACCCAAATTAGTGTATATTGTTCTGATCTCAGACCTGCACATGAAATTCCCCCTACTAAAATGAAGGAAAGTCCCTAAATACTGTGCAAGCTCTTTGTGGGAAATGCTCTCTCTGACTGCTCTGTATTCTTTGGGGACTTAGAGGAATAAACCCATTTTATTGTGTAGCTGTTTCTTTCAAGAACAAAAGATGTTAGGTTCTTCTGTGTGTAGATCCGGAGAAGGAAGTCAGAGTTTAGCTGCATGCGACTTAACATGCTCCAATGTGTAAAGAAAAACTGAGAAGCTAAGCTGGGTCAAGCCACTCTTTATAAATCTTCCAGTTACCCCCTTGAAGAGGATAGTGATCATGTTTCAGAGAATTTATTTTATTTTATTTTATTTTATTTTATTATTTTATTTTATTTTATTTTATTTTATTATTTTATTTTATTTTATTTTATTTTATTTTATTTTATTTTATTTTATTTTTTTATTTTATTTTATTTTATTTTATTTTATTTTATTTTATTTTATTTTATTTTATTTTATTTTATTTTATTTTATTTTATTTTATTTTATTTTATTTTATTTTATTTTATTTTATTTTATTTTATTTTATTTTATTTTATTTTATTTTATTTTATTTTATTTTATTTTATTTTATTTTATTTTATTTTATTTTATTTTATTTTATTTTATTATTTTATTTTATTTTATTTTATTTTATTTTTTATTTTATTTTATTTTATTTTATTTTATTTTATTTTATTTTATTTTATTTTATTTTATTTTATTTTATTATTTTATTTTATTTTATTTTATTTTTTATTTTATTTTATTTTATTTTATTTTATTTTATTTTATTTTATTTTATTTTATTTTATTTTATTTTATTTTATTTTATTTTATTATTTTATTTTATTTTATTTTATTTTATTTTATTTTTTTATTTTATTTTATTTTATTTTATTTTATTTTATTTTATTTTATTTTATTTTATTTTATTTTATTTTATTTTATTTTATTTTATTTTATTTTATTTTATTTTATTTTATTATTTTATTTTATTTTATTTTATTTTATTTTTTATTTTATTTTATTTTTTATTTTATTTTCTTTGTCAAACTTTTGACAAATCTTTACGTGAATTGCATTGATGACCAGTTGGTCTCCGAATACAATTCAATGTGTTGGTTATCACCTTTAAAACTCTAAATGGCTCAGGGCCAGACTATTTACGGGACCGTCTTCTCCCTCATACCTCACTATAGCCAGTAAGCGCCCACAGAGTTGGCCTTTTCCAGGTCCTGTCTGCCAAAAAATGTCAGCTGGTGGGGCCTCAGGGAAGAGCCTTCTCTGTGGTGGTTCTGACCCTTGGAATCAATTGCCTCAGAGATCTGTACTATCTCCTCCCTATCAGTCTTCTGGAAAGCCGTTAAGACTTGGCTTTTCCAGCAGGCCTGGAATTAGGAATGACTGTAGTATGCATGGGGTTTTTTTTAATGATATTATTATACTGCTGATTTTATGCCTGTATTTTTATTGTTGTTGTAATTATGATTATTGTTAGTTACTCTGAGTCTTTTTTGGAGTGAGCGGCATATAAATACAATTAAAAATATAAAATAATATAAAAATAATATAAAATAATATAAAAATATAAATATAAAATATAAATAAACAAACAAACAGGCAAATACTGGGATGGGTATGCTTTGTTGCCATCTAGAGTTTGGTCACATTTTTGCAGCCTAGCAAATCTGGCGAAGGGGATGCTGTTTTTTGCTGGTATATTGTGGGCATTGAATAGGAATCCTACTGTAAAGGGGGGGAAGGAAAAGGAAGGGCCAGGTATGTTTGGCAACTGGGGAGGGGACATCAACAGGCTGACAGGAGAGCTCCCCTTCCTGAGATTTCTCTTGAGGGCAGCTGGGACATTGTTTTTACTGTCTCAAGGAAGCAAGTTCTGAAGTATTTCGGTGCTGGCAGCCAGAGGCGAGAAGGTTGCCTTCTTGCAGCTGGGCAGGAAATAATTGCCACTTGTTCTGAGATTAATACATTGGCCAGAACTTGGAAAGGATAACAAGAGGAATCTGTCATTGCAAAGAATATTAAACACACCAAAGAAAACGGAAGGGGGAGTGGATGGAAGCTGCTTTATCACCCAAGCTGCCCTCCAGTCTGGAGCTTTCTCCAAAGGGCCCTTGGCTTCCCTTCCAACATTTTATTTATTTATTTATTTTATTTATTTATTTTGTCCTATACACAATGAGAGTTTTAGTGGGTATATATATATATACACATAGTAAAATACATGATGAAGGTTATAGAGGAGATACTCATAGTAAAATATATCTATGAAAGAATAGAAAAGAAGATATAGTAATAGAACATATCAATGAAAGAATAGAAGAAGAGATATAGGAATAGAAGAAAGGTATGGGAGATATAGGAGAGCAATAGGACAGGGGACAGAAGGCACACTAGTCTAGTGCACTTGTACTCGCCCCTTACTGACCTCTTAGGAATCTGGATAGGTCAACCGTAGATAATCTAAGGGTAAAGTGTTGGGGGTTTGGGGATGACACTATGGAGTCCGGTTTTTCCTCAAAGGAAGGTGTTTTTTCCTAAGAGGAGAGCTCTGAAATTTGCCCAGAGATTGGTTTGGTTTTGTTTCTTTATTTCAGTGTTTCCCAACCTTGTCAACATGAAAATATTTGGACTTCAACTCCCAGAATTCCCCAGCCAGCGAATGCTTGCTGGGGAATTCTGGGAGTTGAAGTCCAAATATCTTCAAGTTGACAAGGTTGGGAAACACTGCTTTATTTAATACCAGGCTGGGCCTAATTGTGACTAACTCCACCATCTGCTCCCAACTCTGACCAGCTCACAATAGCACAATTAGTGAACAAGGCAGATAGACTTTTAGGTCTTTCAAAACCAGGTGTCAGGCCAAAACCATCATTTTGAGTTGGAGACTTTGGCCTGCCACAAGTAGAATAGTACCGAGGGAACTGGGGAAGGGTGGTTGCATGAGAGGGAAAAATACAAGCCAAGACAAATTCCTTCCAGAGATTCAAGGTCATCTTTTGTTCAGCACCAGCCAGAAGTACAGGGAAGGTTCGTGGACGTTGAGAGAACCAGAGTGGTCCACGTGATGAACTTGTGGGTGTGTGGGGACAAAGGATGAACCTTAACTTGGGTGGAGAAATGTAGGAAAAGTTAGTATCGGGTTGACTACAGTTTGTATCCAACATGGCTCTGTTAATAAATTGGAACTTGGAAGAAGGCCAAGGTTTGGACTCGGATTTATTTTTCGGGTGTTAATTGGGATGCTGACAACAGGGTTGAGAATGGACCCAAATACTCGGCCTGCAGTGATGGGCTCCTACAGGTTCAGTCAGGTATGCAGAACCGGTAGAAAAATTTTGGTCATAGTATTGGGTGGACCCAATGAAGTTCGGGTTCGGGAACTTTGCTGTGAAGTTCAGGTGAGTTCGCCAAACCCAAACCCGAACTTTTGCTTGCAGCAAGCCACTGCGGCGTCCTTTTCTGTAAAAATAAACAAGGGGGTGGGGAATTCCCCACCTCCTTTTGCTTCCTTTTATTTTTACAGAAAAGGATGTTGCAGCGGTGCTGCAAGCAAAAGGAGGTGGGGAATCCCACGATGGGATTCCGGGGGCGGAGTTTTGACATCACAGAGACTCCTTCCTCCCCGTTTCGGCCGGCCAGGAAGGAGTCCCCGTGACGTCAAAGCCCTGCCCCCGGAATCCCTTCATGGGATTTCCCACCTCCTTTTGCTTGCAGCGCCGCAAGCAAAAGGAGGTGGGAAATCCCAATGATGGGACCCCCCACTCTCATCCCAGGCAGCGGCATTTCGCGGTGTTTGAGCGAATGCCGAACCCAAACCCTAACTTTATCCGAACTTTTTAAAAAGTTTGGGTTCGGCATGAACCCGAACTTTGCAGGTTCGGTTTGCCCAACACTAGTCAGATACACAGAACCGGTAAAAAAAAAAAAAATATTTAATTTTTTTTCCCCCTTCTGGTTTCTGGGTATGTTTTTCCTATTGCAGTAAATGAGGTTGAATGTGTATAATTTTAGAATAGCTGTGTGCGCGTGTGTACATACAGTTTATATAGTAGATAATGTATATTTTTGTGTGCCTGTGTGTAATATGTATATACACATATGGCATATATACACAGAATTAAATAGTGTATTTTGGATGTTCATTAATAGTAAATAGATAGGGAAATTGTATCTCTTTGAGGCACAACTAACTCTAACCCAAACCCTTGATGTAAGTGATGTCAAGTTGGACACTTTTAAGCCAGTCACATGACCTTCAAGCCACCCCCGGTCACATGATTGTCAAGCCAAACCCCATCACATGGCCGGCAGAATAAGCCACACCCACAGTGTGATAGTAATTTTTTTTACAGCCCTTCACTGTCGCGCTGGGCATTATTTCCAAAGGTGATGGCTACAGTATTTCAACAATCCATCTCCCCCTATTCTATCTCTCTTTGCCTGTCCATCTCTCTCTCCCCCCTCCTTTTCCTTCCCCCACATCTCTCACATACACAACTCCATTATGCACCTTTGTCTGGTGCAGAGGACACTCTCTCCACCCTTTCTTACTCATCCCAGCACAAAAGGTCTTTGTTTTGTCTCTGGGTTATCAAGGAGCCCTGTTATCTCTGCCTTCAAGCCGAGAGGACTGGTGGGGGCCACAGGTGAAGAAACAGCTGAGGCTGACTGAGGGCCTGAGAACTAGAAAACAACAAGGGCAGCTGGGAACAGAGGAGCAAACAGAGAGCCAGCAAGAATAAGATAAGATAGAGAAATGCAAAGTATGTTAGGGAAAGAGACAGCGGTGGGGGCTGTTGTAAGCTCTGGGAAATGCTACGGTCATCTCCCCCTCCTCCTGACCCTGGACTTGCAAACCTCCTCCCTTCATCTCCACACCTGTGGCTTGGTGGGGGAGGAGGCAGGCTAGATCCAGACAATGTATGATCTCTTTTATGAATATAATGAGCATCTCCTTTAACCTCCGTGCATGAGTGTCAAAAGAAATATTTGCAATGCTTATATCCCCATTCTTGGGGTTTGTGGACTACAGCAGTACACTTCCAAACATTTGCACCGTGCTTTTGATGTTTTGCCACTGAACACCCCAACGTGATCATATAAATCTATCAGCAGGTAGTTAAATAAATATAGACTGAGTATTTCTCATACCAGTACTGTGTCAGTCTTTGTACCCCCTCTTAATAAACTTCGGTATGATCCGTGAAGTGCATTTTTGTGTGAAAGCCTTAAAGACCTGCTGATTTATATAAACTTTCCCGCCCGTCTTTTAAAATAGTATTTTTACAGCTCATTTGGCTGGAGTGGAAATTCCTTCCCTCTCACTATGCACCGTTGTAACCTTCTCTCCTACAATCCTTCTGAATGCCATTGTTAACACCTGCGCCCTACTCCTTCCCCAAGTCTTTACCATTAGGAATCACGCCAAACTTGCCATGATTAAAATCGACTCATTATCACTTTTGTGACAAGTGCCTTCAGGCTTGGAGCAAGAAGCTTTTTTCACAGGTGTGTGGCTCTTTGCAATCACAACATAACCCACTTTTGCAGGAAAACTGCCGTACAGAAAATATCAAGGATGAGTAAACCTGTTTCAGATGTAGTATTTTATTTTGTCTTTATTTTCTGTCTAAGGACTACAACCTTAATAACCAACAGGGCCATTTTGCAAAAATTGATTAGAGCCATCACAGAAAAGAGACATCAAGCAAAAGTTGAGGCATCAAGCAAAAATCTAGGAGATCATGGGTTCAAGTTCTTCCTTAGGCCCAAAGCCAGCTGGGTAACCTGGAGCCAGTCACTACCTGTCAAACCTAGGAAAGAGGCAATGGCAAACGACTTCCCCAAAACATGCTAAGAGCATTGCAGAGAATTGTTCAGACAGTTACCAAGAATCAATAATAATAATAATAATAATAATAATAATAATAATAATAATAATAATACAATTATTATTATTATTATTATTGATTCTTGGTATAATAATAATAATAATAATAATAATAATAATAATAATAATAATTATTATTATTATTATTATTTATTAGATTTGTATGCCACCCCTCTCCGAAGACTCTGGGCGGCTGATTTATGCTGATTTAAAGGTTCCTCCAAACTCTCATATATACTCCAGAATAATAAATTGGTTATCACTGCATCCTAAACGGTCAAGGGGCAAAAGTAGTAGGGCATTTTCCTATCAAACTACCACAATGGTAAATTTTGAATTTAAAAACATACCATGACACTCTTTGATTCAGTAGACATTTTTATAATGAAGTATGAACAATGTTACAAAGCCCTATAGCTAATACTCCTATAATCTTTGAGACTGTTTGATATCCCAGGCTCAACTTGTTGTAAACCTCTTGATTCAGAGATTCCCAGGCCTTTTGGAGCTCATGGGCCCATGCAGGGCCACCGATAGACCAGTACTACTGGGAGTGGTGTAACGGGCCCGGCGAAATTGAACAATTAGGGGGGCCCGCAGTCGCATGACCCCCCTCGTCTCAGTGGGAAGGGGCTGGCTGGGTGGAAAAGCAGTGAGCCATTCCCTCCCGACATTCCCTTCCCTCACTCACTCGCCTTTATTTTGCCGACTTGGCTGCCTTTTCATTCTACTATTCCCACGACCAACTCCTCGGGCGCCCGCCCCCTTCGCCCACACTTCCCTCCCGGTGCCTCTTGGGAGTTGTAGTCTTTTCGAGGAGGCGGGCTCAGCCGCTCTGCCTAGTAAAAATCACAATTTCTTTCGTTGCTTTTTCTTTCTTTCTCTATTTCTCTCTTGCTCTTTCATTCTTTTTTCTTTATCTTGCTTTCTTTCTTTCTCTTGCTTTCTCTCCTTCCTTCCCTCTTTCCATTTCTTTCATTCCCCCTCTCTTTTTATTTCTCTTTCATTCTCTTTCTTTCCTCTTTCTTTCTTTCATTTCTTTTTCTTTCTTTCTCTCTTTCTCTCTTGCTCTTTCATTCTTTTTTCTTTCTCTTTCTTTCTCTCCTTCCTTCCCTCCTTCCATTTCTTTCATTCCCCCTCTCTCTTTTTATTTCTCTTTCATTCTCTTTCTTTCTTGCTTTCTTTCTTTCTCTTTCTTGCTCTTTTTCTCTCTTTTACTTTCCCTTCCTCTATTTCTTCTTTTCTTTCTCCTTCCTACCTTCTTCCCTCCCTCCCTTCCTTCAGTCCTTCCTCTCTTACTCTCCCCTTTCATAAGTTTCCTTCCTTCCTCTGTTCCTGTCCCTTCCCCCTTTCTTTCTTTCTTTCTTTCTTTCTTTCCTTCCCTCCCTCCATTTCTTGCTTTCCTTCTCCTTCCTCCCTTCTTTCCTCCCTCACTCCCTTCTTTCACTCCTTCCTCTCTTACTCTCCCCTTTCACACCTTTCCTTGCTTTCTTTGCACCCTTCCTCTGTTCCTGTCCCTTCCCTCTTTCCTTCCTTCCTTCCCACCCTCCGTCCATTCATTCACCCATTCCTCTCTTGATTGCCCCTTTTACCATTCCTTCCTTCCTTCCTTCCTTCCTTCCTTCCTTCCACCCTCCCTCCTTCCTTCATAGCTCGCCCTCGCCTTTCTTCCCTTCCTTCCAGATGGGAGTGCCCCCTCAAGACACCCGCCCGACTGCTGGTACCCTGCTTTTTCTCTCCCCTCGTCCTTTCCAGCTCCTTGCCGGTGGCTGCTGGGTGTGGGATCCCCCTCCCCTCGCTAGAAAGCACATGGTTTTGTCAACAAGAAGGGAGAAGTGCCAAGGAGCCGTAAATAAGCCTCGCTCTGCCTGACCGATGCCAGGAGGATCTTTCTTTCCCTTGTCACTCCCGCTTCTTTCTTTCTCCTGGACGAGTCCACACAATCGGTTTAACCCAGTTCCTGAAATAGCCTATGGCAGTGCTTCCCAACCTTGACAACTTGAAGATATCTGGACTTCAACTCCCAGAATTCCCCAGCCAGCATTTGCTGGCTGGGGAATTCTGGGAGTTAAAGTCCAGATATCTTCAAGTTGCCAAGGTTGGGAAACACTGGCCTATGGGACCGCCTCGCTTGGCGTGAAGCGGGAAATGATCCCCGGGGGATGGAGTGGCTCAGCGACTTAAAATAGTTTTAAAATGGCGGGGGGGGGGCAGACACTTAGGCTGTATGGGGCCCCAAAATTCCTGATGGTGGCCCTGGGCCCATGGTATGACTTCCCTGTGACGTAGTTGCCACAGCAAGGGCTTTTCATTTACAAAATGGCTGCCCAGAGCATTCATCTTGTCACAAACACTGCTTTCCTCAAAGATAAACTGGAAGTTGAACACACACAACAATTTCTTCAAGAATGGGTTGCAAAGCAAAGTTGGAATCTGAATATTCAATGATAAATCACGTAATTGCTCAAAATGTCCATTCAAAAAATCTCTCTCTCTCTCTCTCTCTCTCTCTCTCTCTCTCTCTGTCTGTCTATTTGTATTGATTTTAAAAATACAAAACAATTTGTATTTTTTTGAGTATCAGATGCACCTTACCCCCTAAAAGAGGCTGAAAATTTGGGTGCATCTTATATTTTCAAAGCTTTTTTTCACAGTTCTAACAAGGTGCTAACGATCTTCCCCGGCTCTTCCTGACTTGTTTTCATTGCTACTCCCTCTGAAAAAGTTTTTTTCAGCCCTAACGAAGTGCTAACGATCTTTACAGCTTGCAGGATTTTTTCATTGCTGCTTCCTCCGAAGGTGGGTTTTTCCAGCCCTAACCAGAGGATGAAATAATGTGCTGAAGCCGACTAGACTAAGGACACTAGCCAGATGAATACCTGGTAGGCCGATCCCCCCCCCCATTTTCCTTCCCCAAAACTAAAGTGTATCTTATACTCCGGTGTATCTTATACTCTGAAAAATATAGTATTTATCCTGCTTGGGTGGGGGGTTGGATTAGATGATCTACAAGGTCCCTTCCAACTCTGTTGTTCTGTTCTGTTCTCTGTTCTCTTTTCTCTCTTCTCTCTTCTCCTCTCCTCTCTTCTCTCTTCTCTTCTCACCTGATGTCCTAAAGGGTTTTCCTTAGTACTTGAACTAAATCAGAGCTGTTGTAAGCCACTCCGAGTCCTCGGAGAGGGGCGGCATATAAATCTAATTATTATTATTATTATTATTATTATTATTATTATTATTATTATTATTATTATTATTATTATTATTAGATGGCTCATCTCTCTTTTGCTGAAACATTGGCTGTTTACTGGCTGGGAGGTAATTCTGAAGGTTTATGATGTCTTTGCTGCTCCATGTCCACCCAAAAGAAAAACCCCTTTACTGTTGGAAGATTAGAGAATGGGAAGCTGAAAAAGGAAACATCTTGAGTCAGACAAGTTCATCAAAGCTCTTCAGCAGAAACCAAAGACACTGTATAACTCTGGATACAGCAGGGGGGCTTGGCAAAGCATCCTAGCAACTTATTGCTGATTGGTGGAGGATACAGCTGCTTTGTGAGGTCACTACAGCTATGTGTTCATCTAGGTGAAAACACCATTTCCCAGTAAGAAGAGCATGGAAGATTAAGACGGGGCAACATCTCAAGTCTGGCCGGGTCACCTAAGCTGCTGTGCTGAAAGAACACCTACGCCTTTTTTAATACGTTTCCACTTCCGACCAACAAAGATGGCTCACGAAATTGATTGGATCAACAGTAAGGCTCAAGTGTGCAACATTAACTCCTATAAATCCAAACAAATGAAAGAGGACGCCGAACATAAAATGATCTGCTTCGTTAACGTCGCCAACCTGAACATGAAAAATGAGAACTTGGGCCCCAACGCTACCAATAACAATGTCAACGACCCCGCTGGCGAACTCGACTTACGAAATCTGGAGGAGAAGGAGGTCATTGTAATCAAGGACAACGAACCAAGGAAAAACCTGACTGCCGACGGAGCGGTCTGCCTTTTCAAGCCAGGTTCCTTGGAAGATTTCAACATTGTCAACTGGCTCAACAACGATCTCCAGAAATATGCCTTCGGATTTAAACATGGACTGACTCCTTTCAGGAATGCTCAGAAACTGAAGTTGTTTGATAAGGGTTCTCAGAACAACAACAACACTGGTTCTGGGGGTTCAGTGGTTGAACAAGGAAATTCAGAGGATCTTGCTTACTACGCCAATAAGCTCTGTTCCTTAGTAGTTGAGATGACACGTAAAGAGATCAAGGATAGATGGGAGAATACTAGAAAGTACCTATGCCAAAACCTGAATTCAAGGAAACCTAGTGCAGGAGAAAGCAAGCCGCCTGCTGAAGACGAAGGCAAGGAGCAAGAAGCGCAGTATTCAGACCGAACAAGAAGGCCAGAACAACAAGAGGGCACTTCGGTCAATAAAGGCTTGATGTTATATGCAAACCAAGTGGCTTCGGACATGATGCTCTCGTTCCTGAAGACCATGAGTGTCCAGAAGGGAAGACACCCTCCGGCAGCGTGCATTGTTTTAAAAGAGGTCCTTGTGAACCACGCCAAGGAAATCGTCTCGGACTTGATAGACTCCTCCATGAAGAATTTGCACAACATCACGGGGGCCCTCATGAAAGACTCGGATTTTATTTGCGGGATGAAGAAGAACCTCTTCAGCGTCGGGAGCCAAAAGTCCACCGAGGTTTTGGAAGCTATCGTGAGACGCTTGTTCAAGCTCCTCGCTGGAGACGACAAATCCCGGGCGCAAAGTTTAGCTTTCACCACATATAAATTAGCACAAGGCATGCAGGGCAACCAAAGAACTCAAGGCATGCAGTTTGCCTCCCTGAAGAGTGAGTGCCACGGCCAGGGGAGGGAAAGGATGGGTCAAGCCGGGAGACCTCCTGCGTCAGGAAGCCGGGGAGTAGACAGGCAATCCGCGGATGTGTATGGGAAAGAGATCCTTTTAACAGCCTTAATGCAGATACAGCAGCACTTGTTGGAGAAAACCAAAAAAGCCAGACTCCGGGAAAACCATGGCACCACCTCCTATCCTCACCATGACGCCACCTTTGACAGATGTAATGAGAAAAGCCTGAAGCGCCCCTCCAAGTCTTACGACGGCAGAATGGACTGCGATGGCCTCCGAGACAGAGGCAATGTTCTACTGTCTGTGATCCAGAAGATCCTCCAAGAGATTGGCTTCAATCAAGACGACCTCTGCATGGACAGGAACAGATACTAGATCACGGAAGACACCAACAGGTGAAGAATCTCCTCTTCTGAACCGGCCCAATGGAGTAGTAGATCTGTATGGCAATAGGCGGGCAGATGGACAAGAACATTTATTGATCAAACTGTGGGATGCAAAACGGTCCCTGTATTGATAGCTAATGGCATTTGCTCTTGGTTTTAGCTAATTAGATGACATCATCACAGCCCCATTGCAAGCTGCGGTGGAGTGAATTCAGATTGGGTGATTCAGTGGTAGCTGGGCAAGATCATCAAATAAAAACTAAAAGAAGAGGAAAGAGAGTTTGTGGTTCATTGCTTCTTTGGTGCTCAAGCCGTAGCCCCGTAACAATGGATCCTAGATCATTATATCAACATATAGTCCTTGACCACGATTGAGCCCGATTTATTTAATTAAATTTAATTAAATTAAGTTTATTTATTTAAATTTATTTCTTTAAATGTATTTATTTAATTAAATCTATTTATTTAATTAAATTTAAATAAATATATTTAATTAAATAAATAAATTTAAATGAATACATTTAATTAAATAAATATAAGTAATTAATTAAATTTATTTTGTTAGTTACATTTATTTTAATAAATTTATAGGCCGCCCTTCTCGAAGTGGATGCGGGCGGCTTAATTCCTATTGTTAAAGAAAGATAGTGGTTAAGTGAAATTTTACCCCGTTTAATTTTTATTTTTATTTTCTTCGTTGCAGTTGTTAAGGGAATCACTGCACTTCTTAAGTCAGTAACACAGCCATTAAGCAAATCTGACTTTCCCATTGGCTTTGTTTATCGGAAGGTCACAAAAGGTGATCACATGACCCCGGGGGACACTGTGAATATGAACCGGTTGCCAAGCATCTGACTTTTGATCACATGACCAGCAGGATGCAGTCATAATGTCAAAAACAGTCAGTCATTTTTTTTCAGGGCCATTGTAAATTTGAACAGT
The DNA here is from genome assembly GCF_031021105.1 of Erythrolamprus reginae. Lineage (NCBI taxonomy): Eukaryota > Metazoa > Chordata > Lepidosauria > Squamata > Dipsadidae > Erythrolamprus > Erythrolamprus reginae. The sequence continues at coordinate 148,535,751 of NC_091950.1, read as the reverse complement.
CACTAAATGAAAAGTTGTAAATCAAGGGCTATCAAGGGCGTAAAACAAGGGTAGGTTCCTACCGGTGTGGTCTGGTGCAGCTGCACCAATAGCGGCCCGCAGGTGACGTCATAATGACATCACCATCCCAGTGAGATTGGTGTCAGTCTGATTTCCCCCAATTTTTTTTGATTTTTTTTTTCTTCTGAGCATGTGCAGAAGCTGCATTTTCAGCATTGTGTATACGTCGCCATTTTGTTTTGGGCAGCTTTTTTTAAAAAATAAATTTTTATTTCCTTCTGAGCATGTGTAAAAGCCAAGTTCCGGCACTGTGTATGTAGCCGCCACCTGTTTTTTGGCTTTTTTTTTTGCCACACGGTGCAGGAGGAAGCAAACTGGCTCCCACTTTGATTTCTACTTAATGAAAGATACAGCGGTGAACAAGTAGATGTATTTGCATGAAGAAGGTTTCGAGTTCAATCAGCCTCATCAGCATCAACAGGATGGAGGTGGTGACAAAAGGTGCCGTTGCAATATTAGTCTAGATCAGTGTTTCCTTGGCAACTTGAAGCTATCTGGACTTCAACTCCCAAAATTCCCCAGCCAGCATTTGCTGGCTGGGGAATTCTGGGAGTTGAAGTCCAAATAGCTTCAAGTTGCCAAGGTTGGGAAACACTGGTCTTGATGAAGAAACAGTTTAAGCTGCTTTTTAAAAAGGGACAATATTTTTAGCACAAAAAAAGAAGACGGTATTCTTATGCCTTTACTACTTCGGAAGATAAATATTTTCGTAGGCGTGGGCTATTTTCTTTCCAGGGTGTGTTTGCCCATGAAAGTGTGAATGGATTGCCCAAGAGTGACGTGTGCTTCATACATAATCATAAACCACAACAAAATAAAGCGAAGAACAACGGGTTTACAAATGCCACTTAGAAGCATTGACTTATGCTTAGAATCTTAGCCTGAGTAGCAGATGTAAGGAGTGAGTAAGGCATACCAGAGGAAGCCATACCTGCAGTGATGGGATGCTGCCCTCAAGGGGGGGGGGCAGTGGTGGGGTAGTACGTTTATGCACTATTTATTGAATACTTAATAGTTTTTTTAATTGTTCTTCCTTCTCTAGTACCTTAGTATGATCTATAATTACTTTTAAAATAGGAAATAATTAAATAGTATGTTTTTACCCATAAATGCTTTAATCATTTTAGTCCTTATTGAGAACTGAACTTTTATAACAATTAAAGAAAATTGAGCTTTTTGTGGCTATTCAAATAATAATCAACTGAAAAAGAATCCAAGCACCTATTTGAAAACTTATCTTGGTTGGTAAGCTACTCCCTCCCAGTCACATGATCTTTAAGCCACCCCTGGTCACATGAGCGTCAAGCCACTCCTACCCAGTCACATGATCATTAAGCCACACCAACACAATAAGCCACATCCAAAGTGTGGTAGTAAAAATTATTGCAGCCCTTTACTGCATACATGCACTAAGATGTAACCGCACACGTTTGATATGCTGCCTGAAGAGAAGATGGCCACTGAGATGGTAGTGACAGAAGACAATTCCTGTGACATGAAAAGCTATGTCTAAGAACACGACTGTTGTCCCTAGGGGCGCTAGGGGTGTCTTATCCCCACAGTATTTGTCACCAGATAGTGTCATACTGTATATGTGCCAAATTTGGTTGAAATTGCTTGAGGCATTCCAGAGGGGAAGAGCCTTCCCTGTGGCGACCCCGGCCCTCTGGAACCAACTCCCCCCAGAGATTAGAATTGCCCCCATCCTCCTTGCCTTTCGTAAGTTACTTAAAACCCACCTTTGCCGCCAGGCATGGGGGAATTAAGATTCCTTTTTCCCCTAGGCCTTTACAATTGTATACATGGTATGTTTGTATGTATGTTTGGTTTTTTTTTATATTAAGGGGTTTTTAATTCGCTTTTAGTATTGGATTATTATTGTACACTGTTTACGATTGCTGTTAGCCGCCCCGAGTTTTCAGAGAGGGGCGGCATATAAATCCAATAAATAATAATAATAATAATAATAATAATAATAATAATAATAATAATAATAATAATTCCAGAGTAATAGATAGATAGATAGATAGATAGATAGATAGATAGATGGATGGATGGATGGATGGATGGATGGATGGATGGATGGATGGATGGATGGATGGATGGATGGAAGGATGGAAGGATGGAAGGATGAATAGATAGATAGATAGATAGATAGATACGATAGATGGATGGATGGAAGGAAGGAAGGATGGATGGATGGATGGATAGATAGATAGGAAGAAGAAAGAAGAAAGTTTTACTGCTGTGTTGGAGAGAAGAACCAGTTTGTCTCATGGTTAAGACACACCAGGTTGGAAAGGAAGAATGACCAAGAGATATTCCCACGGACTTCCAGCTTTCTTGCTCCATGATACCTTTGGGATCCAAATAGGTGACCTTGGTTCAGCAGGCAGGTCAGGGCAAAGATGCAGCCTCCTCCCCTGGCCCGCTGCCTGTATCTGTATGAGTCAGGAGGGAGGGGCCAAGAGAGGGGATGGAACAGCAGCCCTGCAGCAACAGAAGCTCTCAAAGGCTCCCCAATGCTAAGTGGGGGGTGGGAGCTGGCACTTTTCTTGTCCCCGGGAAATGTGGTAACTAAGAAAGAAAGAAAAAAAACACTTTCGAAAGTATTCATCTAGAACAGGGCCCTGCGGCTAGAGATTCCAGCCGAGTGAGCTGGACTTGGAGACATGAGTGATGCGCCAGAAAAGTCAAACAAAAGGCTCAGGCATGTACATACACACACCGATACACAAAGACGTACGCAGGCAGGAGCAGACAGAAACAGGCACAACACTTCTGCAAGGCAAAACATAGAAACATAGAAGTCTGACGGCAGAAAAAGACCTCATGGTCCATCTAGTCTGCCCTTATACTATTTCCTGTATTTTATCTTAGGATGGATATATGTTTATCCCATGCATGTTGAAATTCAGTTACTGTGGATTTATCAACCACGTCTGCTGGAAGTTTGTTTCAAGCATCTACTCCTCTTTCAGTAAAATCATATTTTCTCACTTTGCTTCTGATCTTTCCCCCAACTAACCTCAGATTGTGCCCCCTTGTTCTTGTATTCAATTTCCTACTAAAAACACTTCCCTCCTGAACCTTATTTAACCATTTAACATATTTAAATGTTTCGATCATGTCCCCTGATAAGTTTTATGCTTAAGACCTTCCACCATTTTTGTAGCCCGTCTTTGGACCTGTTCAATTTTATCAATATCTTTTTGTAGGTGAGTTCTCCAGAACTGAACACAGTATTCCAAATGTGGTCTCACCAGCGCTCTATACAGCGGGATCACAATCTCCCTCTTCCTGCTTGCTATGTACTGCTAGTGGAGACTTTCTTCAATGGTGATGTCATCAGCTAATCTCTCCAACCCAGGAGTACCACATTCCCCCAACCAACCACCTCCCGTGGGATCATTTCACTCTTTCAGAATTCAAGAACTCTGGCGAAAGAGTCCTGCCTCGCTTAATGGGCCCATAATATTAACCTCCATTATCATCACACGGTTCTGTGCTTCCATATCCACCTTCATAGAACAGAACAAAACGGACCTCCTGTGATTCAAGAATCCAAAGGTTGGACTTTTTTTCTAGATTTCACAGATGAGGGCAGAAAGTAAAAAGTCAGAACGCAAAGAATGGACAAATGTATCCTTGTGTTGGGGTGTCAACTTGTTAACAAGAAAAAATTACTAGCTGGGGAAAGAAGAGAGGGGGATTGAGACTATCAGTCCATTCTTCGTATGACCTATCTTCTGATTCCATGGTATGACCATATCTACTTATAGTATCTTCTGGACATCTAATAAGAACAAGTGACATTTTTTTAAAATTGGGTGAAGAAACCTGGGGAAGATAGTCTGAACTCCCCATTTGTTTCAAATCTGCACACGAAGAACGGTGAGATTTAGAAACTTAGACTGTAGCTTTTGTTTTAGATGTGTTGAGATATTTTTTTAAAAAGATGTTGGCCAAGGGGAGCAAAAGAAAGGCAAATTCCACACTTTCGATAAAAAGACAGCTATAGATTTTACACTTGCATCTCTTCTGGGTTTCTAAAATAATACATAAATTTATGTGACACCCACCCTAACTCTCAAATAAAACTGTCAGAACACAGGCAGGTAGGGTTCCTGCAGTGAATTGGGGTCCTACAGTGCCTGGGTAAGCTGTCAGTCAGTGATTTTTGACAGTTTGTATTGAGACATACAAACCATCATCTCTCTGATCACCATCAGCCTGCCCAGTTATTTTATTTTCCCCAATATTCTTCTAGATACATTATAGAATGTAAAACAGTTTAAAGTGCTCCAGAATCAAAGCAAGACTCAGGGCAAGACTCAGGGCAAGCTTTATATTCTTTTATGGAGAATAATCTGCCCTAATGTTTCCCCAAGGGTCCAGTGCCCAAATCAAAATTCACATTGGCTTCTATTTGAAGCCACTTCTGTCACTTGGTTGTTCATACAGGTAATGGACAACAGAGCCTAAGAAATGTTGCACACCTGAAGCTGTCCTTGGACATAATCAGATTGTGGGAAGACAGCAAAGGAGAAGTTAAGACTGTTTCATTCACAGATTAGGCTGAGAAATAAGAAATGTTATAAGGGGGGGTGGGGGGTGAGATTGCCAGGAGGCATTTGGGCCACAGTAAGAGTCAAGTGAGGGGGGGGGAGACGTTTTGGCAGATGGCAATGACAGATGCAGGAAGAACTAACTGACAATCTAAGACTTTAAATCATGGGCTAGGGATGAGATGGGCCAACTTTGTGAGAAGGGGGATTGTCAGGATGTTATAGTGATGTGCTAAACTGCAAGTGGGAACAGGTTAGAGAGGCCCCAGGAGAGTAGTTTGTCTTGGAAAGCAATCTTAGAAAGAGTGACTGAATACCAGAAGTGGAAATATGTCAGAAAACTAAATGCATTTAGGGAGCAGGCCATTGGATAGGCACTGCAAGGAGGGGAGGGGGTGCCCTAATGGAGAAACAGCTTCCAGGGATCATCTCAAGAGCAGCCAAGTAGATAAAATCCAGAACAGGGTGAAATGCTTTGGGAGGATTTCCAGCTCAAATATGTTTGTTGCAAGGCACCATTGTGCCAGAAGTAAAAAGAAGGTGTAGCACACAGGTTGCGATGGGCACGCTGGCTCGACACCAGGACCTACCATAATGGTCCCACGAGGGAGTCCAGAAAAGCCCAACCTTGGAAGTGAGCTGCATGCATCTGTTTGTCTAAAAACCTGGTTCTGCCAACTGGTTTGGAGCCCCAATGAGGGCATCCCATTTTTGAGGTGACCCGTAAATTAGTAGAAGATCCCACCTCCACCCCAACTACATATTGGTTCTTTTGGTTTGTTTTAATATTATTTTTACTCTTTCCACTTTTAATGCCCTGTGTTTTAAATTTTTACTTGTGTAATTCTTTTATTTTATTATTTATGGTATTGGAATTCAATTCAATTCAATTCAATTTATTGGATTTATATGCCGCCCCTCTCCGAAAACTGGAAGCCACCCAGAGTCGCTTAATACAGGGTTCCCCAAACCCCGGGCCATGGCCTGCTTGGAAATGGACTGTACAAGTGTGGGGCATGAGTGGCGTGATGCATGAACTCCATTTGTGGGAGTAGTAGGTGTGTGCGTCTTCCACTCATATAAGTGAAGCTTTGCGCTCAGCGGTTCAAATCTCATCACTGGCTCAAGGTTGACTCAGCCTTCCATCCTTCCGAGGTGGGTAAAACGAGGACCTGGATGGTGGGAGCAATATGCTGGCTCTGTTAAAAAGTGCAATTGCTAACATGTTGTAAGCCGCCCTGTGTCTAAGAAGAAGGGCGGCATTAAAAAATCGAATAAATACATAAATAAATATGTGACTACCTCTCACTCAGAACCACCCCCTCTATCCTTCCCACTGGGTTACTAACCCCGAAAGGCTGTGGAATCGCTGGCTTAATACTTAAATGAGCAGCATACAAATTTAATAAAGTAAAATAAAATATGTACATGTCCAGACAGAACATGAGTGCAACCCTTCTCAGATTTGTTCACAAACTCCCAGGTCTTTGTGTTTCAAAGAACCCCAATGTAAGCAAAGCAGATTAAAGCCAGTCCCTTTCACTTCCTTCGAGCAAAATCTAAACAGAGGACACAATCTATTTCTAAACAACTTTGAATTGACCCAGGCTGACAGCTCTCAAACCAACACTTTCCGTGATGATTCCTAGAATTGTCTTTTCAAGACTTCAGTACCAATCAGGGCTACACATCCTTTGGGCATTATTTAATGGTGTTCTGTCGGGCTCTCTGGTAGACTCCTCCCAAAAATTCACAGGTACAAATTTCAGACACACACACGTTTGAAAATTCAAAACAATGTTCTTTATAATGAAAATTCACTTAACCTAAGCCCTCTTTTGGTATAGCAAAGAGCACTCGTCTCCAAACAAACTGGTAATTTGTACAAGTCCCTTATCAGTTCTGTGATACTTAGCTTGCAGCTGTGAGGCAATTCAGAGTCCTTCTTCTTTCACAAAGTGAAACACACTTTGCTCTGGTTGAGTTTCAAAGTGGGGAAAAATCAGCACACAAAAGGTCAAAGTCAGTAAAGCAGGCAGCAAACATAATGATCAGATAATCCTCCACAATGGCCAAACCCACAGGCTGCTAATTATAGCAGCCTCACTAATTACCACAGCCCCACCCAACCACAGGTGGCCTCATTTTCTTTGATAATATTCTCTCAGTTGTTGCTGCCTATGCATCGCTCTCTGCATGCGTGGCTGTATCATTAACTCTTGTTCCAAATCCAAGGAGGAGCTAGATAATTGATCTCCTTCTGAGCTGTCTGCCACACTCTCCTCCTCCCTGTCACTCATGTCTTCTTGGTCAGAGGAGCCTTCATCAGCAGATTCCGGGGGGGGGGCAAAACAGGCCTGCCGCATGTGCATGCCACATCCACAGTCCTTGGGGCAGGAGCTGGGCCAGAGCTAACCACAACAAATGGCATTTAATCTATTGTTGTTAAAGGGAAGATTTTATTTTAATGCACTAGCTCAGGGGTAGGCAATGTTGGCTCTTCTATGACATGTGGATTTCAACTCCCAGAATTCCTGAGCTAGCATGATTGGCTCATGAATTCTGGGAGTTGAAGTCCACATGTCATAGAAGAGCCAACTTTGCCTACCCCTTGCACTAGCTGATTACCTGCTGTTGCCTAAGGATTTATTTATCCCAATCTTGTATTAGACAGGAAAAGGAATAAATTGTATCTATAGAGTCAAATCAAAGCAATTTTATTTACAGGGTTTAAAAGTATAAGGACCTTGTTCAAACCCCAGCTATGGAACCTGTGGAGATTTGAAAGTGCCACACCACCTGTTTTACCATTTCCTCAAACTAGGCCTGGGATTGGAACTTAAATGCTTGAGCTGGCCCTTGCTACGCCTCCTCCACCTCTGCTGAAATTGGCTGGGTCTCCTCTCTGGCCTTCATACCGGTTTCACCTCAGTTGGGGTAGTCCCATCCTTCACGCGATTAGTTGGGGGCAAAGGATGATCTTGGGAACATGATTTGAACCTATGAGGTAGGGGCGGACGAGGTAGGCCATGGGGCACTCAATGAAAGGCCTCTGTACTGGCCTAATCAGGCTCTTTTCGCTCCGAAGGCCTACTGCGTGAGGGAGGCCTAGGCCTGAGTTGGGGCAAAGGATGATCCTGGGAACACAAGGAGAAGCTGTTACCTGTGAGATCAGGCCACCGTGGTGAGGTGGGGGGTGGGCGATCCACTTAGGCCATGTCATGCTCAATCAAAGGCCTCTGTACTGGCCTAACCATGTTCCCTTCATAGGCCTACTGTATGAGGGAGGCCTAGGCCTCTTCAGAAAAATGCTGAGCTAGGCTCGGTGTACAGAACAGGACTGTTGTTTCTAGACCGGATACTAGGGGTGTGTTATCCCCACAGTATTTGTCGCCAGATATAAGTCATACTGTATGTGGTTTGGTTGAAATTGCTCCAGGTGTTCCAGAGTTATGCTGGAACATACATTCATACAGCCTTTTTTATATAGACAGAAGAAAGAAGAAGATAGCTAATGGATGATAGATAGACGGATGATTGGATGGATGGTTGGATGGATACATACATACATACATACATACATACATACATACATACATACATACATACTTACATAAAGATAGATAGACAAATAACAGGAAGGAGGAGGAGGAAGATAGATAGATAGATAGGTAGGTAGGTAGGTAGGTAGGTAAGAAGAAGGTTCTCATTGATGAAGCTGCTTCAAAGATTGTCAACCCCCACAGGGAATTCAATTTTGCAAGAATGGATGTAACTTTAAACAGTGGGGATGAAATTTTCCTTTGGGGCTGTAGAGTTTAAGGACCTGAAATGACCTTGTCTGTAGACAAGTGGACATGGATTGTGGATAATTGGGTAACCCATTAGATAGATAGATAGATAGATAGATAGATAGATAGATAGATAGATAGATAGATAGATAGATAGATAGATAGATAGATAGATAGATAGATAGATAAGAAGAAGAAAGAAGAAGGTTTTTCTGCTGGGTTGGAGAGAAGAACCAGCTTTGTCTCATGGTTAAGACACACCAGGTTAAAAGCCAGGTGACGGTGAGTTCTAGTACTCCTTTAGGCATAAAAGCTGGAGGAGGAAGGGATATTATGTATGTTCACCACTTTGAGGTATTTACAAACATAGTAAAGCCAGGATAAAAATAAATACATTTAGGGAAATAGCAATACCTCCAGTTCCTGCCAAATGTCTCAGCGTCAGTAGAGTAGAATGAGCTGGACTCATAGGTCAGTCTGACAGAAAGGACTATTTAAGAAAGAAAGAAGTAATCAGGTTGAATGTTCATCACTATTCTTTCTACTCTCTTGCCCTCCAACCAATAACTTGTTTCTCTACTCACTCAGCACCTATGTTAGTGTAATTAGGTTTACAATCCACAAGAGGGCACTCAGAGTCCAGGTTGCCTAGCTACCTGTTAGTCAGATGGGAACAGGTCCTAAGGTCTATTGCAGTCTGTCTATTGCAAAGCCAATCTACCTTATGCCACCTCCTCGTTTTATTTAGCAGGATGTCAGATTTTCAGAGTTTTGTACCCACCCATTGTTCTTTCAATGCCAGGTACTCCGAGGCTGGGAAGGTTTTTGCAGACCAGTTTTAAAACTTTGGAATGCATCTTATCCTCAGATCTTTCTGTGACAAAAATTAGACATATATTTAACTGGTTTGCTAATCAAACAGTGTCACTATTAGAAAACTATTCACTGTTACCAGTTGAACTGAATGAATAAAATGGGTGCGGGTGGGAACGATTGTCTGAGATTGAGAGCTATCCTTTTTGCCCACATCTTTTACTTCCCTTCATTAACTGTGAGTGGATTTTCAGAAAAAAAAAACATATTAGGAGAATAACAACATCTCAGCCCCTTGTAAGATCATGAATGGGGGTGGCTATTGGTTTGTTATTTTTTACACATTCATAAAGCAGTGTTGGGAGGCTGAAAAAGTTTGACTGAAAAAGAGTATATTGTAGTTCTCTGCAGTTAATCGCCTCCATAGTGTACAAGAACATAGATATTTTAAATGCGAATTAATAGTACCATGGTATTGCTTTTTAAAAGGTTTTTGAGATACCATAGGTGCTGAGTGAGTAGATAAAAACACTGAGAATTAGGGAAGTGTTACTAAAGTGGCAGCTGTGTCTCACTGAAATATTATAAATGTGAAATCATTTTTTTATTTTATTGATTTTTTAGATTTTTTTTGCCGCCCCTCTCTGAAGACTCGGGGCGGCTCATAACACAAAACACGGTACAAATCCAATAGTTAAAAATAATTTAAAACCCTTAATGTAAAAAACAATCATACATCTCATAAAAACCATACGTAAAGCGGAAACGACCTGGGGGAGTCAATTTCCCCCTGCCTGACGGCAGAGGTGGGTTTTAAGGATTTTACGAAAGGCAAGGAGGGTGGGGGCCGTCCTAATCTCCAGGGGGAGTTGGTTCCAGAGGGTTGGGGCCGCCACAGAGAAGGCTCTTCCCCTAGGTCCCACCAGACGACATTGTTTTGTCGACGGGACCTGGAGAAAGCCAACTCTGTGGGACCTAACTGGTTGCTAGGATTCGTGCAGCAGAATCATCCCCTACTATTTCAGAGAGTTGAAAAGCATTTCTGTTAAAGGAGGTAGACCAGAGAGTATTCATCATCCAGCAATTACTTTTTCTATTCCTGTTCTATTCTATTTATTTAAAACATTTGTATAGAGGCCTATCTTAAATCAACGCTTGGCAGCTCTCAACAATAAAACCAATTTAAAAAACATAAAACAAACTAAAAACAACAACAACCTCCCAGTGCCTCAATTGTCCCTCTGAGATGCCCCACAACCAGCTCCAGGTATCTTCATTCTATCCCAGCACCTGGCAGGGGAAATAGATCTTGATGGCCTTGATAGCCTAAGACCCTGTGCGGGGTGATCTGTTGAATTGCCTGGGGGAGGATGTTCTATATCAAGGGTCCCTAAAGCTCAGGTCATGACCCACTAGTAGGCAGGGGCCTATTTGGGGCAGGATCATGCAAATGGTAGACCAATACACACACGTATGTGTATCTCCACTCACACAAGCCGCCTGGCTCCCTTCTCCCCTCCCAGTCACAAATGTTGAGGATCGCTGTTCCTTAAGGCAGGGGCAATCACAAAAAAGGCACATTAACTGGAAGATTTCAGGGAAGAGACCCATTAACTGGAAGATTTCAGGGAAGGGACTTGGAGTGTGCTTAGTTCCCTAACTTATCTGACAGGATGGGCAGATATGGTCATGGAGAGGCAGCCTCACAAATAACCTGGTGCCATGCCACGTAAGACTTTAAAAGTGATCGCCAGCATCTTGATTAAAAGTGATCGCCAGCATCTTGATTAAAAGTGATCGCCAGCATCTTGATTTGCACCAGGAAGGAAGCTGGCAGCCAGTGCAGCTCACACAAGAAAAATGTAACATGGGTGAACCCAGGAACACTCAATGTCGTATGCACCACTGCATTCTGGACCAGTGATGGGCTCCTACAGGTAAAGTCAGGTATGCAGAACTGGTAGAAAAAAAATTGGTCAGGTACACAGAACCGGTAGAAAGAATTTGATTTTTTTTTCTTTTTTTCCCTTCTGGGCTCTGGGTATGTTTTTCCTATCACAGTAAATGAGGTTGAATGTGTATAATTTTAGAAGAGCTGTGCATGCCTGTGTGTGTGTGTGTGTACATACACATACAGTTGAAATAGTAGATAATGTATATTTTTGTGTGCCTGCGTGTAATATGTATGTACACATATGGCATATATACCTAGAATTAAATAGTATATTTTGGATATTCAGTAATAGTAAATTACTGAACTTGTATCTCTTTGAGGCGAGGAGAAGGCAGGCACCCTAACCCAAACTCTAGACGTGAGTGACATCAAGTTGGCCATCTTTAAGCCAGTCACATGATCTTTAAGCCATTCCCCAGTGACATGATAATCAAACCACTCCTACCTGGTCACATGGCTGGCAAGCCACACCCACAAGATAAGCCACACCTACAGTGTGGTAGTAAACATTTTTGTAACCCTTCACTGTTCTGGACCAGCCACAGCTTCTGAGTGCTCTTTAAGAGAAGCCCCAATTATAAAGCACAATGTATTTCTTCACTCCTCTTCAAACATCTTCCAGTCTGGGGCAACAAAGACCATTTTACTCACCATAACAACTAATAAAGGGCCTGTGTGTGGAAGGCAAACTCAGAAGAACAGCAGAGCTACAGAATCAGATCAGGAAGGAGTACACCGCTGTAAGGAGACTTCACCTACAAAAAGATATTGACAAAATTGAACGGGTCCAAAGACGGGCTACAAGAATGGTGGAAGCTCTTAAGCATAAAACGTATCAGGAAAGACTTCATGAACTCAATCTGTATAGTCTGGAGGACAGAAGGAAAAGGGGGGACATGATCGAAACATTTAAATATGTTAAAGGGTTAAATAAGGTTCAGGAGGGAAGTGTTTTTAATAGGAAAGTGAACACAAGAACAAGGGGACACAATCCAAAGTTAGTTGGGGGAAAGATCAAAAGCAACATGAGAAAATATTATTTTACTGAAAGAGTAGTATTCCAGCAGACGTGGATGGTAAATCCACAGTAACTGAATTTAAACATGCCTGGGATAAACATAGATCCATCCTAAGATAAAATACATGAAATAGTATAAGGGCAGACTAGATAGACCATGAGGTCTTTTTCTGCCATCAGTCTTCTATGTTTCTATAACTAGGTCTATCTGTTGCACTGCATTATTTCCAGGACGGCCCCAAAATCTGGAGTCCTGTATTGATCTGTAGAGATTCCCAGTCTTTTCTCTACCTGCCTGCTTTCATCCAAAGTGCAGTTGGGGGTCACTATGTGAGGCTTGCCACATGTCCATACTTCACACAGCTGCTGCTGTTTAAACTAGCTTTGTAAGGCACATTCAGTATTGGCAAAAGCCAGGCTGCGCTCGGGAGGAAACCTGTATTTAGGCAGCCACAAAATGGCAGAAGAGAGGGCCTCCGCAGGGTCAGATGCCTATGATTACAAGGAAAGCGCCAGGCAAGGCTGTTTCTTTCCACCCTCCCCTCCTCTCCCTCCTCCGACTCCCCTCCTGAAAGCAAAGGACTCCAGAATTATATTTTTATTTGCCATAGGATATGTTTGGAAAAATTAAGCATGATAATTTCAAAGTTCCAGAGAACAAACTGATTGGAGACAGCCGATAAGAAGGCTACAAACATTCCTCTCAAGCCTTCCAGTTTGGGCCTGGCAATATCATCCAAGAGGTCGTAACCTTGCCTCTAGTCTACTTCAATACTCTGTGTGAGGAGCCACCCTGGAGGGCAGTTCAGTAACATAAATAGGTAACATACCTTTTTACTAAAATCTGCACTTCTATTCTACTAGTTTTCCTCATCATTCCTATCATCCTTTTCCTCCCACTTAGGACTGTATGACTGTAACTTGTTGCTTGTATCCTAATATTTTTATTAATATTGATTGTTTCTTCATTGCTTATTTGACCCCTATGACAATCATTAAGTGTTGTACCACATGATTCTTGACAAATGTATCTTTTTCTTTTATGTACGTTGAGAGCATATGCTCCAAGACAAATTCCTTGTGTGTCCAATCACACTTGGCCAATAAAATTCTATTCTATTCTGTTCTGTTCTGCTTCTTTATTTCTTTATTTCTCCCCCTCATTTTGGGGGGCTTTTTTTGAAAAGCAAACAGTCCTTTTTATCCCATATTACAAATCACTCACTTTTCCTCCTACGCAGTCTGATTCTCCTTCAGCTTCGTGGCAGCCATGTTTGCTGCCATAGCTCTGCACTGTCGGCTAGGGCCTTGCCAGCTTGGGGAAGAGATACGCATCTCCCTTCCCCTCCCCCCTCTTGGCAGGCCCCCTCACTCCTTCCCCTCTATAGGGGGGGGGAGCTTAGGTCCGAATTTAGACCCTCAGGTGTGGAGAGTGTTTGGAGCCAGATGCAGAGGTCAAGGTCCTGGCTTTCAATCTCGCTGAAGGAGGAATCAGAAGTCCCACCGGGATTGGGCGGCAAAGAAGTCAATTAATTAATTAATTAATTAATTAATTAACAATATTAATTAATTAATTTTGTTGTCCCTGGAAGCTATTAGAATGAGAAGAATCAGTGCCACTCATAAGAATAAAAGAAAGCATTGGGAATTTCCAGACAATAAGATTCTTAGTTCTGCATCCAGAGGCACATGTTAATCTCATTTAATTAAAAGCAACTCCTCTTCCTTTCCATAATGGGGCTTACACCAGTTAAGCACACTTAAGATAGCAGTTCTACCTTAGTTTACAACGTTTTGTTCAGATAAGGCAAGTTTATATTAATGAATACTCGTTGTCATTAAACATGAGGAAGATTCCACCTGAAGCCCTGGAAATCAAAAAAAACCTGTCTGACGTAACAGTCTATTGACTCACAACTATAAGTGCCAGAAGATGGGGATTGGTAATTTGCAAAAGGGTCCAGGGAGAAAGAGACAAAGCTCTCCCCACCTCTCTCTCTCACACACACAGGGCTATTGAGGTTGGGTTCCACACAGAGAAGGGCTACCAAACTTTTTACTATCACACTGTGGGCATGGTTTATGCAGGACGGCCTGCATTTTCTTTCAACATCTTTCAGTGCAAATTGGGTGCTCTTGCGCGGAGCTCCATTTTCGCTACCCCACTGCATTCCTCCCCCCCTGGTCCGGGCAGCAGCCCACCCCTGGTTCCACACAGCTAACATCTTGACATCTAACATCGGTGAAAATAACCTTTACATTGACTACCGCTCTGATTGCATCAGAACCAAAACCCACAACCCTCCCTTCATCTTCAAACCCACTGCCCCTCCTCAACCTTCCAACACTTCTCCACCCACCATCCCACATCAACAATCGGACCTCCCCAGCACCTCCAGCAATGAATAGGAAAACGCGCCCCTTACTACCTCGCCTCAATCCTGCCTCAACTCAACCCAATCCAACCCCCTTCCTGAACACAAACACAATCTCAAATGCAAACTAATCAATGCAAGAAGTTTAATCAACAAGTTATCAGAATTCCTCCTTCTACTCAACACCAACTTATTTGACATAATCGTTGTTTGCGAAACATGGCTGAACTGTTCCTTTCCTGACTCCATCATCACACAAAACAACTACCTAGTTTTCCGGTCCGACCGCAAATCCCGCAGAGGAGGTGGTGTAGCCATATTCTATAAAAGCTCACTCAATCTAAAAAACATCCAAGTCGCACAAGATTTATTCCTTCCTGAAACCCTAATCTGCGATCTTTCCCTCAACACCACTCTCCGCTTTTTACTGTGCTACAGAGCTCCAAACTATGACACTTCCCATGCATCAAAATTAACTTCCCTGCTAACATGGGCATCCTCCTGCCCCTACCCCATTATCTTCCTAGGTGACCTCAACCTACCACACATCAACTGGACACTAAATGAATGCTCCACCGAACCTATACATACCGCCATCTACAACACCGTCACCAGCCTGGGACTGGAACAATTAGTATTAAACAACACCAGACTCAACAGCTGTCTCGACCTCATATTCTGCAATAGTAAAAGTGCTATTTATGGACTACATATCATAGAACCCTTCTCCAACAGCGACCATAGTATGATCAACTTCAACCTCAACCTACGCCATCATAACACTCAACAAAACAACGCAGCACCTAAGTACAATTTCAGGAAAGCCAACTACGAACTCATAGACGCCAATCTCTCATTTATTAATTGGCAATCCCTGTTCTCTAACTGCACCTCCATTGATGACCTCTACAACATGTTCTTACTCCAAATCAATAGACTCATAGATCTGTATGTTCCAATTACCTCTCCTAGAAGAAAACGGAAAAATAACGTTCCCATCTCGATAAAGAAACTACAAACCAAAAAAAGATCCCTCTGGCGTAGAAACAAAAAAGGTCCAGTAAACAACTTTAAAAGCCGCTACAAAAGCATATGCCAACAAATAAAAGTAGAATGTCTAAACTATCACAGTGAACAAGAGGAAAACCTCCTACGCACCAAATCTAACCGTGCCTTCTACAACTTCGTCAACAACAAACTCAACGACTCCAGACCTATTCCACCTCTCGTAGGACCACATAACAAAGAATACCACGACGACCCATCCAAAGCTAATCTATTCAACTCCTTTTTTGGCTCCGTTTGTGTTAACAGTAATGGCTCATCCCCCCTTTTCGCAAATCGCACTCCTAACTCATTAAATAACCTAAGCCAAATCATCTTCACTACAGACTACGTTGAAAAAGCAATCCGTGATCTCAAACCTTCCCTATCTGTCGGACCAGATGGTCTTTGTGCATACTTCCTAAGAAAACTCTCATCTGCCATAGCTGAACCCCTAAGCATTATCTTCCAAAAATCCTTCATGACCAGCACTCTCCCCAAACTGTGGTTAAAAGCAGTAGTCATCCCCATTTTCAAAAATGGAGACCCATCACTAGTTGACAACTACAGACCAATATCACTATGCTGCGTATCTTGTAAAATCATGGAATCAATTATAAATCGATCAATCACCCTTTACTTAGAATCTAATAACCTACTATCAAAAAAACAATTTGGATTCAGAAAGAAACTATCCTGCAACCTACAACTACTCCACTGCAAAAACATCTGGACCACCCACCTTGATCAAGGAAAATCCATCGATGCAATTTATATAGACTTCTGCAAAGCCTTTGACTCAGTGGTTCACGACAAACTTCTGCTAAAACTCAAATCTTATGGCATCTCAGGTCTCCTCCACAACTGGATTACTGCATTCCTGTCAAACAGGCAACAAGTTGTCAAAATTGGAAGCTCCATCTCCTCCCCTGTCCCTGTCAAAAGCGGCGTTCCCCAAGGCAGCGTACTAGGCCCTACTCTCTTCATCCTATACATCAATGACCTCTGCGATAATATCGCAAGCAACTGTGTACTTTTTGCCGACGATGTGAAACTTTTCAACACCACTGACAACACACTCACTCTCCAAAAAGACCTTGATTCTGTTTCAGACTGGTCCAACACCTGGCAACTTCAAATATCAGCCAACAAATGCTCTACCCTCCACATCGGCAAAAAGAATCCAAACCACATATATGAACTGAATAAACAAATCCTCGCAACCAACCACCACTTAGTAAAAGACCTTGGAATACTAATATCAAATGACCTAAGTGCTAAAGCCCACTGCAACAATATCGCCAAAAAGGCTTCCAGAGTTGTTAACCTGATCCTACGCAGCTTCTGCTCCGGCAATCTCACACTACTGACTAGAGCCTACAAAACCTATGCCAGACCCATTCTCAAATACAGCTCATCTGTCTGGAACCCACACCACATCTCAGACATCAACACTCTCGAAAACGTCCAAAGATATTTCACCAGAAGAGCCCTCCACTCCTCCACTCAAAACAGAATACCCTATGAAAATAGACTAACTATCCTGGGCCTTGAAAGCTTAGAACTACGACGCCTAAAATACGATCTAAGTATTGCCCACAAGATCATATGCTGCAACGTCCTTCCGGTCAACGACTACTTCAGCTTCAACAGCAACAACACAAGAGCACGCAACAGATTCAAACTTAATATTAATCGCTCCAAACTTGACTGTAAAAAATATGACTTTAACAATCGAGTTGTCGAAGCGTGGAACTCTTTACCAGACTCAATAGTGTCAACCCCCAATCCCCTACACTTCTCCCTTAAACTCTCCACGATTGACCTCTCCAGATTCCTAAGAGGCCAGTAAGGGGCGTACATAAGTGCACTGATGTGCCCATCGTCCCCTGTCCAATTGTCTTTCCTTATCCCTTTTATCATATATATTCTCTCCTTTATATATATCCTCTTCCCATCTACTTCTCTTCTTTTTTTTACCTCCTAGCTATATATATATTACTTAATGTCTATACTCTCTCATATGTATTGTATATTGGACAAAGAATAAATAAGTAAATAAGTAAATAAGTAAGTAAGTAAATAAATAAATAAATAAATAAATAAATAAACAAACAAACAAACAAACAAACAAACAAATAAATAAATAAATAAATAAATAAAAATCTTGCTTCTCATCTTTCTTGGACCCAGCATCATTTTTTGCACTCATCTTTTAAGAAAGGGCTAGTAGAGATAACTAAAGAAATTGCCTTGGGCAACAACAAAAAGAAGAAGAAGAAGAAGAAGAAGAAGAAGAAAAGAGGAGGAGGAGGAGGAGGAGGAGGAGGAGGAGGGGTGCAAAAATGCTCAATTTAAAGTCTCTGAGAAGCTGCACAGAAAATATATATATATGAAGAGTCAATATTTACAATGCTACCAAAAAATAGAACAAGAAACAATTCATTCAGTTCTAAGCAAAGCAAACTGAATTTGCCAGGAAGGATGTTATGGATTCGCCTTCTATAATAGGAGACAATTGACCACCTATCAAAAGATAGCTCAATGAATCAGCTGAAGTAGAATTAAACCACATAGAAGCATATAGCTATGGAGTCAATCCTGGGGAACTGCGAACCCTAGATATGGAGTTACTTCATCCCCTTGTACAAACAATCCAACGGAACTATTGAGCTCAGGATGGATGCAGCAGGCTACCGGACTTCATCAGAGGTGGGTTCCTCCTGGTTCACACCAGGACTATAGAACCGGTAGCAAACCGGTGGTGATGTCACACAGCCAGTTCTGTTGGTGCCGGTCCATGGATGCCCCCATCTTTTGGTGGGGGGATTTTTTTGGCTGGTTTTTGCTTCTGCGCATGCACAGAAGCCAGACTTTCGGCACTGCTCATGTGTATCATCTTCTTTTGGGCTTTCTTTCTTTATTTTTGCTCTCTCTTTTTGCTCTGTGCAAGCATAGAAGCTGAGTTTTAGACACTGCACATACAAGGGTGTGCACAGCCCCATAGCATGGCCATGCAGCATGCAAAGCACAAGCAGCCATTATTATTATTATTATTATTATTATTATTATTATTATTATTATTTATTAGATTTGTATGCCGCCATGCAGCACGGAAGGAAGGGAACCTGCAGGGAGGTGAGTTAGACCCCATCACTGGACCTTAGGCTCAAAAGGACACAGTGACATACAGTAATTCCCAGTTCGGAGTAGAGGTGCTGCTGGCACATCCTTGGAAATGGCTCAGACCCGCCAATCCTCATGCTGAAAGTGTGTTTTTCCTCAGCCAGCTAAGATGAAAGTCCGTGGTCACAGCCCTCTTGGTAACAACCACCCCTGGTCTTAAGCCCTGAAATTAGAGCTTTCTTTGAGCTCTTTCTTTGAGGGTGATGCCATCGAGAAGATAGCACAGCAGTGTTTGTATACACAGGTTTGACTTGCTCCCTTACCCCACCTATCCCCACAGTCTATGCAGCAGTAATTACAGAGCTATGGCTGTGGAAGTTTGGTTGTTTTGCAGCCTGGCTAGACACGACATTGTTTGGGGCATCTGGTCTTACCCAAGCAGCAGCTGGGAATGTGCTGGTTCATCAAACCAAAACTCACCTCAGCTCCCCAAACCAAATGAGAGCCTACTTCATAGGCACTGATCAATGGCCCAATCAAGCCAGCACCTTTCATTAGTCTTAGAGCAGTGGTTCTCAATCTTTCTAATGCCGCGACCCCTTAATACAGTTCCCCATGTTGTGGTGACTCCCAACCATAAGTCTAGTGCAAATCCTCCCAACAGAGCTTTAAGCTGATTGGAAGGAAGGTTAGAGGGATACCCCCCACTGCAAATGCCTGATTGGTCCAATCGTAAAAATATGTTCCAAGGTTACAAAATAGAAGCTTTAGTTTCTATTGTCTATTTGTCTTTTTCCATGGTCTTAGGCGACCCCCAGGTTGAGAACCAATGCCTTAGAATGTACAATTTTTCACAGCTGTCAAGCATCCAAATTTTGATCACACAACCATGGGGATGCTGCAAAAGTCGTAAGTGAAAAAAGTAATGTCAGTTTCTTTTCAGTGACATTGTAACTTTGAACAGTCACTAAATGAAATGTTCTATGTCAAAGACAACCTATACTTACAAGTGTAATATGAGTTTGCAGCTCAAATGAACTGTGTATCCAGATCCTGCTTCTGAATCTCATTCATTCATTCATTCATTCATTCATTTATTTATTTATTTATTTATTTATTTGATTTTTCTGCCGCCCTTCTCCTTAGACTCAAGGCGGCTTACAATATGTTAGCAATAGCACTTTTTTAACAGAGCAAGGCTATTGCCCCCACAATCTGGATCCTCATTTTATCCACCTCATAAGGATGGAAGGCTGAGTCAACCTTGAGCCGGTGATGAGATTTGAACCGCTGACCTTCAGCTCTACAAGTCAGCTTCAGTGGCCTGCAGTACAGCACTCTACCTGCTGCGCCACTCCGGCTCATTTTAGACGGTATAACAATGGTTTTTTTTCCCCCACAGGCAGAAATACTCCTAGTGAATGTAATAGCAGACAGATCCACAAACATGAACTCTAAATTTGTACTTTTTGTTCAGACATAGATAAAATGGTACCTTTACTTACGAACTTAATTCATTCAGTGACCAGGTTCTTAAGTAGAAAAGTAGAAAAGAAGAAGCATTTTTTCCCATAGGAATCAATGTAATAGCAAATAATGTGCGCGTTTGGGAAAACCACAAGGGTGGAGGCCCTGTTTCCTCCCAGGAGATTCCTAGAGAGGCCCCATGGAGGCTTTTCCCCATCTTTTCCAGCCCTGTTTCCTCCCAGGAGATTCCTAGAGAGGCCCCACAGAGGCTTCCCCCTGCCTTTTCCGGTTACAGTTTCGGAGGCTCAGGTTTGTAAGTGGAAAATGGAGAAGAGGCAAAAAACTCTTGAACACCCGGTTCTTATCTAGAAAAGTTCGTAAGTAGAGGCGTTCTTAGGTAGAGATACCACTGTACATCTTTTAGGACAATTTACTTTTCATTCAGATCTTCAGTGGATGTGAAATAAAGCTAACATATAAAAATACTTATATTTCATAAAATATTTGAATAGAGTTTGCTCAAAGCAGATTCAAAAAGCAGTGCTGTCTAATCAAATAATATATACATTTGCATTTATTTCTAGGCAAGTGTTAGTGAAGACAGAGAAGCTTATAACATCTGTCCCTCCCTCCCTATGTATATGTACATGATCACCACTGTCAAACAATTCACTAAGGTTACATTACTATTACTGTTAATCTTCTCATTGTTGCTATCACCCATTTCCTCCCACTTATGACTCTATGTAACTTGTTGCTTGTATCCTTACAATTTATATTAATATTGTTTCCTGATTGCTTATTTGTACCCTATGACAATCATTAAGTTTTGTACCTCATGGTGCTTGACACATCTCTTTTATGTACACTGAGAGCATATGCACCAAAGACAAATTCCTTATGTGTCCAATCAAGCTTGATCAATAAAGAATTCTATTCTGTTCTGTTCTATTCTGTTCTATTCTATGTATCATCTGCATCTGAATCTTATCTGTATATGTATACAAAATGTATAATTTTGAAATGCAATTACAATTTGACTTTTTAAAGGAAATTGCTTGCCAACTAATCTTGCATTGTTTCAAAAGCCAATAAATTGAGATTAGTCTGCAAATATAAGTGATTAATTTACTGTTTATTTGATGAAAAATAAGATTGATATTCTATATGTGGGCATTTAAAACTGTACATGTCATGCTCATTCAAAGTTCATAAGAACTTTACGTGGAAATTTACTCACACTGTAAAGTTGGAAGCCAGATGGGAAGACTTCTGAAACTGCAGGTGGACAAGGTGAGATCACATTCTCATTTGAAAAGAATGTTTGTGGAGTCATAATAAAGGACCAAAAGCTTGCTAAACATACCTGCTTGCAAGGAAAAGGGTCAGAGGTTCAATCCTTAGTAGCACCAATTAGGGCTCATAAACCTTTTTTTTTTCCTTCTGAAAAACCTGAAGAACCACTGTAAGTCAGCTCAGGCAGTACTGAACTAAAAGGACTAGTGGCACAATTTGATCTTCTGTGACTTTATGTCCTCTTTTTGGATCTGTAAAATGTAAAGTTGGAAGCTTTACATTACTTTTTACAACTGTAAAAGTAACGCCATAAAGATGAGGATCTCACTTGTAGAAAAAACAAGAGATGTAGAAGATATTCTCCATTCCTGGATCTCCAAAGGAATTTTCAGATTCTTGTAGAGCAGGGCTGTCAAACTCAAGGCACACAAGCTTAGATCTGGGCCATAGAGGGCCACCCTGGAAACAGCGAAGGACCGGTCCACAGTGAAAACGGAACTCTAGTGGGCCGAACTCCATCTTCACTGGCAGATTGCTCAGCCCACCACCCGTACCCCCAACATGAGTGACCCCGAGTTGGCCATGCCCCCCTGGCCATGCCACCCCAAGGTCAAACACAACCCTGATGTGCCCTTCAATGAAATCAAGTTTGACAACTCTTGATGTAGAGGTTGGAGGATTCTGGAAAAAAGAAAAAGAGATGCCATGGAACAGGATAAAGGAAATGGACCCCAAAAGCCCAAGAAGAAGCAACTGTGTCTTATTAAAACGAAACAAAGAGAAGAGACATGATGGTTGGTCCCTCATTAAATGAGAACTGAAATAAATGGATGCTGACTAGCAACAGCACTTACGTATGTACTGCTTCACAGTGCTGTAAAACAATCTAGGTCCATGATCAGTAGTGGGCTGCTGCATGGACGGTCCAGTAGGCCAGTGATTTTCAACCTTTTTTGAGCCATGGCACATTTTTTACATTTACAAAACCCTGGGGCACATTGAGGGGGGGGGCTAAAAAAAGTTTGGACAAAAAAAATTCTCTCTCTTCCTCCCTTTGACTCTATTTCTCCCTCCCTCTTTCTCTCCCTTCTTTTTTCTCTCTCTCCATCCCTCTTTCTTTCTCCCTTCCTTCCTCTCTTTTTTGCTCTCTTTCTCCCTCCCTTCCTCCCTCTATGTCTTTCTCTCTCCCACCATCCCTCCCTCCCTCTCTCTCTTTCTTTCTCTTTCTTTCTCTCTCTCTCTTGCTTTCTTTCTCTCTCTTGCTTTCTTTCTCTCTCTCTTTCTTTCTCTCTCTTTCTTTCTTTCTTTCTCTTGTTTTCTTTCTTTCTCTCTCTCTATCTCTTTCTTTCTTTCTCTCTCTGAGCTTCGCGGCACACCTGACCATGTCTCACGGCACACTGGTTGAAAAATACTGCGGTAGGCCATCCTAGTAGGGAAAATAATAATAATAATAATAATAATAATAATTATTATTATTATTATTATTATTATTATTATTATTATTTATTAGATTTGTATGCCGCCCCTCTCCGTAGACTCCGTAAATGGAGATGCGCACTCATCTCTGTGCCTCTGACGTGCACAGGTATATAGAAAATATACCCCCATTTTGGTGGAGGGTATGAATGTTGTTTGGCGGTGGGCACTTTGAGCATTGAGCACATTGTTATGTGTTGTGTGAATGCTTTACTGATATTATAAAAATCGATTGATACAGTCTAGCCAGCATTTTTACCAGGTTCTGTAGCAGAATTTTATGGGAGAGTTTATTTATTTAGTCTATTTAATACAGTATAAAATATACTCTTATTAAATATTTTAAAAATGTCTCTGTAATTTTCAAACTTCTATATGCACATATAAAATTCCCAGCAGAATCAATCACATTTCGCCTCTAACACTGGCAAGACCTCTAGGATCCCTTCTCACTTTCAATTGCCTGCTAAGGAACACTCAACTACATGACAGATCTCCTAAGGTGGCCTGCTAAGTATTTAAAAAGGTTTCATGATCTCTCTTTATAACTTGGACATACTTGCCACAACTAACTGACCAAGTGAACACTGACATTGTTCTGTCTTTGTGTCAAGCCGGTGCAGATGTTGGTGATAAATTAACGGCTTGCCACACTATCTATAAAAGGCCTGATGTTTATGGAAACTTGGGAGGGGGGATTTTCATGAGGGAGCAGATGCAGCCGCAAAGCATTCTTTCGAGGGGTTCAAGGTCATCCTATACCCACTCACCTGGGCGGAAGTGGAAGGAGGACTGGCATAATCTGAATGGGCAATTTGACAAGTTTGTGGGTGGGGGGGACAAGGGATGTGTCTACGGAGAGGGGCGGCATACAAATTAAATAAGTAAGTAAGTAAGTAAGTAAGTAAGTAAGTAAGTAAGTAAGTAAGTAAGTAAGTAAGTAAGTAAATAAATAAATAAATAAATAAATAAATAAATTTGAAGCAATAAACTGAAACTTTGTGGATCACTTTGACTTGGACTCTGATTTAGTTTGGATGCTTCCTGGAACCTTGACAATTTGAGCTAAACATTACTCTACATTGCTGTTTTAGCCCTGGTGAAATTTAAAAACATCAGTTATAACAGAACTGGGTTCTGAAACTACTAAACCCAGGAGTTCTGCATTGGATGTAATTCAAAGTGAATGCCTAATATCATAATTATTCAGCATAGATCGCCAGGAATGTCATCCCCTTTCTTTATAGCCAACAGCTGACTTTGGTTTCTCTCAGAATTAGTTAATACCAGGATAGGAGACCACTAGGAAAGAGTGTAGACTGACTGGGAACTCAATAAAACTGAAGGAAATTGACTGATGGATTGATTAGGTGCTCTGAAGTTGGTTATTGACTCCTAGCCACCACACAAATATAATAATAATAATAATAATAATAATAATAATAATAATAATAATAATTTATTGGATTTGTATGCCGCCCCTCTCCGTAGACTCGGGGTGGCTAACAACAATGATAAAAACAACATGTGACAATCCAATAATAAAACAACTAAAAACCCTTATTTATAAAACCAAACATACACACAAACATACCATGCATAACTTGTAATGGCCTAGGGAGAAGGAATTTCTCAACTCCCCCATGCCTGGCGGTATAAATGAGTCTTGAGTAGTTATATATATATTCCCCATGAATAAAGAGCACATCACTTGCATATTGTTGCCAAAGAAGCAACATGGCTGTGTTGATAAGGTCACCAGCCCTGGAAGAAGACTCTACTGACTGGAATAAGGCGCTATGAAACTTGGGAGGGCGGGAACCAGCCTCCCCAAACCCAGCCAACTATCCACAAACCCTGAACATTGCTTTTGCATAATACGGTCCATCCCTTGGGTTGTAATTAAAGTGCAGCTAGAAAGCCCCAGCACCCAAGAACTGGGAAGAGGGGGCTTGAGCAGACCACAAGCAGCTGCAGGCACCCACCTGAGAGCCTGGATTAGAGGACAGGCCTCACCTGGCTCATTGATCTCCTTCATGCCGATCAGCAAGAGCAGGCCCAGGCAGCAGCTTTGGACACCCTGCCATTCCTCAGACCTCATTTCCATGGCAGTCAGTTGCAAATGGTGCATCGGCTGCTCTGTCAGGCTTACCCACAGCTCTAGAAAGTTTGGATGGCAAACCAATTGCCAGGCAATCCCAGTGCACAGCAGCAGTAATAAAAAGCAAATTCCATGCTTGGCATGATTAGGAAGGGAATCGAAAATAGGTCGGCAAGTCTTGTATTGCCTCTGTACAAATCGATGGTGATACCACACTTGGAGTACAGTTCGGGTCACCGCACCTCAAGAAGGATATAATGGAACTGGAAAAGGTGCAAAAAAGGGCAACAAGAATGATCAAGGAAATGGAGCCCCTCCCTTAGGAAACCAGGTTGCAACGCCTTGGTCTCTTCAGCCTTGAAAGACGGTGTTTAAGGAGTGACTTGATCAAAGTGTATAAAATCATGCATGGGATAGAAAAGGTGGATAGGGAAGAATTATTTTCTCTATCACACAATACTAGGACAAGGGGGCACTCCCTAAAGCTCATAGGTAAGAAAGTGAGGACAAATCAAGGGAAATATTTCTTCACCCAGAGGGTTGTTGGTTTATGGAATTCACTTCCAGAAGAGGTCGTGACAGCTGTCAGCCTGGATAGCTTCAAGGCAGGATTAGACAGATTCATGGATGCCAAGTGTATCGATGGTTCTTGAAACGGATGTCCAAGTGCTGCCTTTATATTGGTTGAGGCAGGCAGTATTCCCTTGAGTACCATTTGTTGGGGGTCAAGGGAAAGAGAGGGTTTTGCCTTCTCTTTCTGTTCCAGATCCCCATGGACAATTGGTGGACTACTGTGTGACACAGAATGCTGGACTCGATGGGCTTTGGCCTGATGGCTCTTATGTTCTTATGTTCTAGGTGGCTGTCTGGCACTAGATCCTAGGCCTGAAGTTGAAGGAATGTGCGAAAGGGGACTTGGTGGGTATTATGCATGTGCGTGCGTGCGTGCGTGCGTGTGTGTGTGTGTGTGTGTGTGTGTGTGTGTCTTCCAGCAGCCTCTTGATCAGGGGTGTCCAATCTTGGTAACTATGTCCTGTCGGCTTCAACTCCTGGAGCATGCCTGGCTGGGGAATTCTGGGAGTTGAAGTCCATAGGTTGTAAAGGTGCCAAGTTTGAATTCCCCTCATCTAGAAACTGCTGAAAGAAGACAACCCTCCCACACCTCATGAAGGGATGGACTTCAAATATTTTAGCAAACAATTCTGAAATGAATGAGACTCAGACAGGAGTACAAGATGGTTCCGTTTATTCAGCTCTCTCGAAAGTGACTTCAGCAAGGAACGCATCTGAGCTGTCAGTGTCAGAACAGCCCTTTTTATACCTTTAAGGCTCGCGCCTAAAAGAAACGGCCGTGCGTCTTAGCCAATCAGACGCGGCCAAGGTTTATTCACAGTTTAAACAGTATTTACAAGGCATTTTCTTTTACAGATTTTACATTGGTTATATACAGACTTAACACCCCTCCCTCATTAGTTGAGACAACTGTCACTCAGTGAGCCAAGTGACGTAGTCCTCCAATCGATTGGGCCGGCGTGACGTGCGCTCAGACCTGCGCAGATCATTACCGGCTGGTATGTATATGGTGGAGGTTGGTTCGTCGTTGTCTCCTGTCCGCGGCTGGGCCCAAGTTGGGGCTCTGGCCTGCGGAGATAAGTATGCTGATGGTGCACCGTGCCCAGAAGAGGAGGAAGGCTCGGCATCGCTGGAGGAGGCATCTGACCGTGGTAAGTCCTTTTGTAATTCCAAAAGTTCGAGTTGCGAATTAATGTCTGCTTGGGGGGAAGAATTTCCGTTAGCGGCCGGCATTCCATTTGATGTTATGCGCCCCCTTAAATGATCGATGTGCCGCCTCCATGTGCGGCCATCTTCCAGTTGAACCACATAAGACTTTGGGGCTGTTTGTTGCAATATTTTTCCTTTCAGCCAACTCAACCCCCCATCAAAATTTCTAGCAAAAACAAGTTGCCCTAAGTACATATTTCTTTCAGGTGTTATACATGTTTCATTATTTACATTTTGAGTACAATAACGAGGGTGCAACCTGTCCAGGGGGGACCTTATTTTTCGACCCATTAAAATCTCTGCTGGGCTTTTATTTGTGATAGAATTTGGGGTGATATGCTGCATTAATAGAAACTGATCTAGTTTGTGTTGTATTTCCCCTGGGCCTGCCCTGCGCAAGGCTTCTTTGGCCACACGTACATAACGTTCTGCAAGGCCATTAACCCATGGTGAGTAAGGGGATGTGAGTGCGTGTCTGACCCCCAAGTTGCTCAAAAAACACTCAAATTGTCTGGCAGTCAATTGTGGCCCGTTATCTGAAACTAGGATGTCTGGGCACCCATGTGTGGCAAACAAATGATATAGTGCCTTGATGGTGGCACAAGTAGTAATGTTTTGCATAGCAATGATTTCCACCCATCTGGAGAACGCGTCTACCACAATTAAAAAGTTTTGGGTTCCAATAGGCCCTGCGAAGTCAATATGAATGCGGGACCATGGCCCAGTGGGTCTTTCCCATTCCAGAGGTGTTGTTTTCGGGGGATTGGGTCGTGACTCCTGGCAAGGGTCACAGTTTGCTACCCATTGCTCAATGTCCCTATCTAAACCTGGCCACCACAAATAGCCCCTGGCCAACCCTTTCATTCTGACAATGCCTGGGTGGCCTGCATGCAACATACTTAGTACCTTCTGTTTTAAGGTATTGGGAATGACCACCCTGTCACCCCATAACACGCATCCCTTCAAGTAGGATAATTCCAACCTTTTAGATTTGAATTCTGACAGCCCAGTTTCTTCAGAGTCTCCCAACCATCCTTTTAGAATACAATTGATTACTTTTAACAATAGTAAATCCTTCTTGGTGTGCTCAGCCACCTCTTTGGCAGTGGTCAGGCAGTTTTCCTCAAGGTCAATTAGTAAGACATCCTCTGTGGGGGTTGGATCTGAGACTAACTCGGGCATGGGGCATCTACTTAACCCGTCAGCATGATTTATTGATTTTCCCCCCTTATGTGTTAGATGGTATTGGTATCCTGACAGGAAAAGGGCCCATCTTATTAATCTGGGGGACATGAAGGGAGGAGTTGGTTTATTGGCAGCTAGAAGACCAAGCAGGGGTTTGTGATCTGTTATTAGTTCAAAACTCCTCCCACAGAGATAATAATGGAATTTCTTAACGCTAGAGACTAGGGCCAATGCCTCTTTGTCTAATTGGCTGTAGTTTCTCTCTGCCATGGACAATGTTTTAGAAAAGAAGGCGATGGGGGCCTCTGTATTGTTTGGCATTATGTGAGCTAATACCCCACCTACCCCATACGCCGAAGCATCGCACGTGAGCCTTATTGGCAAAGTTGAGCTATATTGAACCACTACGCTCTTAGAGGTCAATAACTGTTTTATTTTATGAAAAGCTTCGCGCTCCATTGTGCCCCAGGTCCAGGGAACTCCCTTCTGCAGCAGTCGGTGTAGTGGTTCTGCTGCCGTTGCCTTCTGTTTAAGGAAGACAGAATAAAAATTAAGGAGGCCCAGAAATGCTTGGAGTTCTGTCTTATTATTTGGCTCGGGTGCTTTGGTTATGGCCTCTAGTTTGTCTGCTGTGGGGTGTATTCCCTCACTGTCTATTCTATAGCCCAGAAATTCTATGCTACTTGCTCCCCACACACACTTGTCTGGTTTTACTTTTAACCCCTTAGCTTGCAGTCTAGCCAATACTTCTCTGATGCGCATGTTTAATTCTGCTTGGTTTTTTCCTGATATAAATATATCGTCAAAATATGGGGAGGTTCCTTTTATACCTGCCAATAATCGTTCCATGAAACTTTGGAAAATACCTGGGGCGGTACTGACCCCAAATTGCAGGCGGGTGCACCTAAAAGCACCCCTATGGGTTACTATGGTCTGGGCCAGGGATGTGGCCTCATCGACCGGAAGCTGTTGGTATGCCTGTGCCAGGTCGATTTTCGAAAATACTCTCCCTTCCCCCAAAGAATGAAGCAATTGTTGGACCACTGGGATCGGGTATGGATGGTGTTGAAGGGCCTTATTGATAGTGGCTTTGTAGTCTGCACAGACCCTTAAGGAGCCATCAGGTTTAACTGGAGTGACAATGGGGGTTTCCCATGGCGCTTGTTCTACAGGGACTAAGATGCCCTGGGCAATCAATTTGTCTAATTGGATGTCTAGTTTAGGCAATAGTGGTAGGGGTACCCTACGAGGCTTAAGTCTGACTGGGGGTACCTTGGGATCTAGAGAGAAGGAGATAGGGGCCCCATTATAGGTGCCCAAAGTAGGGCTGAAAACCTCAGGAAATTCTTGGATAAAGTTAGGAATATCAGGTTCAGCATTTACATGACAAAGACCCAGTATTTCAATTCCCAAAGGAGACATCCATGTTAACCCCAGGAGGGAGTGTTTGGCTCCCTCAACCACAATCAGAGGAAGAAAATATTCACAATTTTTAAATTTCACAGGCACATCTACTTTTCCCAAAACAGGTATGACATTACCTTGAAAATCCCTTATTATTAAAGTTGAGTTAACAAAATCAGTTTTAAGAAAATTTGGCATATACATTTTGAATTTGTCCCAAGGCATAATAGAATGCTTAGAGCCTGTATCTAATTCTAGGTTACAAGGTTTGTTATTTAAAAGTAGTGAGATGATAATCTTGTTCCCTCCTTTAGCAGTTGCGCAATTTACGTAAGTTTGTGCTTTACCTCGTGCGTAGTCACGGTTAGCGGTAGAGTCGTTTCTGCGATTGAAGCCTCTGAAAAATTTGTTGTCTCGCGGTTGTTGTGCCTGGTTGTTGAAACGTTGTTGGCGGGGTGTAGAGAAGGACTCCTCTGGAAGGGGCGCTCTGCAAGCCTCGGCGATGTGCCCGCGTCGATTGCAGCGGCGGCAAATGGCGTCCCTGAAGGGGCAGCGCTGTCGTGGGTGATTTCCTCGGCAACCGGGGCATGGGTTGGAGGGGCGTTGGTATCTGGGTTGTCTGGCTTGCTCGGAAGGCAGCAGGAGACAGGTGTCGTCGTCCGTGGCAGCTGGGCTGAGGTCATCTGTGGTCTCGGCGCGGGAAACAGCAACGGAGATTTTGGAGACGGTGTCTTTCTTTTCGTGTTCCTTGAGTTCTTTGGCGGCCGCGTCAGCTACTTCGGCTGTTTGAGCCAGCTTGATGACTGACTGAAGTGTTGGGTCGTCCTCTGTTAGGATTTTGTTCCGGACGGTCGCATTCTTCATTCCGAAGATCAGAGCGTCTGTGAGGCGAGCTTCTGGGCTGTCAAATTTGCACTTTGACAGCACCGTGCGAAGTCTCGTGGCGAATTGATTGATTGTCTCAGACTCACGCTGGGTCATCCTGGAAAATTGATGTCTGTAGACTACGGCAGGCTTCGTTGGTTTGAAGTGGTTTGCCAGTCTTGCTTGGAGGTCGTCCCACGGAACGGATTTAGCTGGAAGCGGGTCGGTAAGCGTTTGGACGAGGTCAAAAATCTCAGTCCCGCAATAGTTCAAGAAGATCGCCCGCTTCCTGTCGTCTTCAGCTTCTCCCATTCCTGCCGCTTCCAGGAAGATTTCGAATTTCGCCATGTAGGCGTCCCAAGACGACTTCTCGGGGTCGAAGTAGTCGGGAGCCCGGCCGATCTGGAGGTGATTCATGCTTGACTCGTGGATTCTTCGTTCTCTCGTCGCCAGTGAAATGAATGAGACTCAGACAGGAGTACAAGATGGTTCCGTTTATTCAGCTCTCTCGAAAGTGACTTCAGCAAGGAACGCATCTGAGCTGTCAGTGTCAGAACAGCCCTTTTTATACCTTTAAGGCTCGCGCCTAAAAGAAACGGCCGTGCGTCTTAGCCAATCAGACGCGGCCAAGGTTTATTCACAGTTTAAACAGTATTTACAAGGCATTTTCTTTTACAGATTTTACATTGGTTATATACAGACTTAACAAATTCTCTGCCCAATTGCTGTGTAGGCGTGGCCATGGTGAGCATGGCCTAGTCCAGTGATGGTGAACCTATGGCACACGTAGCCATATTTGCCGGCATGCGAGCCATTGCCCTAGCTGAGCTCCAGTACACATGTGTGGGCCAGCCAGCTGATTTTTGGCTGACACAGAGGCTCTGGGTGGGCAATTTCAGCTTCCAGAGGGCCTCAGGGGTTCTTGTCCTCCCCAGGCTCCAGGAAAAGGCATTGGAGCCTGGGGAGGGAGAAAAATGGGCCTACCGGGCCCACCAGAAGTTGGGGAATGGGCCGTTTCTGGCCTGCAAGGGGCCTCCAGGGGCAGGGGAGGCCATTTTTGCCATCGCTAGGAATTGAATTATGGGTATGGGCATTTGCACATCTGCAATAACATGCATGCACGTGCTTTCGGCACCAGAGGGAAAAAAGGTTTGCCATCACTGGCCTAGTCAGCTTTTGTCACCATGACAGAGAGGGGGTGTTTTTGCCCTCTCTGGGCTCCGAAGGCTTTCTTCAAGTCTCCAGGAGGTCATAAATGTCTCCCCAGGTTCCAGAGGCCCTCTGTAGGCCAGAAATGGGCCTCTTTCCAGCCTTGCCAAAATTCCAGTTGGCCCATTTTTTGCTTCTGCATGCACTGGCCTCGGGATCCTGCACCAGTAGGAAAAAGTAAGTGGATACCTTGACTGGCACATGCTCATACAAGACACACAAGACACACAAAGCTGCGCACACAGCGCACCGGTAGCATCCATTTGGTTATGACATGGCATCCGACCAGAATACCTCTGGGACCACCTTCTGCCGCACGAATCCCAGCAGCTGATTAGGTCCCACAGAGTTGGCCTTCTCCGGGTTCCGTCGACTAAAAAATGTCATCTAGTGGGACCCAGGAGAAGAGCCTTCTCTGTGGCGGCCCCGGCCCTCTGGAATCAACTCCCCCCAGAGTTAAAAAACCCCCTCCCCCCGGAGTAAGTTATTGAAGACTCATCTCTGTAGCCAGGCATGGGGAAACTGACATATCCCCCAACTATCTTGGTTTGTGTATGGTTTTAATGGATTATATGATTATTTTACTATAAGGATTTTTTAATTGTTTTTTAAGTATTGGATTTGTAGACTGTTTATTGTTGTTGTGAGCCACCCGGAGTCTTCGGAGAGGGGCGGCATACAAATCTAATATATTATTATTATTATTATTATTATTATTATTATTATTATTATTATTATCCAATCAAAGTTAAAATGTCACTGAAAAAGTGACTTATGACCACTTTTCACATAAATTCAATGATCCCCATGGTGCTGTGAACAAAATTTGGGTTGGACTGTCCTAGGCTCATGGGATCACCATTTATATCTAATTTCCAGAAAGCAAAATTAACAGGGAAAGCCAAATTTTGCTTAATGACTGCATGGCCATTGAAGCTGACTGCTAGATCTGTAGGTCAGTGGTTCAAATCTCATCACCGGCTCATGGTTGACTCAGCCTTCCATCCTTCCGAGGTGGGTAAAATGAGAACCCGGATTATGCTGGCTCTGTTTAAAAGTGCTTTTGCTAACATGTTGTAAGCCGTCCTGCATCTAAGGAGAAGGGCGGCATAAAAATCGAATGAATGATTCACTTAGCGACTGTGGCAATAAAAGGTCATAAAATGGGGCACACAACTCATTTAACAACTGCCTGGCTTAGCAATGGAAATTTGGAGCTCAATTGAAGTTGTAAATTGAGTACTAATTGTACCAGATGAAATCCAAATGATTAAGAGGATGTCAGGTTGCCTAATCCCGACTTGTCTGATACGGTAAGTAAAAATCTCATTTTCTCAGGAAAAGAAAAGAGGTTTTGAGAATGAAACTTCTGCAGTATATTACATAGCCAATGTTTTAATGTGCTATAAGAGCATCTCAAGAAAATGATAATTAAAAACACCAGTGGAAAAATATCTCTTCATCTAATATATTTAACAGTTTGGAAAATTGGATTTGGACAATTTATATTAAACAATTGCTATTGTGAGCACGATTTAATCCTTAAATTAGGTAGAAGGGGAAAGTTTGCTGCAATCTTTCTTTATCACATTTGTCTGACTTTACGTAGGAAAACAGGTTAATGTGATCAAAGCTCCGGGTTAAAATTTGTACCTTGCAAAGACTTGAAATCTGATGCAGAGGAATTCTTCTTTGAATGTTCTTGTCATTTACAAAGTGTTTGTTTTCCTACCCTAAACCTCCATTTTCCATAGCAGATCTCTTGCCACTTAGAAGCTCCTTTGTTACAGAGATCAATCATTTCGCTAAGTATGCTGTAATGTGGACAGCTAAATTAGGGACCTTACTATGGTGTCATTATCTGATAGCTTCCAATTATACAAAGTACATCTGCTCAGTTCCCTTTACTGAAGTTGTTTAAAAACACCAAAGAGGTATTCCAGAGAGAAACACAGGCCTGGACTACATTCACACCTGTTTACCACTTTATCCCCTACACATCACACACACACACACACACACACACACACACAAACACCCATACACATACAAACACAGATGTTTGTGTGTTCCACAGTTCCTCAGAACTTAGTCATTGTGCTGACATGATTCCTTTACTGATATTCAATTTACAGATGAGAATTTTGCATACAACAAGACAAACAAAACATTTAAAAAATTGTATGTGTTTGTTTATAAATAAAATTTATTTTTAATAATAATAAAAAAAATAGAGTTTTCCAAATAAGTGGTGTTAGAAATAAAGGTTGAGCCAGGGGAGAAAAAAGAAAGAAAGAAGGGTATCAGAGATAGCTGGCTGGCTTAGATAGAGGTCTGGAGAAACAAAGCAGATACAACTTTGGAAAAATTACATCTTGGTGAGGTTCTAGACAGAACACGCTTCTAGATGTTTCCCAGATGTTTGACAGTATAGTTGTTCTAATTATAGTTAAAATTTCTGAGGAATAGAATAGAATAGAATTCTTTATTTATACAAATCTAATAAATTATTGTTATTGCTATTGTTGCTGTTACTGTTTATGTTGGCCAAATGTGATTGGACACATAAGGAGAGTTTGTCTTTGGTGCATGTTGTGATTCAGCCTGAGGCTCCTCAGGGACCGACTGGATCTCTGCCGGATCCATGCCCAGAGGAGGAGGACAGTGAACAGGAGGGGGAGGACCAGGCAGACGGGGGAGAGGAACGTCAGGAAGAGGAGGAGGGAGAGCAGCCTGAGACCCCCGGGGGGGGGGCTCTCCCCAGCTAGTAGCCTGGATTCATTGGATGAAGACGCACAGGCTATAATAGACATGAGGCAGCGACGAGCAGCTCAAAGATGGGGCCAATTAGAAAGGTATTTCCATCCCTGAATTGGCAACAGCTAGGTTTGGGTGTGGTTCTCCTCAGCAGGGTTGAAAAGGCAGGCCCGCCCTTACAGTCTTGTGGAGAGTTATCAATTGGGAGTCCTGTGACCTTGCTTCGATTCTCGGCGTCTCTGATCTTGGCTTGTGGCCTAGAAGTCTGGAAGACTTGGGGGAGGCATGGGTTTTATTATCTCCAGCGTTGTTTTTGCCAGCAAGAATCCTGTTTTATTGCCTGGCCTTCGTGAAACCTCTGTGAAGCTTCATAGTGTTCCTGTCTGTAAGAACAGTTTTTGTTACCTGTGTTTGCTTTGAATTATATAAACTGCCTTTGCTTTTTACCAGTGTGTCTGGATACTCTTTTTGGTTGGTGTTGGCGTCTGGGGGGACCCAGACAGAACAGGTGCATATGCTCTCAGTGTACATAAAAGGCAGTGATGGGCTCCTACGGGTACAGTCAGCTATGCAGTACCGCTAGCAATTTTTATTTTATTTTTCGTTTTCTTCCCTTCTGGGCTCTGGGTATGTTTTTCCTATAGCAGTAAATGAGGTTGAATGTGTATAATTTTAGAAGAGCTGTGCGTGCGTGTGTGTACATACACTTTATATAGTAGATAATCAGGGGTGGGCTACCGCCTGGACGGGGAGAAACGCAGTGGGGTAGCAAAAATGGAGCTCCACCCCAGAGCACTCAAAATGCATAAGCCACACCCACAGTGTAGTCGTAAAAATTTTGATAGCTCATCACTGATAAAAGGAAATATACATTTGTCAAGAATCATGAGATACAACACTTAATAAGCAATCAGGAAACAATCAATATTAATAAAAATCTTAAGGATACAAGCAACAATTTACAGTCATGCAGTCATAAATGAGAGAAGTTGGGTGATTGGAATAATTAAAAAAATAGCAGTAATAGTAGTTCAGATTTAGTAAATAGTTTGACAGTGTTGAGGAAATTATTTATTTAGCGGAATGATGGCGTTCGGGAACGAGATGGCATTGTTTCTACGGCTGACGTATATTTCACCAGATGTCGTGTGAGAAGAAGAAAGGAGGATTCCTACATTCTGGGATGTCCAGTTATGAAGCAAGAAGCCCCTTCTTTGATGCTAGCTCTGTTCCTTGCCATTGTCAAAGAACAGAAGTAGATATTTCCTTTCCTTGTAACAGTCTCCTACCTTTGGTTAGATTGTCTGCTGAGGAAAACCAGTGTGTAGCTGTGGCTGGGTGTTCCCAATGCCTTGCTTGACGGTGCCTCTGGGGGAAATACCTGATGGATGTTCTAAGCAGAGAACAAATATCAAAGCCTTACTCACAGTCACACACAAAAATGCACACACATGCTCCACGCAATCATTCACCACCTCTCTCCTGAAGATGCCGCAGTCTCCAGCAAGGGGAAATCCCAACGCAGTATAATATTTGCTGACCTGTGCTGGAATTTTTGAAAAAACCTCCAAGAGTTTGTCTGAACTCGGGGTTACACTTGAAGAGCGTTTGTATTTCTGTTTCGAGATGTGCGCACATGTTTTTAAATTTAATATATGTCTGCTTCAAAGCCATGAAGATGCTTAACAAGATTAATTTAGTTTTCTTACAAAATTATAAAATGATCACATGCCTTGAGTCATAGGTTTTGAAGTCACTTCATGTTGTCTAGTTAACAATGCGGGCATAAATGAATGGAATCCATCTAAAGTTCCTGGAAGGTTTTGGCCATTGGAGCTGTGTACATTGGCCTTCAGGGATAAGCAAAGTTAGCTCTTCTATGACATGTGGACTTCAGCTCCCAGAATTCCTGAGCTAGCGTGATTGCGTTAGGAATTCTGGGAGTTGAAGTCCACAAGTCATAGAAGAGCCAACTTTGCCTACCCCTGGCCTAACTGATTCACACCTGAGATTAGTAATGGGTTCCTACCAGTCCTGTCCAGTGTGGCGTACTAGTAGCAGCCCACTGATGACATCACCGACCCGGTCCCGGTCCCTGGGGGCCGCCATTTTCCCCCCAAATTTTTTAAAATATTTTTCGATGTTGGGGGGATTTAAAAAAAATTCTTCTTCTGAGCATGCATAGAAGCCGAGTTTTTGACACTGCGATGCATCATCGTTTTGTTTGGGGCAGGTTTTTTTTAATTTTTATTTTTCCTTCTGAGCATGTGCAGAAGCCAAGTTCCAGCACTATACGTGCAGTCGCCATCTGTTTTTCGAGGAGGAAGCAAACTGGTAGTGAGATAAGCAGTGATGGGCTGCTTCCCCCACAGGGGTGGGGAGGATATGCTGTGGGGGAAGTACGTTTATGCACTATTTATTGAATACTTAATATTTTTATTGTCCTTCCTTCTCTAGTACCTTAGTATGATCCTTAATTACTTTTAAAATAGGAAATAATTAAATAGTCCATAAACGCTTTAATCATTTTAATCATTATCTAGAACTGAACTTTTATGGCCATTAAAAATTGAGCTACTTGCCTAATCTGTTATTGTACTGAACCTTCTGGGTTCAGTACAAAACCTTAAAATGTTACTGGGCTCCTCAACCAATAATGCTGTTTATAATTTGTCCTTTTTGTGGCTATTCCAATAATGACTTAATCAACTGAAAAAGAGTCCAAGCACCTGTTTGAAAACTTACCTTGGTCAGTAAGCCACGCCCACCCAGTTACATGGCCTTTAAGCCACCCATGGTCACATTATTGTCAAGCCACTCCCACCAGGTCACATGCTCAGCAAACCATTCCCACCTGGTCACATGACCATCAAGCCACACCTACGCAATAAACCACGCCCACAGTGTGGTAGTGAAAATTTTTGCAGCCCTTCAGTGCTCAGGAGGTCTTTAACTGTTAGGCGCACATGTAGCTAAAAGACACTGATTTCAAAAATGTATCAGTGCTAAAAAGACAAACATTTCCTTTTAGGCTGCATCAACAAAGCTATGGTTTCCAAGTGGCAAGAAGTAATTTATTTATTTATTTATTTATTTATTTATTTATTTATTTTTGTCCAATACACATTGTAGGTTATAGAGGATATACACGTATTAAAATATATCAAAGAAAGAATAGAGAAGATATAAGAATAAAAATAAAATAAGTCAATGAGGAATAGAG
Source organism: Erythrolamprus reginae (assembly GCF_031021105.1). Lineage (NCBI taxonomy): Eukaryota > Metazoa > Chordata > Lepidosauria > Squamata > Dipsadidae > Erythrolamprus > Erythrolamprus reginae. The sequence continues at coordinate 148,498,238 of NC_091950.1, read as the reverse complement.
GGAAAGATACAGGTATGGACAAAAAGATAAATGAGATAAGGAGAGACAATTGGACAGGAGACGGGAGGCACACTAGTGCGCTTATGCACGCCCCCTACTGGCGTCTTAGGTACCTGGGGAGGTTGATTGTGGATTGTCTAAGGGTAAAATGTTGGGGGTTAGGGGTTGACACTACGGAGTCTGGTAATGAGTTCCACGCTTCGACAACTCGATTGCTAAAGTCATATTTTTTACAGTCAAGTTTGGAGCGGTTAATATTAAGTTTGAATCTGTTGTGTGCTCTTGTGTTGTTGTGCTTGAAGCTGAAGTAGTCGGTAACAGGTAGGACGTTGCAGCATATGATCTTGTGGGCAATACTTAGATCGTGTTTAAGGCATCGTAGTTCTAAGCTTTCAAGACCTAGGATTGCAAGTCTAGTCTCGTAGGGAATTCTGTTTCGAGTGGAGGAGTGAAGGGCTCTTCTGGTGAAGTAATAATTCTTCTCCCTTTTGCATCAGCTAGGACTCCTTCCACAGCCACACAGAGCATTGTTTTCATGCTGGTTGCTGTATTTTAAGAAGGATTCAACAAAGCATAGAACAAAGAAGGGTAGCAGGGATGAGCCAGGGGATAAATCTTCTTACCAGGCGAGACAGAGGGAAGGGAGCAAATTTAGCCTGGAGCGAAGGCCGAAAACATTTCACTTCTCATCCATTATAACTCATTATAATTGGGGGAAAATTCAGATATTTTTATCAAAAACTTCACCTGTCCTAAATAAAATGGTATTGCTTTTTGACTGAACCTCGTAGATTGGATATAGAGACTTTGGAGTATAGAATATATCAAATCTGGTATAAAAATTGAATTCATTGGGGAACTGGACAAGAGAAAAACAAAAAAGTACACGTAGTCCTCCACTTAAGACCACAATTGAACCCAACATTTCTGTTGTTCAGTGAGTCATTTGTTAAGGGAGTTTTGCCCCATTTTACAACCTTCCTTGCCACCGCTGTTAAGTAAATCACTGCAGTTGATAAGTTAGTAACCTGGTTGTTAAGTGAATCTGGCTTCCCAATTGACTTTGCTTGTCGGAAGGTCGCAAAAGGGGATCACATGACCTTGGGAGACACAGCAATGGTTGTAAGTATGAACCAGCTATCAAGCATCTGAATTTTGATCACATGATCATAGGGACGGCTGGAAAAGTGGTCTCTCTGAAAAATGGTTATGTCATTTCCCCCCCCCCAATGCTGTTTGTGGTTTTGAACGCTCACTAAATGAACTGTCATAAGTTGAGGACTACATGTAATTGGATTCTGCACCAGGAGTTTTTATTGCATTTCTGCGGGGAGAGACCTCTACGGTAGATGTGGATCTTTATGGGGAGAAGCATATTGGATTTTAGGTAGATTCTGCTGCTCTCTCTGCTCATACAGGTATCAAGCAGATGTGTTCATGGTGAATAGTTGTTGCAAAAGGGCACCACAGTGGGATTTTAAAGCTATAGCTTGGAATAGGGCTGGGTTTTTTTGGCAATTTACGTTACCATCATTGGCTGGCTGAGATCACAGAATCTCACCATTTTGCTTTGAGCTTGTGAACGGATGCAGAATTCAAAAGGCAGAGGAGTGATTAACAATAATAATAACAATAGAGTTGGAAGGGACTTTGGGGGTCTTCTAGTCCAACCCCCTGCTTAGGCAGGAAACCCTACAGCACTTCAGACAGATGGTTATCCAACATTTTCTTAAAAACTTCCAGTGTTGAATCATTCACAACTTCTGGTGGCAAGCTGTTCCACTGATTAACTGTTCTAACTGTCAGGAAATTTCTCCTTAGTTCCAAGTTGCTTCTCTCCTTGTTCAGTTTATTGTTCAGTTTCCACCCATTGCCTCTTGTTCTACTTTCAGGCGCTTTGGAGAATAGCTTGACTCCCTTTTCTTTGTGGCAACCCCTGAAATATCCGAACACTGCCATCATGTCTCCCCTGGTCCTTCTTTTCATTAGCCATGTCCGTCCATCATATGTTTCAGCCTCCAGTCCCCTAACCATCTTTGTTGCTCTTCTCTGCATTCTTTCTACAGTCTCAACATCCTTTTTGCATCGTGGCGACCAAAACTGAATGCAGTATTCCAAGTGTGGCCTTACCAAGGCATTATATAGATTGATGCGTTTGGATAATTTGTTACTTTCTGCCCGCCCATCCCCACTTCCATGCCTGTTGCTTTCTCTCTCTCCTTCTTAAAGGGAGTGGCTGAGCATGGTGAATGCAGATGGAACAAAAGTGGTTTTGGGAAGGAAGATAAAAGAATCATGACTATTAAGAATGGGGCAAGCAGATTTATTTATTTTTTATTTTTTATTTATTAGATTTGTATGCCGCCCCTCTCCGTAGACTCGGGGCGGCTCACAACAGCAATAGAACAATTCATAACAAATCTAATAATTTAAAAACATTTAATAAGTTAAAAACAGATGCTACAATGTGGGAGCAGGCTGAGATTAGAGCTACCACTAACTAACTCTAGATAGGCATTTGGAAAGGCAGGCGATTGCACATTTATTTATTATTTATTTATTAGATTTGTATGCCGCCCCTCTCCATAGACTCGGGGCGGCTAACAACAATAGTAAAACAACATGTATAACAAATCTAATATTTAAAATAATTTAAAAGACCCTAATTTAAAAACCAAACATACACACAAACATACCATGCATAAATTGTATAGGCCTAGGGGGGAAGGGAATATTTCAGTTCCCCCATGCTTGACGACAGAGGTGGAATTTAAGGAGCTTACGAAAGGCGAGGAGGGTGGGGGCAATTCTGATCTCTGGGGGGAGTTGGTTCCAGAGGGTCGGGGCCGCCACAGAGAAGGCTCTTCCCCTGGGTCCCGCCAAACAATATTGTTTAGTTGATGGGACCCGAAGAAGGCCAACTCTGTGGGACCTAACTGGTCACTGGGTTTCGTGTGGCAGAAGGCGGTCCCGGAGATATTCTGGTCCGATGCCATGAAGGGCTTTATAGGTCATAACCAACACTTTGAATTGTGACCAGAAACTGATCGGCAACCAATGCAGACTGCGGAGTGTTGGTGTAACATGGGCATATTTGGGGAAGCCCATGATTGCTCTCGCAGTTGCATTCTGCACAATCTGAAGTTTCCGAACACTTTTCAAAGGTAGCCCCATGTAGAGAGTGTTACAGTAGTTGAGCCTCGAAGTGATGAGGGCATAAATGACTGTGAGCAGTGACTCCCGGTCCAAGTAGGGTCGCAACTGGTGCACCAGGCGAACCTGGGCAAACGCTCTCCTCGCCACAGCTGAAAGATTTGCTTTAAGAGTGTGTGGGGTGGTCACTTACCTCTGAAAATCATTTTTTTTATGGGGTGGTGGTGCTTCCTGATATTGCTGAGTTGCAGGAAATGGGGGACAATAGTCTGGATGACAGTGGCTGTATTGAATAACCTGGAGGCTTAGCTCTTGGGAGAAAGTGCACTGCAGGAATAGCAATGGGTTCAGATAGTAAGTAAGGGGGATGCCAGACTATTAGGAGAGATAACTCTCAGCAGAAGATCATTTCCTCCTATCTTCTGCTAACAGTTATTTTTCCTAATAGCCTGACATCCCCATTTTAAGAGACTGGATTTTTTAAGAGACCGGAGTGTGTTGCGCCAGGGAAGAATGATGGCTCTGTGCATCAAAACAACAGAGGATGGGTGGGAGATGCAAGAACCTGAAAGGATTAGACTCCTGGTGGGAAGATTTCATCATAATGCCTGCCTTTGGGGCATATTATCTCAGAAACTGCAGAAGGCACCCTGGGCTCCGGTATTTTCGAATTAAATACCAACCTCAGAGATCAACAAGTAGACAGAGGAGATGGGCACAGCACTCTCTCCCATTTAAAATAAAATAAAATGAGACAATACCAGAATGAAAGGATGCTTTTCCCTTTTCAGTGGCACAATATTGTCATTTACGAACAATTAGGGATCAGCAACTTGGTTGTTAAGCAAAGTGGCCCTTAAGTGCAAAAGTGACTGACTGCACTTATGGTCTTACTTTAGTTCCTTTGCTTTATAGAATCTGTGAAGGTCAGAAATGTGATGATAGATCACAAAGTCATTTTTTTCATCACCTTTGTAACTTAACTGAACATCTGTCTGAGATAGATATTACAATAAATGACGACTGCCTGTAGTCTGAAGAAGTTACCTTCTTTCTATATTTGAAAATCTATTCCGTTGTTCAAAGTCTCAGCTATTTTAGACCTTATCTCTGCTCATCTGCTTAACTTCTAAGATTAGATAAACTGATTTATGTACATGCAAATTGCAATTTGATAGCACGACTTGAAAAAAAATGTAAACACTTTGGAGTCATGAATACCTTTGTGAAAGTATTCTCTGCTTAATATGCATTAAAAACATCTCTTTTTACATATTAAAATAAATAAACAAATGGAGTATAGAAGCAGGACACAAATTAAACTTAAGTATTTTGCCGAGCGGATCGAATGCTTAACGTTGCTCCCAATTCTCACACCATAGAATAAATGTCATAAATGAAAACAGAATAATGGAGATGGAAGAAAGTAAGTCAAATTCTCTTCCAATCAAGCTTTAATTGCCATATAATTCCAACAGTCACAAATTTTTGCAAGGTCTCCTTCCCCTGCCCCACTGTCATCCTGAAACAATGCTGCTGATTGACTTCGAGATGTCTAAAAGGGGAATGAGAGCATTTGATAAGAGCCCTCTCCTCCACCTCCGTAAAGCCACCTTTATGACCCATTTAAAAAGGAGGTCCAAGTCAGATATTGTTTGAGTGAGAGCCACCCTGTGTATTATTGAGAAGCCTTGGGGGCAGGTTGCAGTCAAAACCATCTTGGCTAGAGGCAAGGAAAACCAAAGATCACTGTTACATCGCACGTTGAGCAGTAAAAGTTGAGCCTGAACTGAGTTCAGCACTTTATTCCATAGATGTCAGCTCTGTTTCCATTGATTCATTCTTTTTCTTAAACGTTAGTTCAATTCTTTTTTCTTTTCTATCCAACTATATAATTTCCCCCAAAGTGTGTAGTAGTCTTTATTTTGTTTATTCTGTACTTCGTATGTTAATTTTCTTAATTTAGCACAATCTAGCATTTTCCTAATCACCATTTCTTCATTTGGTATATTTTCCTTTTTCCAAGTTTGTGCAAACACCAACCTTGCTGATGTTAATATATGCATTATCAAATAGTAATCTTCCTTACTATGCTGTCTTCTAATTATTCCCAAAAGATACATTTCTGGTTTCATTTCCAATTGATAATTTAACATTTCTTTCAACCAGTTTTGAATCCTAGACCAAAATTTTTCTGCTTCCAGACTTTATTTCTCTCTCTCTCATTCATTCATTCATTCATTCATTCATTCATTCATTCATTCATTCATTCAATTTAATTTATGCCACCCTTCTCCTTAGTCTCAGTGGGGGCTTACAACATGTTAGCAACAACACTTTTTTAACAGAGCCAGCATATTGCCCCCACAATCCGGGTCCTCATTTTACCCACCTCGGAAGGATGGAAGGCTGAGTCAAACTTGAGCCGGTGATGAGATTTGAACTGCTGACCCCCAGATCTAGCAGTCAGCTTCAGTGGCCTGCAGTATTGCACTCTACCTGCTGCGCCACCCCAGCTGCCAAAGTTTGAAAGAGAGTGCTTCTCTCGATTGCTTAGATTAGAAAGTGTTATCATATAGATTGGGCAAGTGGGATTCAGGGTTGATGTATAAATGATGGCAATTTTCTTCCAAAGGTACCAAAGTTGAACCGAAGGACTTGCCTTTACGGAGGCCCTAAAGTAGAATCAGAGCGTGCCTTTCCCAAGAAAGGCATTTGGGTAGATGGCTAGGCCCTCCCCCAATTCCTTGGCTGCCTGCAAACCCACTGCCAGCCTTGAAGTGCCTGGAAGCCTTGTGAAATGCCTCTGCAGAAAGCTCCCCGTTGGCTACTCCTTCCCCTCTTCTTCCTGTCTCGTATTCCTGCTGCATAGCCTCTGGGCTGACATTACAGTGCAGGGTGGGGATTTATCAGACAGCGCACAATACCAATCAGGTGATTCATCTTCACCATCTAGCCCAGGAAGGGCAAAGCAGGCAGCCTGAGCTGCTTAGAAGAGGTACTTGCTTCTCCCTCCATTTTCATCATTTATATATCAACCCCGAATCCCGCTCGCCTGTTCTGTGATCACACTTTCTAACCAATCGAGAGAAGCACTCTCTTTCAAACACTGGCAGCCCAATATTTTATTGCTAAGTTCGAGAGAAGGAACGCTTCAAACACTTCAGAAGGAATGGCACTCTTGCAAATCTGTGCCAAGGCTTTACTTATCCGTGGAAGGAAGATCCCTTCCAACATAATTTGCTAACTTGTTGTCCCCACTTCTCACCTCCTGCTTATTTTAAAAGGAGGCTCTTTTCAGCGTCATCCTAGTCCGGTGATGGCGAACCTATGGCACGGGTGCCACACGGGGCACATGGAGCCATATCTGGCTGCCAATCGGTTTCCAGTCACAATTCAAAGTGTTGGTAATGACCTTTAAAGCCCTATATGGCATTGGGCCAGAATACATCCGGAACCGCCTTCTACCGCATGAATCCCAGTGGCCGATAAGGTCCCACAGAGTTGGCTTTCTCCGGGTCCCGTCGACCAAACAATGCCGTTTGGCAGGCCCCAGGGGAAGAGCCTTCTCTGTGGCGGCCCCGGCCCTCTGGAACCAACTCCCCCCAGAGATTAGAACGGCCCCCACCCTCCTTGTCTTTTGCAAATTACTTAAGACCCACCTTTGTCACCAGGCATGAGGGAGTTAAGTTATCCTTTCCCCCTAGGCTACTACAAGTTATGCATGCTATGTTTGTGTGTATGTTTGGTTTTTTATAATAAGGGTTTTTTAGTTGTTTTTATTAATTGGATTGTTCATGTTGTTTTACCACTGTTGTTAGCCGCCCTGAGTCTGCGGAGAGGGGCGGCATACAAATCCAATAAATAATAATAATAATAATAATAATAATAATAATAATAATAATAATAATAATAATATCTGCTGGCACACGAGCCGTTGCCCTAGCTCAACTCCAGTGTGCATTTGTGTGCTGGTGAGCTGATTTTTGGCTCAGAAGCTCTGGAAGGGCGTTTTTACCTTCTAGAGAAGTCTTTCGAGCCTGGGGAAGGTGAAACATGAGCCTATTGGACCCACCAGAAGTTGGGAAACAGGCCATTTCTGGCCTCCAAAAAGCTTCTGGGGGGTGAGAGAATCTGTTTTCGCCCTCCCCAGGCATTGAATTATGGGTGTGGGCACTCGCACATGCGTGATAGCGTACACCCACACTCTTTCGGCACACAAGGAAAAAAAGGTTCACCATCCCTGCCCTCGTCCCTAGCCGCGTTCTGAAGTGCAATAAATTGCAGGGCAGACTTGGAGATACCCTGAGAGCCTCGATACAACAAACATGTTAAATCTTCCCAGGTGTCAGTAATAATCTTTGGAATGTGCAACAAAAACAAGAGGCTTCCAGCAGGAGGGATGGGTTCCTGCTGGTTCAGACTGGATCTCCCGAACTGGTAGCAACCCACTGGTGATGTCACAATGGTAGTCACGGATCTGGCTTAGTTGGTGCTGGTCTGTGTGTGCCGCCATCTTTCTTTTGGATATTTATTCCAAATTTTTTCCTGTTTGGAATTTTTTTCCCTCTGCTGTTGCTCCTTGAAAAAGGGCCCTCTAACCCCGGGTCTATTCCTTTGTCCGAAGCACCGCTGATCAGCTCCTCAGCTGTGGTTTTGGGCTGCTTGTAGCCACTGAGCATGCACAGAAGCAGAATTGCCTAAGGGAAATGTGTGCGAGTGTAACATCGGAATGTGAACCGGTGGCAAAGGTAAGTGGAACCCACCCCTGTCCACCATAATCATGTTAGCAAACCAGTGAGTTCTGTGGCACCTTAAAAACTAAGGATTCTAGCACAGATTTTCAGGGTCCAAACCAGTCATCAAATGTATTTCGTCTCAAAATGCACAATCCTATGTGCCAAAGCCATTATTATAGAAAATACATAGAAAAACAGGAGCTATTTTAAATGATGTGATTGCCATTGTCTTATTTTGGTCTTCATGGACTTTACAGATGACCATGCTTGCCATGTGGACCTGTAAGTTAACATTTCATGAATCTGGCATTGTAGCCTGTTATCCACAACGTTAGTGGTGCTTTAAAGTCTCATCGTGTTTTTCCTGCAGCAGATTAAGGGGTTTACTCCCCTGAAAAACAATTTACAAACATGGTGACTAACTCCACACGCCAATCAGTTCACAAGTCTCTGCATGTGGAAATCGCAAGTGTAACATCCCAGCTGGGAAAGGCTCATTTGAATTCCCATCAAACATTTGCGGCTCTTTCCAATGGAGCTCAGCCCAGGAGCTTAAAAGAGAGAAGAGATTACAGGCATAGCTTTATTTCAAGACAGACTCCTGTCCAGTCCATTCTGCAACGACAACATCTCAAAGGTGCACAAAGAAGAAACGGTGACCTAAACATCTGGAGAGAACTCCTCACAAATCCACCCCATGGTTCTACTTCAGATACACACATGCACGTAACTGTCTTGGATTTGTGTTTATTTTAATAAAATAAGTTACCAACCACAGAATTTGCACTCAGTGCTTGTGGCACTTGTTCCAGAGATAGCTCTGTACCCCCCAACCCGTCAATCTCGTTTTAGAAACATTTCTTTCAACGAACGTTGCATTTTATTTCATTGTTCTCCCCCGAAACAACAAAGGTGTGCTCTATGGCACTTTAACTGGAATGGAGCAAATTTGGCCTAGGTTAACAGGTATTTGTTAGTATTCCCTTAACCCCTGAATGTTCCCTGTCGGATTGAAAGGGCATTAATTTGAAAGGGGGTGTGGTGGGAATGACAGCTGTTTCCTGAGGAACTCATAGAATTGAGAAGCGTGCCTTGAAGGTGTCAATGCTTAGAAACAGCCAGAGACAACTTCAAGGTCTCCAGCAAGATTATATGATATCATACAGGTCTTGGTGTTTTGGAAATGTCAGACCAATGTCTGTACAATAGGACCCCGTGGAATCAAGGGCTCGCGTAACAGGCCAGAAAGGAAGTGATGGGAGGCGTCAAACATTGACATCTACCAATTCCCTCAAACTCTGCCTTGTGTTAATGCAAGGATCCATCCCTCGCGCTGCAGAGGCAAACAATGGAACTTTTGCTGGATCAGTCAAGACGCAGCTATCACTTGCACACACTGACCCACTCTGTGAGTCGACACTCCTCACAAGCTACGAAACAACACCAGTGGAATTTACAGTTGCATCGCTCGCTGCGTGTTTGCCGCAGGATATTATGTCCCCGTCCACAGCACAAGCTTTCACAGTTGTCCATGCCTGGGCTGGTCTTGTTGCACAAGCGTCCTTGGGTGCCCACAGAGTCCAGCTTTGGTTCCCTCTCGCAGAAGTCAGGTGACTTCTCAAAGTAGATCAGGTCACCGGTGCCACCGCGACGCCGGAGGCGGGCCTGGCTCACATCCATCTGCCCGGTGTTCCTGTTGTGGGGCCGAATCAGCGTTGCCCCGTGGAAGCGATCCTTGAGCACTGAACCCACCATCCTGAAATCAGGAGTCACCTGCCAACATGTCTTCAGCTGGCAACTTCCGGAAGTTCCATGACACTTACATTTCCGCTTCATGTTCTCCATCACCACCTGTCAGGAGAAGAAGAACACAGCAGTCAGAAGAAATCAAGAACCACGCAGAAGGACTGAGCTCCATCCGGTTCAATTCTATGTCCAGCTGGCTTTGGAACCTGGTCCCCATCTCTTGGAGAAAACGTGTGCTTCTGGCACAAGAGCACCAGTTTAGCACCCTGCTAAGCAAATAATTCCCTCAACACTGTCAAACTATTTACTAAGCCTGCACTGCTATTACTAGTAGTTTTTTCTCATCATTCCTATCACCCATTTCCTCCCACTTCAGACTGTATGACTGTAACTTTGTTGCTTGTATCCTTAGGATTTTTATTAATATTGTTTCCTGATTGCCTATGACAAACATTAAATGTTGTACATTATTATTATTATTATTATTATTATTATTATTATTATTATTATTAATTAGATTTGTATGCTGCCCCTCTCCGAAGACAAATGTATCTTTTTTTTTATGTACACTGAGAGCATATGCACCAAAGACAAATTCCGTGTGTGTCCAATCCACTTGGCTAATAAAGAATTCAATTCTATTCTATTCTATTCCATTCCATTCCATTCCATTCTACTCTACTCTACATTCTATTTTCCAGTTTGGTGTAGTGGAGGCTTGGAGACTGGGAATTCTAACTCCACCTTAGGCCCAAAGCTATCTGGGTTACCTTGGGTCAATCTCTCTCTCTTTCTGTCTCAGCCCTTGATGGTAAGCCACTTTTGAAATATTGACAGGAAAATTACAGCGACTTGTCCAGGTGTCACCAGGAGTCAAGCCTGACTTGAAAACACAAACAAACTGTCACAACTCCTCTATATACGGTTTATGAAACCCAGTGTCACCACTTCCAAGTAGCACCTGAGAAATAAATCAAGTCCCAGTCTAATTCTCTCAACCAGGGCTCAATTTATTAACAGAACCATGTTGGTTACACCATAGCCATTCCGATTCTGAATACTTCCCAGAATCCCACCTAGGTTAAGGTTCATCTTACATCCCCCACACCCACAAGTTCATCACGAGAGCCAGTCCGTGTGCAGGGGTTTATCAACTTCCTCTTCTCTTCAGTGAGGCAGAACAAACAGTGACCTTGGCTCAGAGAAAGGAATCTTTGATTGTGTCTAGTAATTTTCCCACTGACTACCCCTCCCAACCTCGCTTATGCTGTATTACTGTGGCAGGCCGAAATCTCTAATTCCACATGATGGCTTCGGCCTGATACCCAATCAAGCTGTTACGTAAGAGATTAGTTGTACTGACTGTGTTCCCATGATCAACTTAACCATCTTTCCAGATGTGCCTGACATCTTGAAACAAAGGCTAACTGTTATGTTCGCAAGTTGTTAAAATAAATGTGATCGCTGATTGGAGCAGGCGCGACCAATGAGAGGCCCGCAAGCGCAACCAATGGGAAGCCGAGGCGCGACCAATAAGGAACCTCCAGGCGCAACCAATAGGAAGCCTCGGCGCGAAGCCTGAAACATTGTCACCAATCCCCAGCTCTGGTAACAAAGTATAAAAGGTGTGGCTTTGGCCGCTTTTCCTTTAAGTCACTACCTGCCTGCGAGCTGGTCACTTTAATGTTCCTGATTGCTAAATAAAGAGCTGTTACCCTCTTCCTCGGCCTCCAGCCTCTGATTTAACAGTGGCGACGAGGGGTTCGAGCACCACGCTGGCTATAGGCTCAAAGAGCATTCTAGACTAAAAAGGCATAGATGGATGGTGAAGGCGAGCCTTCCAGATAGCCACGGGGAGCATTAAGAGGTGAAGAGAGTTTATGCAATGCTCCCAACTACAGGTAAAAACATGCGTCGAGAGATTCCAAGACTGCAGATCGTTTGGGGTTATCATTTACAGACTTGCAGGATGAGTTGAAGTTGTTATTTCAACAAGAATGTGTCATCACCTTATATTTAGAGCAAAATTCAAAGAATGGGATTTTAAATAGCTTTAAATAATAAGCTAAAGACAACATTCTTCTCCTCCATCTCCTTGTTGCGGAGTCTGGCCACAAGGCATTCCATGAAGGTTTGCTCCTGCAACTAACGTAGGTAAACGGTGCAAACATTGGCTTGCAGGATTTGTCCAGAGGAGAGTCAATTGGACAGAAATTAAACCTACTATCTGAATAACGGTATCCTATGCGCACACACACACACACACACACACACACACACACACACTGTCCATCCCATCTAGAAGACCCATCCCCGCACCTCGGATATTAACACCCTTGAAAATGTCCAAAGATACTTCACCAGAAGAGCCCTTCACTCCTCCACTCGAAACAGAATACCCTACGAGACTAGACTTACAATCCTGGGTCTAGAAAGCTTAGAACTGCGACGCCTTAAACATGATCTAAGCATAGCCCAAAAGATCATATGCTGCAACGTCCCGCCTGTCAATGACTACTTCAGCTTCAACCACAACAACACAAGAGCACACAACAGATTCAAACCTAATATTATCCACTCCATACTTGACTGTAAAAAATACAACTTTAGTAATCAAGTTGTTGAAGCGTGGAACTCATTACCTGACTCCATAGTGTCATCCCCTAACCCCCAACATTTTACCCTTAGACTATCCAGATTCCTAAGAGGTCAGTAAGGGGCGTGCATAGGTGCACTAGCGTGCCTTCCATCCCCTGTCCTATTGTCTCTCCTATATCTCCTATATCTTTTCTTCTAAGCCTATATCCTTTCTCTATTCTTTCATTGATATTTTGTATTCCTATATCTTCTCTTCTTTCTCTGATATATTTTACTACGAGTATATCCTCTATAACCTTCATTGTGTATTGGACAAAATAGATAGATAGATAGATAGATAGATAGATAGATAGATAGATAGATAGATAGATAGATGATAGATAGATAGATAGATAGATAGATAGATAGACAAAAAGAAAGAAAGAAAGAAAGAAAGAAAGAAAGAAAGAAAGAAAGAAAGAAAGAAAGAAAGAAAGAAAGAAAGAAAGAAAGAAAGAAAAGTACACGTGTGGACTGAACCCTTCACCTTTTGTGGCTAAGACTTCCAAGCTTTCCAACCAATGAACAGAAATCCATCAGAGCTCCCACGGTTAGAAACCACAGACCCCCCCCCCCAAAAAAAAACCCTTATTCAACATTTCAAGCAAAGGATGGGGATAACAGCCATGCCACCATTTAAAATGTGCCAGAAAGTTTGAGCAAGTTTAAGACGGCAGTCCCAGTGAGTCAGCTGAGCACTAGATTAGACTGGCAATCACTCTGATTTAGTAAAGCAAGGAGGGTGCCCTGTGCCCATAGTTGTGGGCATGTCCTATGGCAGTGATGGCGAACCTATGACACAGGTGCCACAGGTGGCACGTGGAACCATATCTGCTGGCATGCGAGCCTTTGCCCTAGCTCAGGTCCAATGTGCACGTGTGTGTGCCAGCCAGCTGATTTTTGGCTCACACAGAGGTTCTGGGAGGCTGTTTTTGACTTTCAGAGAGCCTCCAGGGGGGTATGGGAGAGAGTGTTTTTACCCTCCCTGGCTACAGGGAAGCCTTTGGAGCCTGGGGAGGGTGAAACACAAGCCTACTGGGCCATGGGACAAGGTAAGAGGATATATGGTTAGTAGAATTTGAGACCAAGCTACAAGGAATAAATTGGAATCACTTTATAATATGTAAATGGATATATTGATCTTGAGTTAAAATGATATTTGTAAAATATGCCCCCATTTTGGTGGAGGGGTGCGAATGTTGTCTGGTGGTGGGCACAAATCACTGAGCACTTGTTGTATGTTGTGCGGGTGTTTTATATTTAAAATTTAAAAATAAATTTCAAAAAAAAAAAATTAAAAACTTCTGGGCCCACCAGAATTTGGGAAACAGGCCGTTTCAAGCCTCCAGAGAGCCTCCGGGGGGCAGAGGAAGCTGTTTTCACCCTCTCCAGGCATTGAATTATGGGTGTGGGCACTCACACATGCACGATAGCACACACGCATGCTCTTTCGGCACCCGAAGAAAAAAAGGTTCGCCATCACTGTCCTATGGCATCACATGGAGGCCACAGTTGCATTCATCATGATGTACATGTACCAGTTAAAACTCCCTCGTACCTTGGGAGAGGCAAAAAGGGCCAAGGAGGCACAGGAAAAATCAGCCCGCAAAGGACTCCGATGCCACCTCCCTGCCCATCAGTAGCTCTGATGCCTCTACACTCTGCAACCCGATCCAGCCATCGCAACTCCCCCCCCTCGCAACCCCCACCTAGGCAGCAAGACAGGACCATCCCCTGCAGTGCCGAGAACACTGTAATAAGGGAAATTAGTACCAAATTACAGAGCACTAATAGGCTGGAGCCATTATCCCCTCTGCATCCCACCTAGTGGTTTCTAAACCATTTCCTGTGTGTGTTCCAAAGGGATGGCCGGCCTGCCGAGGGTCCAAGGCCTGCGAGAGGCAGAACTCTTCAGGCCAAAGCTTCTCTCAAAGGAGAAAGTAGGCCAACGTCATTCATCCAGGAGGATTACCTAAATGTTTAGGTAAAGGATAATGCACGAGCAAAACAACAACGACAAAACCCCTGGGTGGTTATAAGGGAGACAACCAAAGTTGAGCACCTGACTTCTTCTCCCTCCAAAGCTGTCTCCACCCCATCACCCCCACCCCACCCCTGCTCATGTGCTCCTGATTATGCCCTCTTTAAAGTGGAGCTGTTCAAAGGGCATCTAATCCCAAAGAACAGCTGTCCCAGGCAAATCCTCCTCTGTGTTTACTTGGATGAAAAGCCTACCAAGTTCAATGGAGCTTACTTCCAAGTAAGTGGATATACAGAACGGCAGCTGTAATGAAAGCCAAACAAAGCCAAGCGGTCTCTTTAGCTACACCATAATTGTATCAGGCAGAGAGAACCATCCATAGGGAAGCCTTGAAAAATTGGGTCCCTGAAGGGGATGAAGCTTATAGTCTTCTCCTCTTTAACTAGCAAGAGAGCTCGGGTGAGTTCTTCCTGGTTTGTACCAGATATCCCGAACCAATAGCGACCTGCTAGTGACATCACTGAACTGGATCGATTGGTGCCGGTTGGTGGGCACCCCCATCTTTTATTCGGATTTTTAAATGAATTTATTTTACTGTTTTGAAGGCTTTTCCAGTTCCGCTGCTTGTAAAAGGGATCTCTCTCCCTACTGTCCCCAGGTTTAAACTGACCTTTATTCCTTTGCCCGAAGCACAGTAAAATCAGCTCCACAGCCGGGTGGCGCAGTGGTTAGAGTGCAGCGCTGCAGGCTATTTCAGCTAACTGCTAGCTGCAGAACCTCAAACAAAAAGGATGGCGGTCACAGGCCACTGGATCGCTCCATGTTACAAAAGGAAGGCAACGAAATTGCAGGCTTACATACGCCAGCCTTTTCCAAAGCCGGGGTGGTGCAGTGGTTAGAGTGCAGCACTGCAGGCTACTTCAGCTAACTGTTAGCTGCAGTCCAGCAGTTCAAATCTCACCACCGGCTCAAGGCTGACTCAGCCTTCCATCCTTCCAAGGTGGGTAAAATGAGGACCCAGATTGTGGGGGCAATAGGCTGGCTCTGTTGAAAAAGTGCTGTTGCTAACATGTTGTAAGCCCCCACTGAGACTAAGGTGAAGGGCGGCATAAATTGAATTGAATTGAATGAATGAATGAATGAATGAATGAATGAATGAATGAATGAATGAATGAATGAATGAATGAAATGAGGATCCAGATTGTTTGTGGCAATATGCTGATTCTGTAAAACGCTTAGAGAGGGCTGTAAAACCACTAGGAAGCGGTACATATGTCTAAATCCTATGCTGTGTTTCAGATCGATTCTAGTTATTGAGCATGTGCAGAAGCCAAATTGCACCAGGGAACACACACATGTCTGCGTGCATCGCAATGCGAACCGGTGGCAATAGTAAGTGGAACCCATTCCTGCATGGGACGCATATGCCCATGGAAAGGAAACCCACCCTTCTGGGATGAACATGGGTGAAACCTAGAATTAAAGTAGCAAGAAATGACTGGTCCCAAATCTGTTATAAGAAATGTCCTTTTCATGTCTATTTGTAACACAATGACTGATTTATTCAGTTTGCCCTTGTTATAAGCAGGCATTATGTATCTCTTTCCTTAATATATAAGAGCCTCTGTTCAAATTCAAGAAGGCCATCCACAGAACACCCTCCTTGTGAACCCCTTGGTGCAGTGAAGGGCTACCAAAATTGTTACTACCACACTGTGGGCGTGGCTTATGCAGGACGCCCTGCATTTTCTTCCAACGTCTTTCAGTGCAAATTGGGTGCTCTGGGGTGGAGCTCCATTTTCTCTACCCCACTGCATTTCCCCCTATCCGGGTGGTAGCCCAGCCCTGCCTTCGTGTCTATGGCTACTTCCACGGGATAGCCTGTGGAAGCTGTGACTCTGAAATGCTGCCACTGAACTTCTGGATGGAAGCTGCCATTTTAATTCTCACAATGTTCCACTGAAGCATTATCTGAGGGCAACTCCAACCACTCAATCCAACATCATAGTGCAGGGGTGTCAAACTCACAGCCCGAAAGCTGGATGTGTCACACGCTGGCCAATGCCCACCCCTGGTTTAGAAAAGGTGGGGGGAAGTCCCAATATGTCATGTGACAACATGAGTTTGATACCCCTGTCATAGGGGGTCACGACACAATGGCATGAATGGGGCAACTGATCATACAGGCCACTTGCTGATCATCACCAAAGACCTTTCTTCCGTAAACTCCTTAAAACCCACCTTTGCCGTCAGGCATGGGGGAACTGAAACATCTTCCCCTGGGCATGTTTAATTTATATATGGTATGCTTGTGTGTATGTCTGTTAGTATATGGGGTCTTTTTAAAATCTTTAATATTTTAAATTGTCAGATTATTTATGATTTGTTTCCACGTGTTGTGAGCCGCCCCGAGTCTTCGGAGAGGGGCGGCATACAAATCTAAGTAATAAAATAATAATAATAATAATAATAATAATAATAATAATAATAATAATAATAATAATTTAAAAAAAAGAGCTTTGGGGGCAATAGCTTTATACAACCTGGCACTTATTGTTCTGATGGTGGGCTAAGTTTACTACCTTCCTAACATATATACACTGCTCAAAAAAATAAAGGGACTACTCAAATAACACATCCTAGATCTGAATGAATGGAATATTCTCATTGAATACTGTACAAAATTGAATGTGCTGGCAACAAGTGAAATTGATTGTCCATCAGTGTTGCTTCCTAAGTGGACAGTTTGATTTCACAGAAGTTTGATTTACTTGGAGTTATATTGTGTTGTTTAAATGTTCTCTTTATTTTTGAGCAGTATATATAGTGTTGTATACACTATATTATATCAATACAGGTGTGCATATACCCACCTTCACCAAAGTGACCTATCAGAGGTTGAAATCTAAGATCCACTCACACAATGATGCCATCGGCTCTAGCAATAGCATTTAGACTTATATAATGCGTCATCGTGCTTTTACAGCCCTCTCTAAGGGGTTTACAGAATCAGCATATCGCCCCCAACAATCTGCATCCTCATTTTGCACACTTCAGAAGGATGGAAGGCTGAGTCAACCTTGAGCCGGTGGAGAGATCTGAACTGCTGAACTACAGCGAGCAGTTAGCTGAAGTTGCCTGCAGTGCTGCACTCTAACCAATGCACCACCCCTGGCTTTGGAAAAGGCTGGCGTATGTAAACCGGCAATTCCTTTGCCTTCCTTTTGTAACATGGAGCGATCCAATGGCCTGTGACCGCCATCCTTTTCGTCTGAGGTTCTGGCCAATCCAAACCACTTAAGACCCTTCTATTTCCTGCTTCGCAGAGGCAAAATGCGCATGTTCATTTTACTCTGTAAACCAAAGGGGTGAGAAGAATCCCTACATATTTTGACTACGATGGGGTTTACCCACATAATCCTCTGAGCGGTACCCTTCCATGGTTCCCTGTTAGCAAAATAAACTCCCATAATAAATGAGCAAATGTTCATCAGCTGCATGAAAAATCAATTTGCCACCGGTAATTATATTTATAATCCTTTGCGTATCTCCTGAATCATTCTCCCTACCGCTTCTGAGACAACCACCCTGATTATTTATCCTTCCAATTTGTACATTACAGTTGATTCAGATTTAACATCTGAATGACTTATAAAACAGTCCGCTGACAAATATCCTGAAGGACAATGCAGCCTTTCTTTCATAAAGGCAATCTGCAACCCTTCTGGGTATCTACATCCTATATTTAATCTTGGTCCGTCATCCTGCATTTCAAAACCACTGATTCTTGTACTAACCATCTTGGATTAGGTGGAACAAAGGCTCCTCTTAACAGCTACTACCCAGAGCGGTCTGACTCCGATGAATCAGCCTGAGAGCAGAAGGCAGCCTTCCTACTCAAGTCAAGAGGCCAGGAGGTCAGGTTTAGGGCAACCGTGTTTACAAGAGGAAGGCTTAACCTGTATTACAGTCATTAACCTGGATTATGTCGCCTACATCAGTACTCCAAAGGCATTTAAGTGCTAATTTCACCTTTACGCCTCAAATGGATGACATAGCGGCAAAAAATAGTGGTGGCAGTGGTAAATACACGCATCGTCTTTATTTCCTAGTTAATGAATGAATGAAGTGGGAATTGAGTGAATTTGAGCCTCCGCCAGTCAAAAGTCACCGCCTCTAGATTTAGCCACCTCTTTAAAACAAGGGCCCCCAAAACCTAGCTGTCTAAAAGAAGAACCCAAAACACAACCTGCTACCAGCTAAGCACCTTTCTCTTAAGAGATTCGTGTGCAAATGCTTTATTGTTGCTTGCGCCAGAAGTTCTTTGTTGTGAAGTTAATGGAGGGTTCTGGTGCCCTTTCATCTTTCTATCCCTCTGATCTGGCAAAGGCAGAGGGCCACGATTTCAACCCCCACAATCTGAAGGCTGGGGAAACAGACCTTCTATTAAGGGTTTGGCCATGTGCTTTGAGGTATGCTTAATCCAAAAGCTACGATGAGCTTTTCCTACTGTTCTTTTTCCATGTTTTGAAGAGCAGACAGAATCTGTTCTTCAAACATGGTAAACAATCATATTGTGTGTCCCACTCGTAAGGCTAGGAATGAAACAACCCACCAAAGAAAATTAAGGCTGGGAGATACTGGGAGCTGTAGTTCAGTAACACTGGGCGGCTTTATTTATTTGTTTGATTGTTTGTTTGTTTGTTTATCTATTTATTTGTTTGTTTGTTTGTTTGTTTGTTTGTTTGTTTATTAGATTTGTATGCCGCCCCTCTCCGTAGAATTGGGGCGGCTAACAACAATAATAATACAATGTAAACAAATCTAATATTTAAGTTAATTTAAAATACCCCAATTTAAGAAACCAATCATACATACTGACATACCATGCATAAATTTTATAAGCCTAGGGGTAAGGGAATGTCTCAATTCCCCCATGCCTGATGACAGAGGTGGGTTTTAAGGAGCTTACGAAAGGCAAGGAGGGGGGGGCAATTCTGATATCTGGGGGGAGTTGGTTCCAAAGGGTCGGGGCCACCACAGAGAAGGCTCTTCCCCTGGGTCCAGCCAAATGACATTGTTTAGTTGACGGGACCCAGAGAAGGCCAACTCTGTGGGACCTAACTGGTTGCTGGGATTCGTGCGGCAGAAGGCGGTCCCAGAGATATTCTTTAGTTTTCCTATGCCTCTTTTAATATTAAAGAGGAAATATGTTACCATACATATTTGTAGTCTTCGGAGAGGGGCGGCGAACAAGTCTTTTTTAAAAAAAAAAATTTATTTATTTTTTTATTTTTTTATTTTTTTATTTATGTATTTATGTATTTATTTATTTATTTATTTATTTATTTGTTTATTTATTATTATCATCATTATTATTATTATTATTATTGTTATTGTTATTATTGTTGTTGTTGTTGTTGTTATTATTATTATTAATTTGGGGTTTTTATCTCATTAAAATAGTATATTTTTACCTCATTAAAATCAATAGTATTTACTATTACTTTTAGTTTCTTCTCATCATTCCTATCACCCATCTCCTCCCACTTATGACTGCAATTTGTTGCTTGTATCCTTAAGATTTTTGTTAATATTGTTTCTTGGTTGCTTATTTGACCCCTATGACAATCATTAAGTGTACCTCATGATTCTTGACAAATGTATATTTGACAAATGTATCTTTTTCTTTTATGTACACAGAGAGCATATGCACCAAAGACAAACTCCTTTTGTGTCTAATCACACTTGGCCAATAAATGATAATTCTATTCTATTCCACATTTCTGAACTGCCCGTCTTCCTCAAAGAGTTTTTGACAGAAAGGTTGCATACATTTCCAGCTGTAGGAGATTTCTTGTTATCGGGACAATCCTAATTCCTTTAATTTGTGTACGCTTTTAACAACATAGGATTCTGTCATTAGGTCATCGAGGATGGTTATTATTCATGACCTTCTCTGTGGAACTCCCTCTAACGCCAACGCAGTGCACAGCAAGAGCCAAAGCAGACTGGAGCCAGCCCTATTTTAAGCAATAATAACAATTAATCCAAAATAAAATTCCATTTACCACACAAATATTTCCATCACTTTCAAGCACTTTTAATAAAATAAACTAAGCGGCTAAAGGTTGTTTTGCTTCACAAGGATCCAATATCTGTGCCAAGTATCTTTTGAGCTGAGCAGAGTTGTCAATTTTAATTTTTAGGCATAGTCTTCAAAGGCTTTTTTGAGGGGGGCATTGTTGATGGACTAATAATAATAATAATAATAATAATAATAATAATAATAATAATATATTAGATTTGTATTCCGCCTCTCTCCGAAGACTCGGGGTGGCTCACAAGAATAATAAGTGACAAATCCAATATTTAAAAAACAACTAAAAACCCGTCATTAAAACCATACAACATAGTCATACCATACATAAACTATATAAGCCTGTGGTTATCTCAATTTCCCCGTGCCTGGTGACATAGGCGGGTCTTCAGAAACTTACGAAAGGCAAGGAGGGTGGGGGCAGTTCTAATCTCCGGGGGGAGTTGATTCCAGAGGGTCGGGGCCACCACAGAGAAGGCTCTTTCCCAAGGCACTGCCAGATGACATTGTTTAGTCGACGGGACCCTGAAAAGGCCAACTCTGTGGGACATTATCGGCCACTGGGATTCATGCAGCAGAAGACGGTTCCGAAGGTATTCTGGTCCAATGCCATGTAGGGCTTTATAGGTCATAAAAATATACCTCATTAAATATATATATATGTTTGGCAAGATTAGGGAAAAGGTTGAAGGAGAAGACAACAGATAAAAGTGGATGAGCAGGACTGAGATTATCCCTAAAATAGCCCTAGAAGAGTTGTGGAGGCCATTTGAGATGCAAATAATTCATCTGTACAGTCACCATGAATTCATCCATACCAGTGGTTCTCAACCTTGCTAATGCTGTGACCCCTTAATACAGTTCCTCATGTTGTGGTGACCCCCAACCATAAGTCTAGCCCCAATTCTCCCAACAGAGCTTTAAGCTGATTGGCAGGAAGGTCAGAGGGACACCCCCACTGTAAACACCTGATTGGTCGGATTGTAAAAATATGTTCCAAGGCGCCAGAATAGAAGCTTTAGTTCCTAACACCATGGGAAATTTGTCTTTTCTCATGGTCTTAGGCAACCCATGTGAAATGGTCATTCAACCCCCAAAGGGGTCCCAACTCCCACTGATCCATACATTAAGCAAGAATAGGCATGGCTAACTCTCTCCTTTTTCCAGATGAAGCAAAGAAAAAATCAACAGGATGAAATCTTCAGAATTTAACAAGCTGTTTTGCCTTACATCATTTAATTTGTTCAATATTAAGTACTATCCTGGGAATATCCTGGGAATATTGTGGACAGCCAAGAAAACAAACCAATGGATCATTAAACAAATCTGTTCACTCAATGCTCAAATGGTTAAGCACAAGTTATCCTACTTTGGACAAATTGCATGAAGACCTAACTCTCTGGAAAAGTCCCTAATTCTGGGAAAGGTAGAAGGAAGAGGACAGGAAGGTAGATAGATTCACTTACAGGGGCAATGAGTATTATTATTATTATTATTATTATTATTATTATTATTATTATTATTTATTAGGTTTGTATGCCGCCCCTCTCCATAGACTCGGGGCGGCTCACAACAGCAATAAAACAATTCATGACAAATCTAATAATTTAAAAACATTTTTTTAAAAACCCGTTATTAAGCAGACATACATGCAGACATACCATACATAAACTGTATAGGCCCGGGGGAGATGTCTCAGTTCCCCCATGCCTGACGGCAGAGATGGGTCTTTACAAAAGGCAAGGAGGGTGGGGGAAGTTCTGATCTCTGGGGGGAGCTGGTTCCAGAGAGTCGGGGCTGCCACAGAGAAGGCTCTTCCCCTGGGACCCGCCAAACGACATTGTTTAGTCGACGGGACCCAGAGAAGGCCAACTCGGTCGCTGGGATTCGTGCGGCAGAAGGCAGTCCCGGAGATATTCTGGTCCAGTGCCATGAAGGGCTTTATAGGTCATAACCAACACTTTGAACTCCCATTTTCCAGTGTCATTTGTAACTTTGAACGGTCACTATATGAAATCGAGGACCATCTGTACAATTTCCTTAAATTATTAAAAATATTTGCCTTCTTAAGTAACCCTGCTCCATGCAGTTAATTGAGTAAATGATCTGCAAACTTCCAGGTACCATTAAAATGCTAACTATCCCTTTTAAAAAAATGAAATCAAAGATGATTCGTAAGAAAAAGCTTTTTCTGCCTTTGCACAGAGGAGACAAAAAAACACGGACAACATTTGTGTTTTTTCCTTTGCCAAACTCAGCAATTCTACTCACACCCATTTTTGCTGCAGGATATCTTTACTGAAGGAGATCTTTGGCTAGAAGGCTGGCGGTAGCCTTAAAAAGCCCTTGATGTAATCCACCTACTCAGGGTAAATCCACATAAATAAATGAAGCCAAATACTTGGTTTAGATTCTTCTCAACTGTTCACTGATAGGGATGCCATCTTTCTTATAGTCTAGTCCAGAGGTCTTCAAACTTAGCAACTTTAAGACTTGTGGACTTCAACTCCCAGAATTCTCCAGCCAGCACAGCTGGCTGGAGAATTCTGGGAGTTGAAGTCCACAAGTCTTAAAGTTGCTAAGTTTGAAGACCCCTGGTCTAGTCCTTAACTCTAAACCTAACTCAATTTAGGGATTATGAAAATGCTTCCTAATGCCCAGCAGAAATGTTTGAGGCTGTTCTTTAAATTTGTTATTCTTTGTCCCCGTTAAACAGAAAGAGCAACTGATTCAGGGGTGAAATTCATTTTTTTTCCCTACCGGTCAGTGGCGGGTTGAACTTGGAAACCGTTGCGTTGTGCCTGCATCCTCTTCATTTGGGCGTGCTCTCGCACACGCATCCCACACATGATTTTGCTTCTGCGCATTCACAATCGTGCTGAACTCTCACGAGGGGATGCTCGTGCACACACAATTTTGGTGATTTTTGCTTGTGTGCATGCACAGAAGCAAAAAAATCACTGAAATCTCACATTATTTTGTTTTTGCACACATGGAGAAAGCAAAAAAACCAACCCCAAAATCAAGAAAAAAGATGGTGAGGCCCAAGAGACCAGCACCAGAATGGTCAGGCACAAATTGCGCAATCCGTGGGTGTGGAGTGGTGGTGTGGCAGGGGAAGAATACTGCAAAATCCCCATTGGCTCCCCACTCCTGAGGGAAGGATATTGCAAAATGTCCATTCCCACCCCATTCTGGGGCCAGTTGGTTTATTTGCTAGTTCTCTGAACTACTCAAAATTTCCGCTACCGGTTCTCCAGAACCTGTCAGGACTAGTGTTGGACAAACTGAACTTGCATAATTGGGGCCTGTGCCGAACTTGGCCGGGTTCGGTATACCAAACCCGGTCCTGGTCTTTTCCAGAAGTCTATGTTCAGGTTCGGCGTTCAATCGAACACTGCGATACTATTGCAGCGGTGGTGGTGATGGTGGTGGTGAGGCACTCTGCACATGCCGGAAATAAGCAATGTATAATTTTCAGATTGCAAGACGTATTTTACAAGGGTCACAGGATATGATGATGCTACAGGTAGTCCTCAGGATTACCTCAGGATCAACGATCACAGGATATGATGATGCTACAGGTAGTCCTCAGCTTACAACCATTAATCAAGCCACCCCAAGCCTCCTCCATTCCCTGAGGCATCCTATGCTGCAGAATGGGGAGGGCAATGGGGAGACCTGGGATTGCATGGGTGCCTTGCTTAAAAAGAACACAATGACTGTAATTCTGGCTCAATTATGATTGTAAGTCAAGAACTACCTATATATTCAACTCTATCCATTAGGCATTCTGTCAACTGGAGCCTCAACTATAGGTTTACATAGAGATTCATCTGCTTATTGTACACACTTTTACGAACAGATATGCTCCCCTGCCAATTTCAATACTGCAGCGTTGAAGAGGGGAACATTTGAACCATGTGTCTAATTTTCTGAATATGTGTTTAAAATGCTCCCCTCAGCATCTTCAGCACCACAATGCTTAAAACAGAAGTGGCCCATGGTACCATGAACAACTTTATGCAGCTAAATAAACAAATAAACAAAACGAATGTTCACCGACTGCATCAAACTCTTCTGTACAAGGATTATGTTGTCATCCTTCTTCTAGATCCATTAACAGAGCTGACATTCCCCTTCAAACATTAAATCTTCGTTAAAGGAATGTATAGCAGCAAATGCCTATTTTGTGGTTTCACAGCTGTAAAAGTACTTAAATTCAACTGCTATAATAAGCAAGTTAGATATTGTTCTAATTTTATCTGATCGCTTGGATTTGCATTCTGCAAGACTGCATACACGCGTGGACCGTGCCCTGTTTAACTGCCAGGGAGATCTGGTACCTATAAATATCAAGCAACTATAATGCATGGGGAAAACTTTAATGTCTCTGAGACCAATTCATCTCACAGGTGTCCTCTTTGCTAGAAATTCTACTGAAAGCATCATTATGTCTGAGAAGGCTGTATTTCATTTCTTCAATGTTTTAAGTAATACAGCTTAAACAAAATACGCTGAGTTAATCTAGCTTTTCTATTTATCTTCTGTATGGTGATGGGCTTATAATCTTCTGCGGTGTAACAAATGGCTTGCAAAACGTTTTCATCATATTATGAGAAATCCCAGGGTATCAGTTGTCTTATTCAATCACAGAATTACTACAGAAGAAATATTAAAGGGGTAGAGCATGTTTCCTACACCCTGCACTGTCCAGACTAACAACTTTTCATACTTTGTCTAAAATAAGAACGTTGATGGCTATATAATCGCTTGAGATGTTCCTTCCTTTGTCCCACTGTATTTAATGCAACACATTCCAATTTGGACTTAGTGTCATGGAATACTCTGAAGGATAATACAGTATACTTTAAAATGATAAGGCAAAGGCAAGCAACCTAATCCAGTGACACTTTTGAGATACTTCCTCTATTATCAGGCATTTTCTCTGGCTTAAGGGAATTCCCCATTCTTTTTAAGACAGTGACAAGTCTATGCACCCACACCCATATTCAGGCTGCAGGATGCTAAAAATAAGAGCATCAGATATGCATCAATTAGACACTGAGCAATTTTTGCCAGTCTTTCACTGAAAATCTTCATTGCCATATTTCCCCTAAGCAAATAGCTCCCTATTCATCTTTTGCTGTTATAAAACCACATTCCTGTTACAGATGATAAGTGAATAATTGCACCTCTCACTAAATTTTCCTGTGTCATTATTAATTGTGCAGGATTAACAAGGTTTAATTTTCTCTCAGAAATCAGCAGTCATACCCTCAACATTTTCAACACCACTAAAGAATCAAAAACAATTGAATGACGCGTTTGGTTGAATTATACTTTCTCCCCAAATGATAGTTTTCTTTAGCTAAAAAAAAATTATTACATGAACTGAGACATTAATGAACAGTTATGTGCAATGCAACTGAGGGTGGCACTTTAAAGTCTTGTGGTAATTTTGAAATGAATTACATAGTGTGGCTTGAAGTTTCGTGTGCAGAATTCACAACATACCATGTATCTGCAATTTGATTGTATGTACGAGGGTCGCCCAGAAAGTAATGCACCACATTTCTTTCCTCTGTCTACAGTAATGGTATGAATGCAAAACTTTAGATATACATTATTTGAATTGTCAGGAGTGCATGTGTAAATTTTGCATTTCTTCAGACAGTGTGGCTGCAGCAGTGTTTCAAAATGGCATCTGTAAGTGATGTACGTTACAAGTAGCGTGTCGTCATTGAATTTCTCACTGCAGAGAAAGAAACTATTGGGAACATTCACAAACATTTGTGCACAGTTTATGGAGAATCTGCAGTCAACAGAAGTACGGTTAGTCGCTGGGCACAGAGGGTGAGGCCATTAGAGGTGATTCGCACAGTGCAGAAATGGCTTAGTGACCAGAACAAGGAGTGGTACCAACAAGGCATACATGCCCTTGTGTCTTGCTGGAGGAAGGCCATAGAACGGGACGGAGATTACGTGGAAAAATAGGGAGTGTAGAAGAAACATCATTCTTTCTTGTGTGTAAGTTTCATTGTGTTCAATAAATAATTTTTGAAGAAAAAAAATGTGGTGCATTACTTTCTGGGCGACCCTCATATGTCTCAAACATTGCCAAATAATCTCAAAGTTGTTAATTATGAACAATGCTTGTATATTCACAAACTGTTTTGGTGTTCACAGGGCCACTACAAAGGACAGAGTCTATGTCAGTGGGCAGCTCTGATAAATTTAAATTTATTACTAGATAACCTTTGACACATTTGGTCATAGCAGATTCCTCAATGCCTTCAACCATGACAGAGCTTCTAATTTACTGCCTCCACTGAAAAAAATGGGATACATTCACATTGCCTTGAAAATAGCCTGTACTGAACTATATAGTACATTTGAACATCTACATAGAAAAGGTTTTATGTGATTTTATATTATGTCACAAATTCTTTTATGATAATTTCTATATCATAAAATGTTTTATGCTGAATTTCAATTCCACATGAGCCAAGGGTCTCCAATTTTGGTCACATTCTGAAAGCTTGTCCATTTTAAGATTATCTTGATTGAAAAAATGTTGTCTTATGAGGCACTATTTTCCCCAATTAAAGGTTATGGAAAGATGAGTTCTAGGAGTATATATAGATTATTATGTTACTCGTATTACATACAACAATGTGAAATCAGAGCTATCAGTTCAAATTGAACGGGTCCAAAGACGGGCTACAAAAATGGTGGAAGGTCTTAAGCATAAAACTTATCAGAAAAGACTTAATGAACTCATTCTGTATAGTCTGGACTCTGGAGGACAGAAGGAAAAGGGGGGGGGGGTATAATCGAAACATTTAAATATGTTAAAGGGTTAAATAAGGTTCAGGAGGGAAGTGTTTTTAATAGGAAAGTGAACACAAGAACAAGGGGACACAATCTGAAGTTAGTTGGGGGAAAGATCAAAAGCAACGTGAGAAAATATTATTTTACTGAAAGAGTAGTAGATCCTTGGAACAAACTTCCAGCAGACGTGGTTGGTAAATCCGCAGTAACTGAATTTAAACATGCCTGGGATAAACATATATCCATCCTAAGATAAAATGCAAGGAATAGTAGGGTAGACTAGATGGACCATGAGGTCTTTTTTTGCCATCAATCTTCTATGTTTCTATGTTTCTTTAGTTGATGTTAGCCTTCATGTGCGTTGAGTCATTTCCAAGAATCTAAGCTGTTGTACTGCAATGGCCCACAGCCTTTTGGGCACCAGGGACCAATTCCATGGAGGGAGGTTTTTCTGTGGACTGGGGGTGCGTGGGGGAAGTGTGGTTTTGCATCCCATGGGTGGGGCTTCATTTATTTAGGCATCCCGGTTTCTGCATGCCACAGACTGGTGCGATGGAGGCCCCTATTGTAGCCCTGTTCGCTTAGCATTATGTGCGGATCTAAAGAACGTGGTTTTTGTAATGGATAGATGAAAAATTTTGTCCATGTACAGATTTTTTAAGTACTGTCTAAGGTTTTTCAATGTTTCATTAGCAATTTTACATTGCCTATTATCAGTAAGTACTCTGGGCAATGGAATAATACGACAGTAATTATATGTTGTAAAGTGCCTATTCTTAACACCTTGAGATACATACCATATTGTTGTCTATAGTGCAGTTGCTATTTTTAAATGAAATAATTTTTTAATTTATTATCTATTTTTAGATAATGCATTTTGGAATATTAGTAAGCTGCGCTCGGGGGAAAAATGATTTGCAGGCAAGATATATATTTTCAGATAAATAAATGTGGGTATTTACCAGCTCTATATTGCAACGTTGAGCAGCCTCTTATCAAGGGCTTCTTCAACTCAAGTAAACCTGTCATCAGGCTTGAAATTACAAAACGATTTGTTTTGTCTGCGAGTAAAGTTGTTAGATACTAAAACACAATTACCAAGCCTGCTCTTTTAGGCCGGTGGGCACGTTTGTACAGCAATCATGAGATCATCTCGTAGTCACTCACCCAAAATGGTGCCAGTGACAAAATCTCTTTTGTCAGGAGGCAAACGAGTAAGGCTGTTCTCCATCAACATGTCTAGAGCTAGGCTCCCAAGCTATCTTCGACCAGTTTCTCCTCCTATCCCTTTTCCAGGTGCTGAGTCACATTTCCAAACAGAGCTCTTAGTTATAGCTTCCTATTAAATCCTCTGGAATACATGCAGGATTCTATAGCTCTTGGATATGAAGAATTACATTAACGACTGTCCCTTTACTTTAAACTGGCTAGTTTTTAATTTTGTTTTTTCTTTCATGCAATTATTTAAAATGGTATCTACAATATCGTTGGCCACTGCATTGTTTTTGACCCCACCACCCACATAGAAACATAGAAGTCTGACGGCAGAAAGAGACCCCATGGTCCATCTAGTCTGCCCTTATACTATTTTCTGAATTTTATCTTAGGATGGATATATGTTTATCCCAGGCATGTTTAAATTCAGTTACTGTGGATTTACCGACCACATCTGCTGGAAGTTTGCTCCAAGGATCTACTACTCTCCTGGACCTTATTTAACCCTTTAACATATTTAAATGTTTCAATCATGTCCCCCCTTTTCCTTCTGTCCTCCAGACTATACAGATTAAGTTCATTAAGTCTTTCCTGATACGTTTTATGCTTAAGACCTTCCACCATTCTTGTAGCCCGTCTTTGGACTCGTTCAATTTTGTCAGTATCTTTTTGTAGGTGAGGTCTCCAGAACTGGACACAGGATTCCAAATGTGGTCTCACCAGCGCTCTATATAGTGGGATCACAATCTCCCTCATCAACTCAGTACAAAACTGGATAAGCAGGAAGGAATTTCTCTTTTGCCTCCATAGCATCATCTTGATCTGCAGCTTTTCTTTCCCTATTTCAGAAACTTTTAGACAGCCTTCACATTGAGATGATGTCCAGATCAGTGGTGGGTTACTGCCGGTTAGGACCGGTTTGCCCATACCGGAGGCGGGAATTTGCTCCCGCTTGTTGAACCAGCAAGCCATGCCCCCGAATCAGTCCTCCAGTGGCTGCTTCCTGAAAGTAACTGGCAAAGAAATTGCACTTCCGGCGCGATGTGAACCATTAGGGAAGGTAAGTAGAAGCCACCCCTTGTCCAGATGTTTTAGACCAGACTGTTTTTCAAACTTGCCAACTATAAAATGTGTGGGACCTCAACTTCCAGAATTCCCCAGCAAGCAAATTGCCGGATGATTTAGACCATTAAAAAAAACAAAACACCTGGAGGTTCTCAACCTGGGGGGTCAGGACCCCTTTGGGGGTCAAATGAATGTTTCACAGAGGTCTCCTAAGACCATGAGAAAAGACAAATTTCCCATGGTGTTAGGAACTAAAACATCTCTTCTGGCGCCTTGGAACATTTTTTTACGGTCCGACCAATCAGGCGTTTATTGTGGAGGTGTCCCTCTGACCTTCCTGCCAATCAGCTTAAAGTTCTGTTTGGAGAATTGGCACTAGACTTATGGCTGGGGGTCACCACAACCTGAGGAACTGTATTAAGCGGTCACGGCATTAGAAAAATTGAGAACCACTGCCTTAGACTGTATGATGCTCATCATAACTGAGCTGGGAATTCTGTGCAGTATTTAGGGGGCACCAGGAGGATTTTGACAAGCTGAAAGCCTTTGTCTCCTTATATCAATGTGCATTTTTCTACTCACCTGCCGACCAACACGGTTGTTGTGAAGCCTCATCCGGGATGGGAGGTCACGATGGCTTTCCCGGGAATCTAGGAATTCCTTTGAAAACTTCTCCCCAAAGTCTACGTCAGGGCTGCAACCCCCCCACTCCCAGGAGTCTTGTAGGCCGGGGGCCTCGGCTGGAAGGTGCTCCAAGTGGACGCCATGCATCATTCCCTTGCCACGGTTCATAGCCTCCAGTTGGAGGCGGTGGAGTTTGAGGCGGAAAGCCTCTTCGTCCCCTCGGCGCTTCTGGTCACAGCCGCAGGCCTGCAGTTTGCCCAAGGAGCAAGCGTTGGAGACCGCGTGGACCACTCCTGCAGCTGCAATGGCGTAGACGAAAGCGCTTTCGCGGAAACCTGCAAGCAAGTAACATAAACCATGTTATTCAATCTCCGCCACAAAGCTCAAAAGCACCACCCTCACTGCAGGATTTTTTTACTTCAATGGGTTTTTTTCCAAACAGCATACAGTGATCCCTCGTTTCTCGTGGGGGATGCGTTCCAAGACCACCCGTGAAGATGAATTTCCGCGAAGTAGAGGAAAGATATTTTTTATGCATGTAATGAGTATTTGGACTTTTAAAATCCACCCTTTGCATTAAATAGTCCTTCTATAATGTTTCTCAGCTGGAACTAAGTGTGATGTCCTACCAGTTTCTTTAATAGAGTACAGTAGTACTGTAGAAGGATTTTATGAATTTTTAATGGATTTAATGGATTTAAGCCCCCTTTGAAAATCCATGAAGTAGCAAATCTACAAAAGATGAACTGCAAAGTAGCGAGGGATTACTGCAATCCAGTGATAGCGAACCTTTTTTTCCCCCGGGTGCCAAAAGTGTGTGTGTGTGTGTGTGTGTGTGTGCTATCGTGAATGCACAAGTGCCCACACCCATAATTCAATGCCTGGAGCCCGGCAAAAATGGCCCTCTGGAGGCCTGAAACAGCCCATTTCCCAAACCCTGGTGGGCCCAGTAGGCCTGTTTTTTGCCATCCCCAGGCTCCAGAGGCAAAAATGCCCACCCCCATCCCCCCAGAGACTCTCTGGAAGCCAAAAACAGACTCCTAGAGCCTCCGGGCAAGCCGAAAATCAGCTGGCCAGCACACACATACACGTTGGAGCTGAGCTAGGGTAACGGCTTGTGTTCCAGCAGATATAGCTCTGTGTGCCACCTGTGGCACCCATGCCATACGTTCACCATCACTGGCATAATCCATGCGTGAACATCTGCTCTGTTACCCATGGGCTTAACTTCATTTACATCAACACCACAACAGAGGCAGGCTGGCCTGGTGATGAAGGTGTTGGGACAGCACTGGGGAGACCAGATTCTATTCCACTATCAGTCACGGAAAGTAATTTACAGCTGCTTGTTCCTCTCAACCTGTTGTGGTTAGCTCTGGCCCAGCTCCTGCCCCAAGGAATGTGCAGGTGGATGTGGGGGGAAACATCCACATGCCGCAGGCCTGTTTTGCTCCCGATGGAATCTGCCGATGAAGCCTTCTCTGAGCAAGGAAGCGTGAGTGACAGGGAAGAGGGGAATTTGGCAGACAGCCCAGGAGGAGATCAATCATCTGTATCATCCCTGGATTCTGAACAAGAATTAATGACACATCCACACATGCGTAGAATGATGCATAGGAGACAACAACTGAAGGATTATTACAAGAGAAAATGAGGCCACCTGTGGTTGGATGGGGCTGCTGTAATTAGTGCTACAGATAAAAGTGCAGCTTGGTGTTTTAGCCTCATGGCAGTTTATCTGATTCATTGTTTGTCAAGATCGTGGGTTTTGTGCTGTTCAAGATTGTGTGTGGACTCTCTGGACTTTAGAATTGGACTCAATTTCCCAGTTATTGGGTGAGCAATTGGATTGCATTTAACCTGTGCCTTGTGTGTACCAGAAAATCCCTTTGACATTTAAAAAGGGAGCTGTTTCTGTTTTTCTGTTTATAAAAACTTTTGGGTTTTCCTTTTATTGTGTGGTGTGTGTCTTCCTGGACTAATTACCCTGTAATTACGGGCGGTTGAAACACGCTGGCAGAACATCAACCAAATGGAGATTATGAAGGAAGGAGCATTGCACACTTTGCCTTGAGCTCCTCTACAAAAGCAAGATATAAAACTTTTGAATAAAATTAGCATCTGAGGGTCTAGCCCAGTGGTTCTCAACCTAGGGGTCAGGAGTCGGGACCCCTTTGGGGGGTTGAATGACTGTTTCACAGTCTAAGACCATGGGGAAAAAACAAATTTCCCATGGTGTTAGGAACTAAAGCTTCTATTCTGGCGCCTTGGAACATATTTTTACAATCCGATCAATCAGGTGTTTACAGTGGGGGTGTCTCTCTGATCTTACTGCCAATCAGTTTAAAGCTTTGTTGGGAGAATTGGTGCTAGACTTATGGTTTGAGGTCGCCACAACATGAGAAACTGTATTAAGGGTTCGCAGCAATAGGAAGGTTGAGAACCACTGGTCTAGTCAGTCTTCCCACTATCAGAAATACATTTTTCAGATTATAGGATTTTGCAACATTGCTCATTCTCTAGTACTTCATAAGACAAACGCAGTGCTGCTGCGCCTCTTCCTCTTTCTTCTCCTGTCCCATTTAAAATTCATATTAATTTCTGTTTTTCATTGTGAACTGGCTAATAGTTAGAATAGTGAAATGCAAAAAAGTACTTTCAATGTTCAGAGAATCTAGATAGATGATAGATAGATAGATAGATCGATAGATAGATAGGTAGGTAGGTAGGTAGGTAGGTAGGTAGGTCGATCGATCGATCGATCGATCGATCGATAGATAGATAGATAGATAGATAGATAGATAGATAATAGATAGATAGATAGGTAGGTTGGTAGGTTGGTAGGTTGGTAGATGATAGATAGATAGATAGATAGATAGATAGATAGATAGATAGATAGATAGATAGGTGGATTAGATAGATAGATAGATAGATAGATAGATAGATAGATAGATAGGTGGATTAGATAGATAGATAGATAGATAGATAGATAGATAGATAGATAGATAGATAGATAGATGCTAGATAGATAGATAGATAGATAGATAGATAGATAGATAGATAGATAGATAGATGCTAGATAGATAGATAGATAGATAGATAGATAGATAGATAGATAGATAGATTCTAATATCTAATAGCACTAGCACTTAAGACTTAAATACCACTTTGCAGTGCATTACAGCTTCCTCTACGCAATTACAGAGTCAGCCTAATGCCCCCAACAATCTGGGTCCTCATTTTACCGACCTTGGAAGGATGGAAGCCTGAGTCAAACTTGAGACTCAAACTGCCAAATCTATTATATCAGGTTTATTAGCATCTTGGGAGAGAGGGAGACCAAATTTTTATGGAACTGGGTTGCAAAAATATGGGACTGTAGTTTGAGCCTTCATTTCTCACCACCCTCAAAGGCACACTCAAACAGGAAGGTCAAAACAGTGGCAAGAATACCTAGGCTAGATTGAACTTGGCTTTCCCCCACCTACTTCCCACTATGGAATCCCATTATTTCCTGCTTCCTGTTCTAATTCCTGTTCACAGCAATCCCTGTTCCAGTTGCAGGATGGTTTTCATTAGCCCGCTTGTCCAAACACATTCATTTTCAAAGAAAAAAGAAAGAAACAAGTCTCTTCAAATTTCTGAAAAGAAAAGGAGCACTAAGCCTGTTCCAATTTATAATTTCATTATTGCTTAATTATTTTTGGAGACAATTTCTCTCTCTATCGTGAATTGGAAAGCTTACTCTTGTCTTGCATTCAGCATTGTTTTACAAAGGGATCAATTGAGTACATTATCCCTCCTATTATTTATATTACAAAGCTATGGCTTTTTTTAAAAATTCCAACATGCATAGAAAGATACGTGAGCCTGCCCAAGCCTACAGCTCATCTCAAACTGTCCCCCTCCAAAAGACCTTCTGTGAACACACTTAAGGGCTATCAGGGACTGAAGGTTTTAAGCTGGGAAAATGAACACTGAATGTGGCTTCCTCCA
Source organism: Erythrolamprus reginae (assembly GCF_031021105.1). Lineage (NCBI taxonomy): Eukaryota > Metazoa > Chordata > Lepidosauria > Squamata > Dipsadidae > Erythrolamprus > Erythrolamprus reginae. The sequence goes on along the minus strand of NC_091950.1, from coordinate 148,464,148 downwards.
ATACTGTACCGTCCTTCTAGCCTAATTTTCCTCTATGATCATCCTCCATTTAACTGGGGCGAGGGGGAGAGAGAGAGACTGGGGTAATGCAATCACAATTTTGCCCTACGATGGTCATTTAGAACTGGAGAAAATTCTTATTTAAAACAAGGATGTACAATTGAACCATCATTTCATCTTCTCACTTCAGTAACTAGCATGTTATATTACATTAGATCAGTAGTTCTCAACCTGGGGGTCGGGACCCCTTTGGGGGGTCATATGAGTGTTTCAGAGGGGTCACCTAAGACCATGGGAAAAGACAAATTTCCCATGGTGTTAGGAACTAAAGTTTCTATTCTGGCGCCTTGGAACATATTTTTAGAATCCGACCAATCAGGCGTTTCCAGTGGGGATGTCCCTGTGACTTTCTTGCCAATCATCTTAAAGCTTTGTTGGGTGAATTGACGCTAAACTTATGGTTGGGGGTCACCACAACATGAGAAACTGTATTAACTGTTTTAAGTGTTAGGTCCCACAGAGTTGGCCTTCTTCGGGTCCCATCGACGAAACAATGTCGTCTGGCAAGACCCAGGGGAAGAGCCTTCTCTGTGGAGGCCCCGACCCTCTGGAATCAACTCCCCCCGGAGATTAGGAGTGAGCCCACCCTCCTTGCCTTTCGCAAACTCCTTAAAACTCACCTCTGCCGTCAGGCATGGGGAAATTGATTCCCCTGGGCCGTTTCCGCTTTATGTGCGGTTTGTATGAGATGTATGATTGTTCTTATATTAATGGGTTTTAAATTGTTTTAATTTTGGATTTGTATTGTTTCTGTTGTTGTGAGCCGCCCTGAGTCTTCAGAGAGGGGCAGCATACAAATCAAATAAATGGATGGATGGATGGATGGATGAATAAAATAAATGGTTCGCGGCATTAGTAAGGTTGAGAACCATTGCATTAGATTCTTTGTGCATGCACAGATGCCTCACCGAATCCTCTGGACTTCCGGTAGGCCTTTGGGCTGTTTTTGCTCTCCCCAGGATTCAGGAAAGCCTCCTGAAGCCTGGGGATGGTGAAAAATGGCCCAACAGGCCAACCGGAAGTTTGGAAATGAAATGGAAGTGGATCTGCCCTACTACTTACCTTCAGATAGTTGCAGCCAGCAGTGTTCCCTCTATTTTTTTGGGGGGGGGAAGTATAGTGTCTGAGCGGCAGTCCCTTTGGGACTGGGCAGCACTCTTTCCCTCTTGGCTTCTGGGCAGGTTTGAAAAACTCTGAGTTGATGATGATTTTTAAGTGAGCCATTGCTCACTGCTCAGCTTAGAGGGAACTATGGCAGCCAGGCCTCGCACACCTCGGCCCATTTCTTCTGCAGCCAGCAAGGCTTTCCTGAAGGCCTCTGTAGCAGATAATAGAGCTCTGGATCAACCTGGAGCTGTGTTATCGGTTGCAAAGGCATTCAGGAAAGCCTTGCCAGCTGCCAAGGTGCACGAGGCCTGGCCGTGACTGTCCAAAGCTGAGGATGTTCCTGAAGACCTCTGAAAAGCCGCACACAGTTCTACAGAAATCAGAAAATCCCTTTGCCACAGAGCAAAGTGTATACAGTATAAGCAGTAAAAATTTTTTAAAAAAAAACCTGCACAGGGAGTGCAAAATTAATTCTTTCTTCGGTCTTGTGCTCTTGTAATATTCCATTGATCAGGATCTTTTTTTTCATTAAGAAAATGAGTCATAGATAAAACACTGCCATCGGCTACAAGAACTTCTAAAAATGTCACGGTGACAGCCAGGAAAATTTTCTGATCAAGACTGCAGCTTGGATGAAGGGCCTGATGTGCCAAGTAATTAATAATAATAATAATAATAATAATAATAATAATAATAATAATAATAATAATAATAATAATAATTTAGATGTGTATGCGAAATATACGAAGTTCCAAAGAACCATAAAAATAAGTTTGTGTGGACTTCCTACATCTCCTGGGAGAAAAGGTAAATTTTGCATTTGCATGGATTCATTTCACAGAAAACAAAGCAATGCCTTTTAACGCAATTCATTAGGAGCAACGTTGGGAGACTAAGGCTCCTCCAGCCCAGTTTCTGGGATTTGTATGATCAGTGAGGAGACCAGGAACCTCCTTGAAAACAAGTTGTGGAGAAAAGTTAATGGCAATTTCTGCATTGGTACAAGCAGCAAATGCAGCCCGACCAGGCACCCTAATTCTAACCCAAACCCAAACCTTTGACCTGAGTGATGTCAAGTTGGCCACCTTTAAGCCAGTCACGTGACCTTTAAGCCACCCCGATCACATGATCATCAAGCCACTCCCACCTCGCCATATGACCAACAAGCCACACCCACAAAATAAGCCATATCCACAGTGTGGTAGTAAAATTTTGCAACCCTTTACTGCATATACTGCATGAGAAATTGCCCACTTCACATCATCTGTCAGAGGGAACAATCTATAAAATGCCAATCCTGGGCAACACTGGAACAAGTAGATCAGGGGCATCCAACCTTGGCCACTTTATGACTTGTGAACTTTGACTCTCATAATTTCGTTAATTCTGGGAGTTGAAGTCCACAAGTCTTAAAGTGGCCAAGATTTGATGCCCCCGAAATAGGTCATTTGGTAAGCAGTCAAAAGAATAATAATGGCCCAATGAACAGCTGTTGATAATCTATTTTCTCATCAAAGCGGCTTGTTGGCATGAACCTAGATAATAATAATAATAATAATAATAATAATAATAATAATAATAATTTATTAGATTTGTATGCCGCCCCTCTCCGAAGACTCAGGGCAGCTCACAACAACGATAAAAACAATATTATAATGGCACAAATCTAATATTAAAAAACTAAAAACCCTATCATAATTAAAAACCAAACAGCACATACATACCAAACATAAATTATAATAAGCCTGGGGGTAGATCCTTCCACCCTGTTCCTTTTCTTGATTCAGACAAAGCAACATACTATACAAGTCTTAAACTGAGTCCTGAATGGCTTGCACTGTAGTCCTTTCCTGCAAAACTCATTTTATTTACTTGCATTTTACTAAGGGATTCATAGAATGTGGTCCTTCATTTGCAATCTGTTTCAGTCTTTTCCTAGAATGTCCTCAATCTTTACTGCAGAAAACCCAACCCCCTTCAGAAGAAGGGAAGAAGAACAGCAGCTCAGCAGATGTAGCTTTCAAGTGGACAATAACAATACAAGCAACACTCCAACTTGGAGCACAGAGTCAGTAGGATATATTTGCAGCGAGATCCATTTATCAGTAGTGATGGGCGAACCGAACCCGCACAATTCGGGCCCGTACCGAATTTTGTGGTGTTCCGTATGCTGAACACGAACCTGAAATTTTTTCAAACTTCGGGCAAAGTTTGCGGTCGTGTTCGGCGTTCGGAGCTTTGACGTCACCAGCAGGTTGCTAAGGACGCCAAGGTGATCACTTCCTGGATTCCATGGAATCCAGGAAGTGATCACCTTGGCGTCCTTAGCAACCTGCTGGTGACGTCAAAGTTCTGCCCCCAGAATCTCTTCGTGGGAGGGATTCCCCGTTCGGGTTCAGGTTTGGTTCGGGTTCGGCCGAATTTTGCGTAAAGTTCGTCCGAACTTGCCGAACCCGAACACTGTTGGGTTCGCCCATCTCTATTTATCAGCTGCGTTGATGTTGTTTGCAACTACAGTATTTTAATTAGTGTGTATTTAATTTAATGTGTTTCTGGAGGCAACTTCAAACATTTCACAGGCACCACTATGGAAGCATGGAAGTATAGCAAAGGGAAATATCTGTGTTGTATCTCATTTGTAATTTGCAGTCAAAATGGATATTGAGGAAAGGTGTGTGTGTGTCCCTTTGCTTTCCCCCCCTCTCTTTCTTTTCATCATTATCCATCTTAAAAGTAATGTCTTTACGTTATCACAAGAAGATTATACTATCTAATGCCATTTTCTCTGTGCAGAAGGAGGGGAGGGGAATGCTGCACTCAACTGTCTTTCTGCCAAACGCTACAATAAAGTCACCCATGATCTCTTGAGCTCGAGCGTTTTAGAAAGTGGGAGGAGGGGATCCCAAAACGCAAGCCTTCTGGCAGTGATGCCCTTTGCCAATTGCAAATTCAATGCTATCCAAACATTCCTGGCTCTGCACCACCACCTTAATTCAAGATGAAAGATAGATCCCCGTTGGGTTTTTCAATTGCTGTTTCTGGCTAAGGCTCCCTCGGTTGTCTGAGGTCCACACATATTCAAGCATTCACAAAGTGGGATTTCAACATCTATTGTTCCATCTGTTTCACAGCCTTTAAGATCTCAACTCTTTTTTCTTTTCTTTTTTTTTTTGGTTGCTGTTCTTTATTGTTAACTGAGTGATTTTAAGGCACATGATACAGTTCCCTGCTGAAGCTAAGCAGGTCTGGTCCTGCAGGCTGTTTAGAGGGAGACTCAGCCTGCCTGAACCACTGAAAGCTTCTTTAAGAAATACGGCTAGATGGAAAGCAGAATGAAGAAAACATATTAATATTATTATACTACCGTATTAGCGATGCCCGTTCCAGAAGACTTTGGGCAGCTTATGGTATGCAAATACTCAGTTTAAAAACAGTTTAAATAAAAAAAACACAAGGCAAGACAGGGCAACCCAGATGGAAAACAATCACACCGATAAAAACTTTAAAGGGGCTCAACAGATACATGGCCCCCAGGCCTGGGAGCAGAGCCAAATCTTAGGGGGCTTCCAGAATTCTAGGAGAATCGATGCTTTCTCAGACCCATAAGCTGGCAAAGAATGGGATCTGAAGCGCGCCCACGCTGCCCGAGCACACCCATTCTCCAGTAACCTCTGGAGAGCGGTTGTCACTGAGATAACCAGGCCCTATGCTACATTGAGCTTTCAAAGTTACAACCAGCCCTCGAATTGCACATGGAAGCCAATTAGCAGCCAGGGCAGCATGCAAAGCAGCAATGATACATGGGCATGATAAGTGTCTATTGTTACTGCTTGTGCTGCTGTGTTTTCAACCAGTCAGAGCTACCATGTGGAGCATATTGTAATGGTCCAGTTGTGAAATCTAGGCTCAGTGTCTGCGTTTTATTTTATTTTATTTTTTATTTATTTATTTATTTATTTATTTATGTTTGTTTGTTTGTTTGTTTGTTTGTCAAACATGGACAAGATAGCAGGTATAGGTATAAACATAAACATAAGCAAAGTATGTACAGATAAATTATTATTATTGTTGTTGTTGTTGTTGTTTTGTTGTTTCTTGTTGTTGTTGTTGCTGTTGTTCTTGTTGTTGTTGTTGTTGTTGTTGTTATTATTATTATTATTATTATTATTATTATTATTATTATTATTTAGACTTTTATGCCGCCCTTCTCCAAAGACTGGGGACAATAGGACAGTAAGTCAGGGACAGTAGATACAATGGTGCACTTATGCACACATATTGAATGCTAACCATTTAGAACCGTGATGGTGAACCTATGGCAGATGGCACGCGGAGAGCCATATCGTAGGACACGCAAGCAGTGATGGGCAGCCAAAGTTTTTACTGCCACACTGTGCGTGTGGCTTATTTTGTGGGTGTGGTTTGATGGTCATGTGACTGGGTAGGAGTGGCTCGGCTCTCCTTTTCCCCCCTACTGCTGCTGCTGTGTCTGTGCTCCTTGCTTTTTTCCTTTCCTCCTTCCTGGCCTCGGGAGCTGACCGCATGAGGCTGGAGGGGAGCTGGGCAGGAGAGAGGGAAGCTCGTCCAAGGCCAGGAAGGAGGAAAGAGGAATAAAGCAAGGAGCGCAGACACAGCAACAGGGAAAAAAGGAGAGCCCAGCTGAGACCTGTAATATCAGACGTGACTGCCGCTGATCAGCTGGAGCTGGACATGCAGCTTCATTTCCGCCGGTGGAACTATGTCCCACCCCATCCTACCTGCTGCCCACCCCTGCACACAAGGCATTTCCCTATATCAGCTCCAGTGCACATGTGCATGCTAGGTAGGCCATTTCATCCTCCAGACGCTTCGGAGAAGCTTCCCTGAAGCTCCGGAGGCAAAAAAATCCCCCAAAGGACAAACTGGAAGTTTGGAAAAATGCATTTCCGGTTTGCTGTTGTGCTGGTTTTTGCACTCTGGAGGGTTTGTTGGGTTTAACCACTCTACTACATGCTTGCACTGTCTTGTAAACACATCTCTATGGTCAGGTCGCAATTAACTGACCAGTGTGTCATGTTTTGATGACCAAAAGGGGCAGGTACTCTACTATATAAACCTCTGCAGAGTAGATGCTCCCCCCTCTTCTGAACTCTTTTCGCCTTGATGACCCTTCCTTGTCCACCTCCTCTGTGCTCCATTATCCTCGGCTGAGGACACATGTGTGAGATGAAATCCAAAGCCATCCTCACACATGGGACCATCCAGAAGTTATTAATATGGTCTGGAATATAAACTTATCTGCCTGCAATCTGTAATTGCATGAATCAACAAAATTTTAAGTAAAGATTGTATTTTTCATCTTTATGAGGGAGTGATCATTCATTGCTAACAAATGGGATTCTGAACCACGTGTTATTTCTTGCCATGCTAACTCCGCTGCAAATTAAGCCAGCTGAAATCTGCTAATGCAAATAATATTAATAATAATCAAAATACCCAACAGGGTTCAGGGAAGCTTCCTGAAGGCCCGGAGTGCAAAAAATCAGCACAATGGGCAAACCGGAAGTGTGTTTTCCCAAACTTCCGGTTTGCCCATTTGGGCATTTTTTTTCACCTGCCAGGCTTCAGAAAGGCCTGTGCGCATGCGCGGGGGGAGGGCAGCATGGGGGGGTCAGCGCGGGAGGGGCGCGTGTGCATGCAGGGGGGGGAGGGAAGGGTTGGGGGCACATGCACATGCTAGCACACCCACACACCCCTCTTTCGGCACGTGAACCAAAAAAGGTTCACCATCACTGATTTAGAACAAACCTACTTAATTCCAAAAGTCCAAAATAATGATATCTATTTTACCAGATTTGGTCCTGTCAAGAGCAAAGAGCGAGAGGTGTCACTGGGTGGCTGTTGTTGCAACTATCACAAGCTGCTTGAATGATGGTCCAGTAGGACCCAAGGGTGGGAGATTCAATACACAGACAAAAGTGCATAACAACAAGAACAACAAAGGCTGTGGGGTTTGCATTCTCTTAGTGGAGAGGAGATGAAAACCACTTAAACTGAATGCTTAGGTAAGTTAATTGGGTGGTGGTGATCTTTATTAGCTCTTGAAGGATATTTGCAAGGCAATCAAGATTTAGGATTCTTTCTCGATAGATTTATAGCAAAATTAATAATTTTGTATTATGATTTTGGGGGGGGATTATACAAGAGTTACTAACAGAATACTGCATTTTATTGAACTGGAAATAGAAGATATTTGACATTGTACTAAAGCATATGAAGGAAAAAAATCAAAAAAATTATACTGCAAAAGATTCAGGATTCTTCTTCAAAAGTATATCAAGCATTCTGTTATTACCGTTCGATCAATACTGGCAAAACAACATGATAACAACAACACTGTCAGACTTTCTACTAAATCTACACTTCTATTCTACTAGTTTTTCTCATGATTCCTATCACCCATTTCCTCCCATGTTGACTGTGTGACTGTAACTTGTTGCTTATATCCTAAGATTTTTATTAATATTGCTTCTTCATTGCTTATTTGACCCCATGACAATCATTAAGTGTTGTACCACATGATTCTTGACAAATGTACATTTTATTTTATGTACACTGAGAGCATATGCACCAAGACAAATTCCTTGTGTGTCCAATCACACTTGGCCAATAAAAATTCTATTCTATTCTATTCTATTCTATTCTATTCTATACAGGCATGATTTTTTACCACTAAACAGCTTCATTTTGAGGACAAAGTAAAATAACATACTAAGATCAGGAAAGGTTTAAGACCATATCCTGAGCAATTTAATCTATCCTATGCCCCATACCCGTGTTACCCAAAGCAGTGTTTCCCAACCTTGGCAACTTGAAGATATCTGGACTTCATAATCTCCCTCTTCCTGCTTGTTCTACCTCTAGCTATGCAGCCAAGCATCCTACTTGCTTTTCTTACCGCCCGACCACACTGTTCACCCATTTTGAGACTGTCAGAAATCACGACCCCTAAATCCTTTTCTTCTGAAGTTTTTGCTAACACAGAACTGCCAATACAATACTCAGATTGAGGATTCCTTTTCCCCAATTGCATGCACAGAAGCTGGTTTTTTTGGCACTGCGCATGCACCACTATCTTATTTGGGGTGGGGTTTTTTTGCTATTTTTTGCTGATTTTTGCTTCTGTGCATGCGCAGAAGCTGAGTTTCTTGCGCTGGGCACGCGCCACCCTCTTGTTTTGGGCTTTTAAAAAAATAGAATCTGCTATAAAATAGAACTGCCATCTGTTTATTTTTTAATTTATTTTACTCTTTTTTACTATATTTTTTTCTGGCTATTGCTTTTATGCATGCCCAGTAACTGAGTTTTTGGCACTTTTATTTATTTTATTTTATTAATCAGATTTGTATGCTGACCCTCTCCGCAGACTCGAAAGGAAGGAAGCAAACCGGCGGCAAGATAAGTTTTGAACTCACCCCTGGGCCTGTTGTAAGTCGATGCCTACCTGTAAAAAACTGACCTGTTCTCAACTTATGACCATTATGGAGCCTGCCCATCAGGGCTGAAAGTCCCTAAATCACCCAACAGTCAATAAATAAACTAGTGTAAACCGAGGATGTCCTGTAGTGTTTCCCAACCTTGGCAACTTGAATATATTTGGACTTCAACTCCCAGAATTCCCCATTCTGGGAGTTGAAGTCCAAATATTCCCCATTCGCTGGCTGGGGAATTCTGGGAGTTGAAGTCCAAATATCTTCAAGTTGCCAAGGTTGGGAAACACTGGCCTAAAGTAACTACAGTCATGGACTACAAAGGAAGCATATTACAATTGTTGAACTTTAACTTTTTTTAAAAAAACCACTGGGGATCCAATGGTAGTTCTCCCTATCTCGTTTATTTTCTCCGTCAACTTCTAAACCAGCAAAGGAAGACCAATTGACCAATCTCTCCATCTCATTATCCTCCTGCTAGGCATTTTATTTTGTTTTTTTATAAATTTTATTGATTTTCATAAAATAGACAAACAAACATACAAACATTAAACACAAAATGGGGATACATTTTCCCCGCTTGTCTTGAAAGTATAAATTCAAATACAGAAAAAGAATACATAATTAGATATATGTTGAATATTAAAAATTTTGCTAAATTTTGAATTAAAGTTTTTCACATTTTTACTAATATATATATATATATAAAACCAAAATTCTTACTATATTACTTATATATAAACTAATTCTTATATATAAACTAATTCTACCATAATCCTTAAACAATAAATTTAACTAGTACTAATATTACCCAAGTAAAAACAAGTACAACAAGTTAACTAAAAATAGATTATATATCTTATTTTTTCTTATCTATCCATTTATAAACTTTGTTCCATGCTAGGCATTTTAATAATATTCTTATTCATTAGCCTGCAAATGGTGAGACTAAACTTGTTTTCCTAAAACATGCACAAGTAATCAAGCAATATGCTCTGAATCATATCTCATGTACATACTGTTTTTTAATAATATCCCATGGTGTGTCAAAGGTTACTCAAACAAGAGAATCCTTTTAGATTGAAATGGCAGAAAAACTTTGGCAACAAACAAACAGTCAGAACCACAGATGAAAATCAGAGCTGAATATGAAGGGCAAATATAGTAAAGTGTGTCCTTCTTTTAAGTTTGCTTCTCATGAATTAGTATGGTCCAAAGATTGATTTTAGTCTAAAGAAAGCATCTTCTGGTATGGCTCCCAAGTATTGTTAGCTTGGCCTTAAATGCCCAGGGTTTAACAGAATAATGTTAATTTGCTACACAAATTGCTTTGGCAATTTTGAAAATGTGGCACTATCGTAGCACTGTTGTGACTTGACAGAACATAGTTAAATTCTCCTCCTCAACCCAAAGCGTGTTCAAACTAGCAAGAAGAGCTCCTGATATCTTTTGTGCGTGAATCCATAAGAAATCCAATAATAAAGGAAAGCAACTGATATTTTTATCTAAAAGTTCCAATGCTTCTTTCATAAACAGGTTTGAAGGTTGTGGCAGCCCACAAAAAGTTCTTCTGACAAGAAAAGAGCAAGGACCAAATAACAAAGGAAGAAATAACATTCTAGTCACAAAAACAGCTTAATGTATAGGCCAGTAATCTCTCTCCTTCTCTCTCTTCCTCTCTCTTTCCTTCCCTCCCTCTCTCTCGCTCACACACACACACACACACACATGCACAAACACAAAAATACACAACTGTAGGGTAATCCTTGGGACAATGGCGCCAAGTCCCACTATTGTACCAAAAATCTGCACAGTGCATTTATTATTATTATTATTATTATTATTATTATTATTATTATTATTATTATATTTATTTATTTTATTTATTTTATTTATTTTATTTATTTTATTTATTTTATTTATTTTATTTATTTTATTTATTTTATTTATTTTATTTATTTTATTTATTTATTATTTTATTTTATTTTATTTTATTTTATTTTTTATTTTATTATTTCATTTCATTTCATTTCATTTCATTTCATTTTCTTACTTACTTACTTACTTACTTACTTACTTACTTACTTACTTACTTACTTACTTATTAGATTTGCATGCTGCCCCTCTCCGAGGACTTGGAGTGGCTCACAACAGTGATAACAATATAACAAATCCATAACATTAAAACAGCAACTAAAACCCATAACATTAAAACCATACAGCTCAGTCATACCATACACAAAATTATAATAGCCTAGGGATAGGTCATTTACCCCATGCCTGGCGACAAAGGTGGGTCTTCAGTAACTTACGAAAGGCAAGGAGGGTGGGGGCGGTTCTGATCTCTGGGGGGAGTTGATTCCAGAGGGCCGGGGCTGCCACAGAGAAGGCTCTTCCCTTGGGGCCCTCCAGATGACATTGTTTAGTTGATGGGACCCGGAGAAGGCCAACTCTGCGGGACATTATCGGCCGCTGGGATTCGTGCCACAGAAGACAGTCCCAAAGGTATTCTGGCCCGATGCCATGTAGGGTTTTATAGGTCATTGCCACACACAGTACATTTAACTTTCAATGTGACAGAAGCAACTCCTCTCATAGAGGGACAGAGAAATAGACAGGAATACAGGAAAGAAAATTGCCTTACAGCAGCAAGCCCATAAGAGATCGTATGAAAACTGGCATCCAACCCAACAAGAAAAAATAATGTAGCAGAAAAATAGAAGCGGGCATTGCAGCCCCACTGACAACAATATGCTCAGATGAAAAGGAAGATAGGTTATATTGTGTCCAGAGGACAGTTAGGCCTTGTACCCGCCCCACATTCCTTGGGCGGGAAAATACTGCAAGGTGATTGGTTGGCTCAGCCTGGCAGCCCGGCATATATATAGCTGCCAGGCACGGCCATGTTTTGTCTTGTTCTGTTCTGTAAACCGTTATATCCTGTTAATAAAGAATCGTTCTTACTTCAAGTCTGCAGTCCTTCATTCCGCTAAGGATTTAACAGGTTAGAACAGTGATGGCAAACCTATGGCACGGGTGCCACAGGTGGCACGCGAAGCCATATCTGCTGGCATGCAAGCTGTTGCCTTAGCTCAGTTCCAACGTGCATGTGTGTGCCAGCCAGCTCATTTTTGGCTCAGACAGATGTTTTTACCCTCCCCTGGCTCTAGGGAAGCCTTTAGAGCCTGGGGAGGGCAAAACATGAGTCTACTGGGCCTACAAGAAGTTGGGAAACAGGCTGTTTCTGGCCTCCAGGAGACAAGAGAAGCCGTTTTCACCCTCCCCAGGCATAGAATTATGGGTGTGGGCACTTGTGCATGCGCGATAGCACGCACTCATGCTCTTTCAGCACCTGAGGGAAAAAAGATTTGCCCTCACTGGGCTAGGACATGCTGATGATATGGTACTGTATAGTAGAACATACTTCATCTTCCTATTCGGTTGTGCTATCCTGAAGATATTTAAGGTACATTACAACTGAGGTAACAGTCACCCTGTCTGCTTAATATCAGGGAAAAGAAGGGAGTTAATTGAGATGGCTGCCACCTATACTGAACAATATCATAGTACCGTAGAATTTTGATGGCATCTCATAAACAGCTTTTGTTTTTTGTAAAGATCTATGCTTGGGATGACACAGGACAGCTTGCAGAGTAAGAGGGATAGCCTCTCCTTTGCTATGTATCGATCTCGGAAATGTTTGCCCCTGCTCCATTGCTGACAGGTACATATTTCCAAGACGTACAGTCCTGGGAGAAAAAACATGGCAACCTCTAATACAGTGTTTCCCAACCTTGGCAACTTGAAGATATCTGGACTTCAACTCCCAGAATTCCCCAGCCAGCATTCGCTGGCTGGGGGAATTCTGGGAGTTGAAGTCCAAATATCTTCTAGTTGCCAAGGTTGGGAAACACTGATCTAATAGAACAGATTCTTTGGCTTGTGGCCTATGTAACAATGCATGGTGACAAGGGCGGGAGCGGAGGGTAAGTGCCTTGCATCTGTGAATGTGGATCCACTAGTGATTTGCCTGTGGAGATGATCGGAAATTATAACAATATACAGCAGCGGCAGCTAAACGAATGGTTAGTGAAAAAGATTTGTTTGATACGAATTCCAGAAAAGATGACACTAGCAGTGTCTCATCTAACTCTATCTTCCTCCTGTATAGGATGTTTGCCTGATATCAATATTTGGATATTCACCTACAAAGGTAGAATACTACTTATCCAATCCATGTCAAAACTATAGTAAACCTCTTACTCCATTTCTCGTACCCAATGAAGGGCTGCAAACTTTTTTACTACCACACTGTGGGTGTGGCTTATTTGTAGGTGTGGCTTGCCACCATGTAATCAGGTGGGAGTGGCTTGACAATCATGTGACTGGGGTGGCTTAAAGATCATGTGACTGGCTTAAAGGTGGCCAACTTGACATCACTCCCATCAAGGGTTTGGGTTAGAGTTAGGGTGCCTGGCCTCTCCTCGCCTCAAAGAGATACAATTTCCCTATCTAGTCACTATTACTGAACATCCAAAATATACTATTTAATTCTATGTATAAATGCCATAGGTGTAAATACACACAGGTATACAAAAATATACATCTACTATATAAATTGTATGTGTATGTACACACACACACACACACACAACTCTTCTAAAATTATACACATTCAACCGCATTTACTGTGCTAGGAAAAACATACCCAGAGCCCAGAAGGGAAAAAAAAGGGGGGGATCAAAAATTTTCTACCGGTTCTGCGTACTTGACCATACCCGTAGGAGCCCATCACTGCTTGTACTCCCATTTATGATTCTGCAGAAACCAAATCACGAAGCTCAGTGTGTGATGTTCATCAACCACAAAGGCTGTGCTTGTTTATGTTTCTTTTGTGTGTGGTGAGAGCTTACATGCTCTTGGGAAGGATGAGGCTTTGCCCACATAACTTCCCATTCCACTCATGCCCTGTGCCCCCTCATCTGTGACAAATGGCTACATAGGAAGTTTAAGCCACAACAGTTTTTGCCAAACAAAAAAAACCCTGCAGGAAATAAGGTAGTTCAGAAATTGTAGTCCTTCTGGATGTCTTGGGATGTTTAAGGAGACAGGATCAGAAGTGGGTTCCTCCCTGTTCGGACCAGTTCTATAGAACCAATAGTGGGAATTTCTTCCCGCTCGCAGCTGGCTGGACATGCCCCCGAACTGGTTTTCTTGGTGACACTGTTTTTTCCTTCTGCACATATGCAGAAGCTTGGTTTTTAGCACTGCACATGCACGCAGGGGTGCATGAGGAAACGAACCAGCAGCGAGGTAAGCCAGAATCCACCCCTGGACAGGATATTTGAAATCTGACAAGGTTGCTTATACTCTTCTTTGCTCCTGAAAAGAACCAGTTGCTGCCGCACACCAGAGCTTTTGGTGAGGGTTTCTATAATCTTACCAAGAATCTGTGAAGAGTTCTGAGCAGAGACGGCTGTTGCTCCTTTTCAATATGAATTTGCTGTCAGCTCTTTGCTGGTTTCGGAAAGCGTCTCCTTTCCCCAAGCGTCCCATCACCAGAATTCTTTCTGTGAACTCAAGGCTTGAGCCAGAATAAAACAGATCCAATGTATAGTGTTTCCTTCCAGGATCTTGCATGCTCTCTAAAACAGTGGCCTCAACCTTTCTAATGCCATGACCCCTTAATACAGTTCCTCGTGTTGTGGTGACCCCCAACCATAAGTCTAGCGCCAATTCTCCCAACAGACCTTTAAGCTGATTGGCAGGAAGGTCAGAGGGACACACCCACTGTAAACGCCTGATTGGTCGGATTGTAAAAATATGTTCCAAGGCGAGAGAATAGAAGCTTTAGTTCCTAGCACCATGGGAAATTTGTCTTTTCCTATGGTCTTAGGCGACCCCTATGAAACAGTCGATCCCCAAGTTGAGAACCACTGCTCTATGTATATACACAGTATACCCATACAACATCCACCCCTGGACAGGATATTTGAAATCTGACAAGGTTGCTTACTCTTCTTTGCTCCTGAAAAGACCCAGTTGCTGCAGCCCCGAGTCTACGGAGAGGGGCGGCATACAAATCTAATAGATAGACAGACAGACAGACAGACAGACAGACAGACAGACAGACAGATAAAGCCTAAAGACCAGGTCCAACACACATAACAGTCCCCAAAATATGCCCCACCCACCACCAATTCTTCTCCCTGAACCACCCAAACATCCACACAACAGACCAAGTAATACTGTCCAACAGCTCACTGATGATGACCCCTTAGTTCATTGTTAAGTGCAATTATAGCTCTGGGATAAAAACTATTCAGAAATAGTTTTTAAAACACAATACATTGCCAGATTTGGTAAAGAGCAGCATAAACTGGAATCATCTGCAAGCAGATAGGCTACAGGAGGCCCCGCAAACCCATTTTATCCAGCCACTACCTAAGCTAGAAAAAATGCCCACCGTGAATCCTTGTTTATTTTTTCATTGTCAACAAAAGAGAATTCATGACATGGCAGTAGGGTCTCCAAAATCCCCTCTGCAATTCTGTGAACTGTCTTCCCCTAACCCAGATTTGTCCATGCGGTGGTGTAAACTCCCCAAATCAGCATCATTCTGGTTTCTGGGAGTTAGAATCCTAACACGTCTGACAGATTCTAGATCAGGGAAGACTGTTATGTATCCAAGCTGCAGAAATCCTGGAAGCCCTCCAGCTCTGACTGTACCAACAGGAAAACTTTCTTCGGCACGCTAAGGTGAAATTCTTGCACAGCCAATTAAGATCCATTCGGTGACACCTGTCTAACACGAACATTTGCTGGATGTGCCCTAGCAGATTATTCCCCAATTAGTTCAAGGCTGCTATTAATAATGTCAAGAAGGAGGTGACTTCACTCCAAGGATGCTGGAAACCTTGCCATACCTTGAATGCCGTTGCCGGCTCCTTCCCCGTCCCTACTCTTCCAAGGGCTATGCATCTAGCCAGTTGGAACATGCCTCTTGCTTCTCTCCTCAGTCCCTCCTCCCTTTTTACCTAATTAAACTGCAGGTGAACCCGCCAGGGACTGGCAACTTGCCAGACCTTCAGCTCTCTGTGGCAGATCGTAACTTGCTTCCCTCCATCTTCCCAAAGAGCCCCTGAGACCTTGATCACTCGAGGTGCCTTTTGGAGTGTGTCATCTTTGTGCATTCCAGATCCCCCTTATTAGCTATGTAAGTGCCCGGTGATCTTTACTGGTAACTCGGCTTGGTGTTTTGTTTTTCGGTCACAACAGACTTGGAATACAGGGCATCGGGGGGTGGGGGTGTTGTGCAGAAGAAGAGTTGAGGCTAAGTAAGGCCCAGCGCGAGCAGCATTTCAAGTCACGTCTGGTTGGTGGTGGGATCCGTGGCTAGGCGGAGGTGTAAACATTCCAGACTGAAACGAGCTGAAACCAAAGTCAGATTAAAGGAGAAGCCTTAGGCCAAATTGAATTCAAGATAGCTCTCCTCTTGGTATGTCAGCACCACCCTCTGCTCGGATACCTCTGAGGGAGGCACAACGTAGCCCTGGGGAAATCGTAACAGAAGATGTATGTGCCTAACGGGGTCACGGGGTCAGTGCCCGGGGCTCACAGCAATGATTCTGCCCTTCCTCAGCTCTACAAATATTTACTGACCCCTTACATCCTGGACACAAACTGTTTCAACTCCTACCCTCAAAACGTCGCTACAGAGCACGGCACACCAAGACAACTAGACAGAAGAACAGTTTTTTCCTGAACGCCCTCACTCTGCTAAACAAATAATTCTCTCAACACTGTTGAACTATTCACTATTACTACTAATTTTTTCTCATCCTTCCTATCACCCATCTCCTCCCACTTATGACTGTATGACTGTAACTTGTTGCTTCTATCCTTAAGATTTCTATTAATATTGTTTCCTCACTGCTTATTTGACCCCTGTGACAATCATTGTGTTGATTCTTGACAAATGTCTCTTTTCTTTTATGTACGCTGAAAGCATATGCACCAAAGACAAATTCCTTGTGTGTCCAGTCACACTTGGCCAATGAAGAATTCTATTCAATTCAATGGTACAGTCTTGCAAAAAGTCCACTACAAATGAGGAAAAGTCTCAGATCCAGGTAGCCCTTAATTTTCAACCATTCGGTTAAGTGACTGTTTGAAGTTATAATGGCACTGAAGAAAGAGAGTTATGACTGGTTTCACACTTTTGACTGTTGGAGCATCCCCGTGGTCACATGATGAAAATTGAGGCACTGGGCAACTGGCTTGTATTTATGATGGTTGCACTATCACGTGACCACCTTTTGTAACCTTCCCAGCAGCTTCCCACAAGCAAAATCAATAGGACCGATTCACTTAACAACTACATAGTTAATAGCAGCTGCAGCAATTCACCTACCTGTGTAAAGTGGGCCAAAACTAACTGAACAGCCTTATTTAGCTACACAAATTTGATGCTTAATTGCGGACTGCCTGTAATGGGTCAAACTTAAATATACAAAAAAAGAGAGAGTAAATAATGTATCTTGCCAAACAAACAGAGGAACAACTATTTCACTTCTCTATCCACCCTTCACCATTTCCTTTACCTTTTTTTCTATTTCTTCTGACTCTCTCCCTTTCTTTTTTATACCGTCACTTTTGCACTTCTATAAGAAGCAAACTGTAACAAAGGATTTGCATTACTGGAAATACATGACATTAAACTACAAAACCAACTGTTGGGAAGGGGAGTAGGAACAAAAGAGAAGTCCAAGATAGGTTGTTTTTTTTAACTGAAACGTTATTTATTATTAATGAAGGTAAAGAAAAAGATGGACAAACAAGATGAAGAAATGGTAAAAGCAAATCATTTGGTATCTGCTTCCCTTATTCTGGCTGAAGAGGAATTACTCACTGTTTCCCAGCTGGTGGTTGAATTGTACTTTCTATTCTCTGTGAAAACCCAAAAATTGCTTGAGTAAATTCCTTTTGCACAGACCAGAGTGGAGAATACACTATACGTTTCACTTGCATATCCTTTCATAGTTGTTTCCACATGACACAAAAAGGAGTCACATAACTTAAAACTCAACTCTTCTGCTTTGCCCAAATTCCTGAAATCTTACACAGAGAAGGAAATATTTTACTCTGCATTATTCTGACTTTATTATTTGTTCTACCAATCCTTTTGCTCTTGGAAATAGTGTCATTATTCATACCCTTCTGATGTCACTCTGTGTTTTGAGTTGCAAGGAATTTTGAGGTCCCATGGTCCCATTTATAGACAGCAAAGGAGATTTATAACCAGCTCCACGAAGAATAGAGAAAGAGTTTGTAGAATGTTGATCTTCAATGTAATACTGATTCAAAGTGGCAGCACTACAGCATGGATCCAAAGAACTTACCCACTTCAAAGATTTTTTGAACAAAATATAACAACAATAATGGTTTAGGTATAAATGATCATGGTGTCTTCCCTGCCAGGTAAGTATAAATTAGGTCTGGAACTTTAAAGCCCTATAAGCCAAACACAAGGAGGAGTAAGGTCTTTCCCGCATGTGCCAGAAGTCTCAATAACATCACGATTTCATCTAATGTAATTTGTATATGTTGCACAATGATGGACAATATTTGATTTGTGATGTTTACCTTGCCCATCCCAAAGACATATACAATCTTTCTTTAAAAAAACCCACAACAACACAAGAGCACACAACAGATTTAAACTTAATATTAACCACTCCAAACTTGACTGTAAAAAATATGACTTCAGTAACCGAGTTGTCGAAGTGTGGAACTCATTATCAGACTCCATAGTGTCATCCCCAAACCCCCAACAATTTACCCTTAGATTATCTATGGTTGACCTATCCAGATTCCTAAGAGGTCAGTAAGGGGTGAGTACAAGTGCACTAGAGTGCCTTACGTCCCCTGTCCTATTGCTCTCTTATATCTCCTATACCTTTCTTCTATTCCTATATCTCTTCTTCTATTCTTTCATTGATATGTTCTATTACTATATCTTCTTTTCTATTCTTTCATAGATATATTTTACTTTGAGTATCTCCTCTATAACCTTCATCATGTATTTTACTATATGTATATATATACCCTGTTTCCCCGATAGTAAGACACCCCCGATTGTAAGACGTATCGGGGGTTTCAGGGGGGTCGGCTAATATAAGCCGTACCCTGAAAGTAAGACATATGTCTTACTTTCGGGAAAACACGGGGGTATTGCCGGGGGGGAGCCCGATGACGTCGCTTCCAAGCTCCCCGCGCGCCCCTCGCCTTCGCCTCGCCGCGGCGCCACCGCCTCTTCCCCGGCTTGGCAAAGCGAAGGATGGCGCTGGTCCGAAGCGAGCCAAGCGGGCGGCGGCTTGCAGCGAAGGCGCTCGTCCCAGCAACCGAGTCCTGCCGAGGCTCGGCTGCAAGCGGCCAGCGAGGCCGACCAGCTCCGAGGCAAGCGGCCGGAGCTGCGCCCTCCTTTGCCCGCCTCCTTTCCAGCAGGCAGGTGGGGCTGCCCAACTGCGCAGAGCGGCTCCTCCCCTCCAGACACACGCTTCCCCGACACGCGTCTGTGGCTCCACGCGTGCACGCCGCTTGGAGCCCTGAGGTTGAACTTGGAAAAGGGCTCACGAGGCTCCTGTCCCGCGGCTGCCCTTCTGGACTCTGGGGAGATGCCTTCGGGAACGCGACCCTTTCAATTTTTTTCCAATGTAAGACATACCCCGAAAGTAAGACGTAGTGGGGCTTTTGGGGGTAAAAAGAAAGTAAGACACTGTCTTACTTTCGGGGAAACACGGTATATACCCACTAAAACTCTCATTGTGTATTGGACAAAATAAATAAATAAATAAACAAACAAACAAACAAACAAACAAACAAACATTACAAAGTTGAATAACTGCAATGAATCTTACAGCATGCAGGACGACAAAGAATGGGTTCTACTACATTCCCTCATCTGATTTCTATACATATGTATTTACCCATGCCATTTATAACTTGTGCTGAAAGTATGTATCAAGAGACTGCATTTTTATAAAGGCATAACATAAAAACACAATACATTGCCAGAGTCATCTAACTGTGCTTCTCTTGGCAGGGAAATTCTGATTCGAGTTCTTTGAGATCCCCTTGCCAAATTCAGCATTTGAGGTCAAAGTGACCATGAATTAGATCTCAAGAGAACTAATTATAAGTTACATGCAAATATATAAGACTCTCTCAAACTGTTAAAGGAGATTGTTATTGTTATGGTTGGTCACACAGTGAGCCAGATGTTTAGCCTGGATGTGGCATTTTTGTCCACCTATCAAATTCTTCCTAAGAACCCGAGACAAGCAGATGTTGCTCTAAAATAATATTAAAAGTATCATCACAGGGCGTCAGCTGTTCCAAATAATAATTATTTACTATTATTGCAATTATTACTATTGTTGTTTCATCATCATCAGGTTCAGAATATCTCCGAGACCGCCTTCTGCCGCACGAATCCCAGCGACCGATTAGGTCCCACAGAGTGGGCCTTCTCCGGGTCCCGTCAACTAAACAATGTCGGTTGGCAGGCCCCAGGGGAAGAGCCTTCTCTGTGGCGGCCCGACTCTCTGGAACCAACTCCCCCCTGAGATTAGAACTGCCCCTACTCTCCCTGCCTTCCTTAAACTACTTAAAACCCATCTTTGCCGTCAGGCATGGGGGAACTGAAACACCTCCCCAGGGCATGTTCAATTTATGCATGGTATGTTTGTGTGTGTGTTTGTTAGTAAATGGGGTTCTTTTTAAATCTTTTAAATATTTTAAATTTATTTGGATTTGTCATGTTTTGCTGTATCTTGCTGTGAGCCGCCCCGAGTCTGTGGAGAGGGGCGGCATACAAATCTAAATAATAAATAATAAAATAAATAAATAAATCATAGGTTTAAGCTAGCATTTTTATTCTCCAATCCCTGCAAAGCAGTTCTGAAGCAAGCCCGCTATATCTAAAACTCTGAGAGCAAGCATGGAATCCCAACATGAGCCAGACAGCGCTTTCGCCAATGCGTGTGAAAAACGTAGCCTTGTGTTACAGAAGCACCTGGAGTAACAAAAGTCCTTTCAGTTCTCCACTCTCCCAAGTTCAACCAAAGGAGGCAAAATAAAATTGCTGGTTTCCCACTCTGTAGAGCAGTGTTTCCCAACCTTTTTTGAGCCGCGGCACATTATTCATATTTTCAAAATCCTGGGGAACACTGAAGGGGGGGGGGGCGGGGCGGGGGGGCGGGCTAAAGAAAAGTTTGGACAAAAAAACCCTCTCTCTTCCTCCCTTTCGCTCTATTTCTCCCTCTTTCTCTCTTTTCCTTCCTTCCCTTCTTTCTCTCTCTCCATCCCTTTCTTTCTTTCTTCCTCTCTTTTTTTCTCTCTTTCTCTCTCCCTCCTTCCCTTCCTCTATGTCTTTCTCTCTCCCTTGCTCTCTCTCTCTGTCTCTCTTGCTATCTCTTTCTTGCTTTTTTCTCTCTCTCTTGCTCTCTCTCTCTCTTTCACTGTCTTGCTATATGTCTCTTTCTTTCTCTTTGCCTCTCTTGCTATCTCTCTTTCTTTCTCTCTCTTTCTCTCTCTCTGTCTCTCTTGCTATGTCTCTCTTTCTTTCTCTTTCTCTCTCTCTCTACCTCTCTTGCTAAGTCTCTCTTTTTCTCTTGCTATGTCTCTCTTTCTTTCTCTCTCTCTCTGCCTCTCTTGCTATGTCTCTCTTTCTCTCTCTCTTTCTCTATCTCTCTTTCTCTTTCTCTGCCTCTCTTTCTTGCTCTGTCTCTCTTTCTCTGCCTCTCTTGCTATGTCTCTCTTTCTCTCTCTCTCTGCCTCTCTTATATGTCTCTCTGTCTTTCTCTCTCTCTCTCAGCTGACTGCAAGCGGGAGCCCTGACGGCGGCAGCTGGACGTGCTGCTGGACACCGTATATGCCAGGCCCGCAGCGCCAGCAGCACGTCCAACCACCACCGTCAGGGCTCCCGCTTGCAGTCAGCTGAGAGAGAGAGAGCGCTCCCTATCGCCGCCGCCATCTCCCCGCGACTGCCTGCGGCCGTTGCGGCCACCCCCCCCCCCGCTCCCAACGCCAGTGCCCTCCTGCCGGGCCACAAAGGACACTTGCCGCACGTCCAACCGCCACCGTCAGGGCTCCCGCTTGCAGTCAGCTGAGAGAGAGAGAGAGAGAGAGCGCTCCCTCTCGCCGCCGACATCTCTCCGCGACTGCCTGCGGCCGCTGCGGCCACCCCCCCCCCCGCTCCCAACGCCAGTGCCCTCCCGCCGGGCCACAAAGGACACTTGCCGTCGACGCCAGAGAAGCTCCAGCTGGGCGGGGCGCTGCCGGTACTTCCGTCCTGGGGCTCCCGCTCGCAGCTGTCCCCCGGCTCCTGCTCGATGCCGCGGTTTTCGGCGCTCTCCTGCTGGGCTCCAAAGAAGGAAGGCGGGAAAAAGGCTCCTTTTTCCCGCCTTCCTTCTTTGGGGCCCAGCAGGAGAGCGCCGAAAACCACGGCATCGAGCAGGAGCCGGGGGACAGCTGCGAGCGGGAGCCCCAGGACGGAAGTACCGGCAGTGCCCCGCCCAGCCGGAGCTTGGCGGCACACCTGGCCATGTCTCGCGGCACACTAGTGTGCCGCGGCACACCGGTTGGGAAACGCTGCTGTAGAGATTCTCAGTTATCCAGGTCATGGTTGTCCTAAAGGTGCTTTTTCAGGAGGCAACGCGACTTTCTGAGAATCTCTACAGACTTTTAGCTATAAAATTTGGGGTGAACACTGTTTGAACTGTGTGGGAGTAAGAATGGATTTCCAGAGGGAAAAAAATGCAGGCTACAGGAACTCAGGTGATCCTGAGGACACAGATAAATCTTCAACTGATTCAAGGACTCACTAAAAGGATGCAAATGATCAGCTGTCTGCAAGGAGTATAAATCCTTCCATTCGCCAACATCCAGATAGAGCTGAAGAAGCTTATTGGATGAGAAGTGAAATGTCTTCAAAAACCCCCAAGAAAGTCCAGTCGCCTCCTGAAAAAACACCTTTGGGATAGTTTCCCGCTCTCATCTTTTGTTAGATTTGATGCCATGAGCAAAATGGTGATAAAGAGTCTCAAGATGATCCTAATATAAATTCCAGATGAATGCTGCAGTGATCCATTTTTCCTTAAAAGTGACCTAAAATATATATACACCATTCTGCTTTACCAAATCCTGAACTTACAACCATGATTGTACTTTTATTTTATTTTATTTTATTTTATTTTATTTTATTTTATTTTATTTTATTTTATTTTATTTTATTTTATTTTATTTTATTTTATTTTATTTTATTTTATTTTATTTTATTTTATTTTATTTTATTTTATTTTATTTTATTTTTAGTTTAGTTTAGTTTAGTTTAGTTTAGTTTATTCATTCATTCATTCATTCATTCATTCATTCATTCATTCATTTATTTATTGGATTTGTACGCCGCCCCTCTCTGTAGACTCGGGGCGGCTAACAACAATAATAAAAAAACAGCATATAACAAATCTAATATTTAAAATAACTAAAAACCCTTATTAAAAACCAAACATACACACAAACATACCATGCATAAATTGTATAGGCCTAGGGGGAAGGAATATCTCACTTCCCCCATGCCTGATGACAGAGGTGGGTTTTAAGGAGCTTACGAAAGGCGAGGAGGGTGGGGGCAATTCTGATCTCTGGGGGGAGCTGGTTCCAGAGGGCCGAGGCCGCCACAGAGAAGGCTCTTCCCCTGGGTCCCACAAGCTTTGTGGGGGTCTGAGCACTGCAAATAACAGAAATGTGCCACAACTGAGCACCCAGAAAAAAATCAGGTAAGTTGCTGTAGAGAATGATATCTTGGATGAGAGTGAAATGGTCCAGGAAGTCTTCTGGAAGGGAAAAGAAAGATAAAACTATCTCCCTTCCTTCCTTCCTCCCTCCCTCCCTTCACCACATAGTTTCTTCACCCTCAATAGTTCGACTGCCCAGGGCTCAATTCCGCAAGCAATAAAGAAGCTTCTAATGAAAGAAAGATGTAAGTCGCACTAATTTAAAAAAAAAAAAAGCAGTGGGGCATCATCGCTTTTTGTCTAAGCATACAAAATGAGGGATTATGTGGGCACCTTGTGTTTTGTCAAAAAGGCAACAATGCAGAAACCCATTCGAGAAATCCTCCAATGCATCCATGTTGAAACTGCAGAGTGTGCACACACAACTCTTGTCACGATTCTCTATTGCAAATGATTAGCAAAATAGTATTAGTCGGTGTGTACTTTTCTCCTGAGGGATGCAACAAGAATGAAAACCCATGGCTGCTTTGTTTGCAAAGTCACAGTCATACAGTCAGTGGCCGATTAGGTCCCACAGAGTTGGTCTTCTCCGGGTCCCGTCGACCAGACAATGTCATCTGGCGTGACCTAGGGGAAGAGCCTTCTCTGTGGTGGCCCCAGCCCTCTGGAATCAACTCCCTCCAGAGATGTGAACTGCCCCCACCCTCCTTGTAAGCAACCCAAATTTTGAGGCATACTGAGATGAAAATCATTTTTTCTGTTGGCGCCAATAAGAACCGTTGATAAAGCTGTCGGTCTCTAATATGCACATATATATCCAAAGGAGATGGCCTCAGCCAATCATGGCAAGGTTTTTGTATTCAATCGAGAAACGGGGAGCTAGTTTGCTCCCCAAGAACAACGCAATGTGTCTGGAAAGAAGCAACAACTGACACTAAGCATCACAAAGCTAAATCTACAAGAAGTTATGTAGAAGCCTTGCTGTTCTGTCATCCGGAGACATCCGATTCCTTTTCATCTTAAGTTCTCAGGCTACGAAATATATCCTGTGGCAGTGAGTTCCAGCAATTAACAAAGCCCAGCGGAAGGGCATTGTTTCTTCCAATTAACAGGTAAACATCTCCCATAAGAGTTTTTCATTCAGATAAGCATCTGAAGTTGCTGCCTGTCTACATCAATCTATCTCAACATGTTATTACCCAACATATCTGACATGGCTTTCCAACTGGGAAGGAATTTGATACTTCCTGATCCCCGTTAATAGTACTACTATTAACTTATGCAATATATCTCACCCACCCACCCTCCAAGTATCTCTGATCAACCTCAAGAAGAGATTATCACATGCAAATACGTAACAAAATCCCAAAGCAGCCAGAATTCCCCAAAACTGGCACCAACTGATTCCCACCAAATGAGAAAATCGGGTTTTAATTTACAAACAGACTGACTGATAGACAATTGAAGTGGACCCCAGAGCCAGGAATCCTGGCAATTTTCCAATTAATTCATGTTGGCTTTATTTTAAATGTTGACAGGTTTTCTCTGAATTTTGTCACAACAGTAACAGGACCTAGCTTCTTTCGCCTGGGTGGTATTGACAGACCGAGACTGCTTAATATATATATGGGTGAGAAACCCCGAGGGAATTCCATGCCAGAGGAAAAACTGCAAAACTGGAAAAATATCCCAGAAGAAGGAAATAGCAAATGTTTTCTATATTATTGCCAGGAAAAGTACACAGAAAAATCTATGAAGCACCAGGAGCTGAGGTGACCTTGAAGGAACTTTTATGTTTTGATACAAATTTAGAAAACGATGATTAGACATTGGATTGTCACTTATAAAGCAAACCAAAGTTCGGTATAAGATGGGCAGCTATATACAAATGTGTTCAATACCCAAATAAAATTATAACAACCAGCACCAGCAAGACAAATGTTAGTCCACCGTGTCAGCAGATCCAACTTGCACTGGCTGAAACTTTCATTTCTACTTATCTGCATTGTTTTTTTTTAACTAAATATGATGATATTTAGGATCTGCTCTTATTTTGATACCACTTTATGGTAAATTGTTTATTCTGACATGGATAATTTTCATTAATTTTTAATGATATTATTATTATTATTTTGAGATATTTTTAATATGGCTTTTTGGATCTTCCTATTCCCTTGGGTATTTGGGGGGGGGGGCAGAAACAAATGGATCAAATATCTCCGGGACTGCCTTCTGCCGCACGAATCCCAGCGACCGATTAGGTCCCACAGAGTTGACCTTCTTCGGGTCCCGTTGACTGAACAATGTCATTTGGCGGGGCCCAGGGGAAGAGCCTTCTCTGTGGCAGCCCTGACCCTCTGGAACCAGCTCCCCCCGGAGATTAGAACTGCCCCCACCCTCCCTACCTTTCGTAAACTCCTTAAAACCCACCTTTGCCATCAGGCCTGGGGGAATTGAATCATCTCCCCCGGGCCTATACAATTTAAGTATGGTATGTCTGTGTGTATGTATGTTTTAATAACGGGGATTTTAATGTTTTCTTTTTTAATCGTTAAAATTATTAGATTTGTTATGAACTGTTTTCTATTGTTGTTGTGAGCCGCCCCGAGTCTACAGAGAGGGGTGGCATACAAATCTAATAAATAAAAATAAAAAATAAATAAAAATAAAATACAGGTAGCGCTAGAACTATGCCCACAATTGAGCCAAAAATGTATGTTGTTAAGTGAGACATTTGTTAAGGGAATTTTGCCCCATTTTATGACCTTTCTTGCCACTGCTGTTAAGTGAATCATTACAGTTGTTAAGTTAGTAACGTGGTTGTTAAGTGACAGAAGGTAACAAAAGCAGGTCACATGACTCTGGGACATTGGAATCCCATCATAAATATGAAACAATTGTCCAGCATCTGAATTTGATCCTGTGATTGTGGAGATGCAACAATGGTCATAACTGTGAAAAACAGTCACAAGACACTTTTTTCAGTACCATTATAACTCTGAATGGTCACTAAATGATTTGTTTGTTTGTTTGTTTGTTTATTAGATTTGTATGCCGCCCCTCTCCTTTAACAGTTGCAAGTTGAGGACTACCTGTATACAATAGGTGATCTGGGGGGAACTCTTACCACTTTTAAGACATTTATATTGCCTGATAATTCTGAGAAGCTGCTGAATTCTAGAACAAATCCTAGTGCGGTGATGGCGAATCTATGGCACGGGTTCCACAGGTGGCAGGCAGAGCCCTATCTGCTGGCACATGAGCCATTGCCCTAGCTCCAACATGCATGTGTGTGCCGGCCAGCTGATTTTTGGCTCACAAAGAGGCTCTGGGAGGGTGTTTTTGGCTTCCAGATAGCCACTGAATGGACAGAGGAGGGAGTTTTTACCTACCCCCAGGAACAAGGAAGTCTTTGGAGCCTGGGGAGGGCAAAACACGAGCCTGTTGGGCCCACCAGAAGTTGGGAAACAGGCCGTTTCCAGCCTCCAGAGGGCCCCTGAGTTGAATTATGGGTATGGGCTATTGCATGCATGCACACTCTTTTGGCACCCAAGGAAGAAAAGGTCCACCATCACTGTCCTAGTGTCGCCATTTCTTGAGTCCACTGCTTGATCTGTAAAAGCTTCTGAGCATCTTTCCCAAACATAACCAACTTTTTGCAATTGCTGGAGATTTTACAAGTAGGGTGGCAAATCCTCACCTTTGCTGAAGATGATGCTCTCATAGGGGATTTTGTTTTTTGTCTCCAGACTAGAGCAGTTCCAACGCTGGTCACGGAACTGGTGCTGGCACTCGTGGATGGCAATCTGGATGCCTTGAATGGCAGATGCCGTCACATCAGGGCTCCGTATGCAAACCTCCAGTTGCCGCCGTGTCAGGCCAGGTAGGTTCATGCAGACAGTGTTTGCATTAAGCACAGGCTCCAGAGGCAGCTTCAGGCCCAGGATTTCGTTCGAGAAGGAGCTGCAAAGGAAACAGACCATCAGCAATGTCATGACCACATTCTAAGAGCTCTTTTCTTGTAAACACCTCATCTATCTACCTGTCTATCTATCTATCTATCTATCTATCTATCTATCTATCTATCTATCTATCTATCTATCATCTATCTATCTATCTATTATCTATCTATCTATTATCTATATGTCTGTCTATCTTTCTATCTATTATCTATCTATCTATTATCTATCTATCTATCTATTATCTATCTATCTATTATCTATCTATCTATCTATCTATCTATCTTTCTATCTATCTGTCTATCTATCTATCTATCATCTATCTATCTTTCTTTCTATCTATGTCTGTCTGTCTGTCTGTCTATCTTTCTATTATCTATCTATCTATTATCCATCTGTCTGTCTGTCTGTCTGTCTGTCTATCTTTCTATCTATTATCTATCTATCTATTATCTATCTATCTATTATCTATCTATCTATCTATCTTTCTATCTATCTATCTATCTATCTATCTATCTATCTATCATCTATCTATCTACCTGTCTATCTATCTATCTATCTATCTATCTATCTATCTATCTATCTATCTATCTATCTATGTCTGTCTGTCTGTCTATCTATCTTTCTATTATCTATCTATCTATCTATCATCTATCTATCTATCTATCTATTATCTATCTATCTTTCTACCTATCTATCTATTATCTATCTATCTATCTATCTATTATCTATCTATCTATCTATCTATTATCTATCTATCTATTATCTATCTATCTATCTGTCTGTCTGTCTATCTTTCTATCTATTATCTATCTATCTATCTATCTATTATCTATCTATCTATTATCTATCTATCTATCTATCTATCTATCTATCATCTATCTATCTACCTGTCTATCTATCTATCTATCTATCTATCTATGTCTGTCTGTCTGTCTGTCTGTCTATCTATCTTTCTATTATCTATCTATCTATCTATCTATCATCTATCTATCTATCTATCTATCTATCTATCTATCTATTATCTATCTATCTATCTTTCTATCTATCTATCTATTATCTATTATCTATCTATCTATTATCTATCTATCTATCTATCTATTATCTATCTATCTATTATCTATCTGTCTGTCTGTCTGTCTATCTTTCTATCTATTATCTATCTATCTATCTATCTATCTATCTATCTATTATCTATCTATCTATCTATCTATTATCTATCTATCTATTATCTATCTATCTATCTATCTTTCTATCTTTCTATCTATCTATGTCTGTCTGTCTGTCTGTCTGTCTATCTATCTTTCTATTATCTATCTATCATCTATCTATCTATCTATCTATCTATTATCTATCTATCTTTCTATCTATCTATCTATTATCTATCTATCTATCTATTATCTATCTATCTATTATCTATCTGTCTGTCTGTCTGTCTATCTTTCTATCTATTATCTATCTATCTATCTATCTATTATCTATCTATCTATTATCTATCTATCTATCTATCTTTCTATCTATCTATCTATCATCTATCTATCTATCTATCTTTATATCTATCTATCATCTATCTATCTTTTATTATTATTTATTAGATTTGTATGCCACCCCTGTTCGAGGACTCCATCCCTCCATCCATCCACCCACTCACCTACCCAGCTATCATCTATCTACAGGCCAGACTATTTACAGGACCGCCTTCTGCCTCAGACCTCTCAATGGCCAATAAGAGCCCACAGGGTTGGCCTTCTCCAGGTCCCATCTACCAAATAATGTCGGCTGGCGGGGCCACAGGGAAGGGCCTTCTCTGTGGTGGCTCTGATCCTTTGGAATCAACTGCCTCCAGAGATCTGTATTGTTCCCACCCTACCGGTCTACCTGGCAGGCCTGGAATTAGGAACAACTGAGTGAATGCATGGTTTTTAAGGTTATTTGTGTAATTTGCTGTTTTTATCGTATCACATGTTATATTGTTTTTAGTTGTTGTGGTTATTATGAACAGCCCAGAGTCCTGCTGGAGTTGGGCGGCATATAAATATCACAAAATATCTATCTATCTATCTATCTATCTATCTATCTATCTATCTATCTTTCTACCCATCTATCTACCTATCTATCTATCTACCTATCTATCTTTCTACCTACCTACCTACCTACCTATCTACCTTGGCATCAAAAGCAGCAAAGTGGCTGAGAAAGATGGATCTTGTGAAAGACCACTTCTGGCTATTCTCTTAGTGGCTGGAATCTTTAAACTTGTAAAGTTAGATCTTCTAGATTTAGAAACAGAGAGACAGCTGGAACACCTGAAGATTAAGGGAGCTTTTGCTTTCTATCTTTGGCCACTGGGAGCTGAAAGGCAAAGAACAGCTGGGAAACAAGTCTTTCTCTCTAAGGTAGGAACATCTGGCTGTTGTGGCAGGTATTATTTCTTTTCTTCCATGGCCAAGCGATTCGGAAAGAGAGTGCAGCTGAAGCATCAGGAGGTATTTCCTAATCCTAATTCAAAACTTGCGCAGCAGAAGATTGCTGTGTCTACTCAGTCTGCTCCGTATCCAGACACAATGCTGATATAATCAGAGTTGACAACACAGCTTACTAGTTCGTAAATACCCACAGAGAGAAAGTATGTCACGCATCTCTGCAGCACTGTGTTTTTCTATTCAGGTAGCAATCAGGAGGTGGGGGGAATCTGTTATGCAGATAGGTCTACAGGCACACAGAACTTCTACAAATGACTATAGCACTTGAACTATTTATTTATTTATGTATTTATTTTATTTTATTTCTCTAGCTGCCCAACTCAACCGATTTTGGGTAGCCTACAATCCTGAAATTATAGAATAGTTAAAGCAATTTCAAAGAATAAAAGGAACCACAAAATAAATTACTGTTGTTGTTTTTTCAGTTCTAAAGGTCTATCAATAGGCTTCTATTAAAAGCTCATGGATTCAATACTATAGTAACTGCAACATTTATTTGTCTAATACTTCAATGACTACCTGCTACCTGTAATAAAATAAAGTTTACTATACAGAAAGTTATCTTTTATGAAGAGTATATTGCCTTAAATTCTCAATTACTGGACTTCAGTCATTCATTTATACATTCAAAGTTCAAAGTTCAAATGTATTATTACAATCATAGATTGTAATAAATAAAAATAAAGTCTATGGAGAGGGGCGGCATACAAATCTAATAAATCTAATAAATAAATACATAAATAAATAGATAGATAGATAGATAGATAGATAGATAGATAGATAGATAAATAAATAAATAAAAATAATTAAAAACACTCAGTGAATACACAATCAAAAGCTGTAGGAAAAAATGATAAATAACAGATAAAATCCATGATAAAATCCAGTCTATCAATTATGCATTGTCAATACAGTACTACTAAAATTACAATCCATAAGCTGTGAGGTCTATATTCAGTTTTATACTATTAGGGAAAGGAATAAACAAGGTTGCCACATTTGTCGTATAAATTAGCTAAGGTGTATTAGGCACTTAAGAGCTGACCACAAATGGTATACATACATACATACATACATACATACATACATACATACATACATACACACACACACACACACACACACACACATACACACAGTATACATTCAATTTCTGCTCTGCTTTAGAGATTTTTATCAATTAAATCAGGGCAATGTGCATTAAATTGATTTATTCAAAATGACCCCTTTATGTCACTTACATAATTACACAAATTGTGTCAACTTACACAAATGGTGTAAATTTGGATTTAATGGACATCCCTCCTTTAAAATGGTCCGCTAAATCAAGATTTGTAGCGCAATGGCTTCCTAAGAGCCTGTCATCCCGATTCACAAAACTCCACATCACATGGAAACAACGAAAAGCCATTTTGGAACAGGTGAAATTCAGAACCTGAGAGAAACTTTTTCCAGTCTAGCATTTCTGAACTGCGAACATTCTTGTTCAGCAATATTTTGCAGACAGAAAAAAAAAATGGATATCATTTGGGACTGGAAGTTGCTTGGCAGATGGTATGCTCCCAGGTACTTTCATCTAAAGCAGCATGTCCAGTTTTGAAATCTCACTTGAAGAAAAGGGAAGGAAAGGAGAAGAGAAAGGAATGGAAAGGAGATGATCGGAAACTTAAGCGACATGAAGAAGCATTCAAGAAAATGGGAGAATACAACAGCAATTCTTCAAATACTTGAAAGCATGTTACACCAGAAACCATCATTTAAAAATCATACAATATAGGAGAAAATATATTCTGCCCTGGCCCTATTCTCACTGATTCACCCAAGGAAGCCACTAAAAACAGGAAAAATCCCCTCTGCATTATCACACAACAATCAGTGTTGTAGTTTCTTTCTGTGTTTGCAGAATAGAAAAGGGCAATCCTTCCTCTTTTTTGTCTAAATATCACCAGATTCCCCACAATCACACCATCTGTAAGTTGACTAGGCCAGGTAAGCAGAGAGAAAAACAAATCAGAGAGACACAGGTGAATAGTCAAAACAGCTCTAATTACACAGTGCAGTGTTTCCTTTGGCAGTTTTAAAAATCAGAGTTCCAAGCCTCTAACAGCTCAATTTAAGAGATGTAAAGATGGCCGTAACTCCTTAATACCAGTGCTTCATCAAAGCCAGAGGCATGAAACAGTGTCTCCTCTTCCACCTTTGGTTCATCACTTTTTGGTATGAACTGCTCTGTTTCTTCAACCGCGTCTTTGAAAATGCCTGTCATTCTATATTTGACTCTCTTACAAGCTTTGTATTTCGGCAATGTGACCACCTATGGATTGCTGCCCAAATGGGATTTGTTAAGGGGAGGTGGGATTTTTTTTATTATTTTGGTTGAGGCCAAGTTGAAAATAGAGGCAGCAAAAATAACAAGACAGATAAAGTATATGACTCCACACATAACTACTATCTATCTATCTATCTATCTATCTATCTATCTATCTATCTATCTATCTATCTATAGATATAGATATAGATATAGATATAGATATAGATATAGATATAGATATAGATATAGATATAGATATAGATATAGATATAGATATAGATATAGATATAGATATAGATATAGATATAGATATAGATATAGATAGATATATATATATAGATATATATAGATATATACAAGGCAAAGGTTGCAGGTTCAAGTCCCAGTGGATATGGCTAGCTGATGAGGCCAAAATAAGGCCGAAATAGATCTATCCTAGTCTCCCTTAATTTTCAAATTCAGCTTAAACATGTGACATATATATATATATTTCTTATGTCGGATCACCCTGGTATATTTAAGGAACGTCACAGCTCCTTTTTTGCCTCTAGGCCCAACCCAGGACCACTTCAAGGCAGTTAATATATTTATAGCCGACAACTATATTCTGTATGTGTTAAATGTTTTTTTAGCTGGAATTTTAAAATTAAGGGAGACTAGGATGGTCCCATTTCGGCCTTGTTCTGGCCTCATCAGCTAGCCACACCCTTTCCTTTACTGGGATTCGATCTGGATCGAATCCCAGTAAAGGAAAGGGTGTGGCTAGCTGATGAGGCCAGAACAAGGCCGAAATGGGACCATCCTAGTCTCCCTTAATTTTAAAATTCCAGCTAAAAAAACATTTAACATATATATATATACATATTGCAGAACATGTGAATGCAGTTTAAAAAGAAGAAAATACTTCCTCCCTTGTCCAGCACATTAAAACAACAGGGCACGAAATTGACTTTGAAAAAACTAAATTACTTCACAAAACAGAGAATTTATATAGAAGAATTGCTTTGGAAGCCATAGAAATTGAGAGGAGCCCCCTTTGCATAAATAAAAGAGATGACACGTCCCACCTACCAGAAATTTGGAAACCAGCCTTAAACAAAAAAAAACACTTCATAAAAATCACCATGTCAATCCTTCTAATAATTATGATTTTGGAATTTTGGAATTTGGAAACCAGCCTTAAACAAAAAAAACACTTCATAAAAATCACCATGTCAATCCTTCTAATAATTATGATTACACCAACCAATCAGATCACTAAAACATAATCACCCAATCTATTTGCTACATTCAAACCAAATCTCCACCCCCACACTATATACTAGGAAGAAATGACAGTTGCAAACATTCCATTTTACAACAGCACAAAGCTTGGAACTTCAGCCTGATGATGGTGAATGTGATTTCACCGAAACGTCGCATAGACATGCAAAATATTACACAGGGCAAAACCCGAACTCAGAACAATCTACATATATATATATATATATCATCTATCAATCATCTATCTATCTATCTATCTATCTATCTATCTATCTATCTATCTGCTATCTATTATTCATCTATCATCTATCTATCTATCATCTGTCTGTCTGTCTGTCTGTCTGTCTGTCTGTCTGTCTGTCTATAATATCTATTGTGTCTAGCAGTCTGTTATGTCCCGGCAACGGCCAGGTATCTCTGGGCGTTCCTTTCCCTTGTCGGGAAAATCCCAGAGCACGGATTGGCTGCCAGGCGTGGCCAGTTGTTGTTCAAGTTGAGAGTTTTGCCAGTGGCTTGTCATTCCTTGCTTATGCTTAAATTAAGTTGAGTTGCCTATTTTCCTCGCTACCGGCCTCGTTATTGCAGGAGAAACACAGTCTATCATCTATCTAGCAGTTATTTATTTATTTATTTATTTATTTATTTATTTATTTATTTATTTATTTATTTATTTATTTAACAGTCTATCATCTATCCAGCAGTTATTTATTTATTTATTTATTTATTTATTTATTTATTTATTTATTTATTTATTTATTAAATTTATATTGCCGCCTATTTGACCAGGCGACTCCAGGCAGCTTACAAAATATAAAAAACACATTTAAAAACAGTAAAACTGATTTTTAAAAAATCAAATAATGTAATAAAGTCACCCCACCACAGCCCTAGTTCTAGCCCCAGAAACAGACAATCACACAACCGCCTGTCATCTCTTGGGAAGCTTTCACAAGCCAGAAGGGACATGGGCTTAAGGTACAGGTGCTTGCCCGCATACTCCTTACTTTACTGTCCCCTTCCTTGGGAGCAACACAGTCCAATTAACAGATAACAGGGCAATAACCTCCCGCACCAGCAACCATGCTGGCATCTAGCTGGGAACGAATTAGAATCTTCCAGAAAATCTGCAAATTCCTCAGTTCATCCCTTCAGGTCGACCTTCCCCAGGAGGAGAAGGCTCACCTTAAAGAGGGTTGCTGGGTGATTATCTACAGATGCAAATACAGTTCGCCTCAGGAATCGCCATGAAATAGGCCTTAGTAGGCCTTCTTACCCATGTTCAATCGAGACGTCTCCTCATGCGTTTCATCTCTCTCAGTTCCTCTGACTACCAGAGGTGGCAGCAAGGTCTACAGGTGAGGAGAGGTTCCATGGGTGCAAGCCTATCCAGAGCCTCAGTCACCTTCCTATTCCCAAAAGGGACTAAGAGCTATGATGGACTGTGCAGTAGATACGCAGTTACAACCCCCAGGTCCTTCTGGAACCTCTCCGGGTCCATTAGTCAACGGGGCAGACCAATCTAATATGTCTTGCCTCCAGGCGGAGGGTGAGGGTGGTGGCGGGGTACAGCTCTTGAGAAACTCATTGCCACCAGATTGTGGTCCAACCATGACAAGGGGATCAAGGACAGGTCCACCAATTACAGATCACATAGGCACTGCTCCAACAGGAACACCAAATTGGGTGTGTGACCACTATTCCTAGTTGGGCCCTGGATGACTTGGGACAGGCCCATGGAAGTCATGGTTTCCATGAAACCTCAGGCTACCTCCAACCCCGACCCCAGGGATGGCAGGTTGGAATGCTCAAAAAAATAAAGGGAACCCGCAATATAACTCCAAGTAAGTCAAACTTCTGTGAAATCTAACTGTCCACTTAGGAAGCAACACTGATTGACAATCAATTTCACATGCTGTTGTCAGCACATTCAACTTTGTACAGAACAAAGTATTCAATGAGAATATTTCATTCATTCAGATCTAGGATGTGTTATTTGAGTGTTCCCTTTATTTATTTATTTTGAGCAGTATATAAAAAAACCAATACAAAGTTTAAAAACAGAATTAAAACAAAGTTAAAAAGAACACTTGAGAAAGTTAAAAAAGACAAAGGGAGTACCACCACCTACAAACCACTTCTAGACATTTCATTACATACTTTGATAATGAAACGTCTGCAAGAAGCAGCCAAGTTCAGACAGCACCAAGGATCTCACAGTCCAACCTGAGCTGCAAATTCTTTTGGTCTTAAACTCCCATGTCAATGGGCAAAGCCAAACTCTTCCAAAAGGTCAGGAGAGACTTTCCTCCAGGGGCAAGGTGGTGTTCCATAGGGTGGGAGCAAGGCTCTTCTCCTAGATCTTGCCAGTTGAAATTCTTTATTGACACAGTTCACAATACAGTGATCCCTTGATTATCGCGAGGGTTCCGTTCCAAGACCCCTCGCAATAATCGATTTTTCGCGATGTAGGGTTGCGGAAGTAAAAACACCATCTGCGCATGCGTGCCCTTTTTTCATGGCCGCGCATGCGCAGATGGTGGAGGTGGGGAGCGATGAAAGTGCGGAAGCCGACAGATTGCAGCACCCGCTGGCCCGCCCTTCGCCGCTCGCCCGCCCTTCGCCCGGCCACCCGCCGTTCGCTCGCTGCTCGCCCGGCCACCCGGGTTCGGGGGGGTGCTGGGAAGCCCCCCGGGCCGGCTGCGACCTTTTAAAACAGCCGCGCCGCTTCCCAGCTGACTCCCGAAGCCAAACGCGGAAGTGGTTTTTTTTTTAATTAATATTTTTTTAAAAATCGCGATATAGCGTTTCGCGAAGATCGAGATCGCGAAACTCGAGGGATCACTGTATACCTCCTCTCTCTCTCTGACTGGATGGAATGGGTTGATGAAATAGGGATGAAACTTAACCTAGTCGTATACAATCAAAATGATAACTAACACTTTGAATTGGACTTGACGGCAAGCTGGCATCCAATGCAGCTACCATAGCAGAGGGGCTACACATGCAAGCCTAGCAGTACCCAAAATTGCTTGTGTCGCCATATACTAAACCAGATGCAGCTTCTGGACACTCTTCAAGGATAGCCCCATGTATATCACACTGAAGTAGTCAAGATGAGAGGTGATCAGGGCATCTCTCAAACCAAGGGTAGGCAAAGTTGGCTCACCCAATCATTCTAACTCAGGAATTCTGGGAGTTGAAGTCCACATGTCATAGAAAAGCCAGCTTTGCCTACCCGGATTTAGTTGATTGATCACAACCTGTTTGTTACTGACTAATACAGCCACCATATTCTATATCAGTGGTTCTAAACCTGGGGGTCAGGACCCCTTTGGGGGTCAAACTACCGTTGCACAGGGGTCGCCTAAGACCTTGGGAAAAGACAAATTTCCAATGGTGTTAGGAACTAAAGCTTCTATTCTGGCGCCTTTGAACATATTTTTACAATCCGACCAATCAGGCGTTTATGGTGGGGGTGTCCCTCTGACCTTCCTGCCCATCAGCTTAAAGCTCTGTTGGGAGAATAGGCGCTAGACTTATGGTTGGGGGTCACCCCAACATGAGGAACTGTATTAAGAGGTCACGGCATTCGAAAAGTTGAGAACCACTGTCTTTATATGCAACATATGGCAGCTCCCAGCTGCAAAGGAAGCTGATGAGTCCTTATTATTTAAGAAAATAAGTGACAATTCCAGATTGCTGTGAAGCATTTTTCTACACCCTGCTAGCTTTCTAAATGTGCTGGAAGTTCGGGTGCCAAGCACAACACATGACTACATTTCATGGTTGTGTAAGAGGGGAACTTTAAGCAGAAGGAAAGCTCCTTAGACTAGATAATTTGCTTTCTATGCAAATTATGACCTTACCTCCTAGCTCAACTTGGCAGCTGTAATCAACCTCTAGCTCCAGGAATCCGACATCTCACCATAATTTTGGTGGTCGTCAGGCTCAGCATCAGCATTTTATAACAACTTTGGGTAACTGTGTCTATCATACAGTTCCCTGCATATGAAAGTCATAGGGACCTAGAGTCAATTATTTGCAAACAGGATGGATTTGATTTAAATCAAGTTGATTTGAATTATGATTTAAATCACTAGTAAAAAGGCTTGATTTAAAGCAAGTTGATTTAAATCATAATTTTTAAAAGAGCAACTGTCACCTCTTTCCGACAGCAGCTCCTCCTCTAACCCACTGTTGACTCACCAACAGTCCCAATATTGCAGGATATTCAGCCTCGTGCTACATAACTAGGCTCTATTCCATGCTGTATCTTAAATAGACAACTATCCCTATATATATATATCATCATCTTCAGGCTGGTGCTTTGTGCTAGGGCGAACCTAGGTTCACACCAAGGTTCACCCTAGTGCAAAGTCAAAAGCACCAGCCTGAAAATGACGAGTAGGACTTCATCAAAACATCGCCAGGAATCTCTGAAACTTACATGGGAAGAAACCTGAATATGCCGAGATCATAACACCCCCTCCCCCCCAAAAAGTATCTTGTAACCCAAATAGTGTTAACTTTATCTTCTCAATACCCCTTGTGCCACAAAAATTAAAGGTTTTTTCCCCCTGCATGAATCTTATCTAACTGAACAAAAAAAATAATCCATGCAATCATAAACTAACATCAGAAAGCAATTATCTGAGCTACAAAAATGTTTAAACGAGTTTCATCAAGTCTTATTTTGATTCGTTCTTTGACATCAGCTGCCGACTTGCTTCTTGGCCTCTGATATAATCCTCACGTTTCTCTTACTCTTGCTTGCTTCCTCTGTCATCTGTTTCACACCTCTCTCTATTGGTTGGGCATGAGGTATTGCAACCAGGAAAAAAGAGTGAGTGCAT
Source organism: Erythrolamprus reginae (assembly GCF_031021105.1). Taxonomy (NCBI): domain Eukaryota; kingdom Metazoa; phylum Chordata; class Lepidosauria; order Squamata; family Dipsadidae; genus Erythrolamprus; species Erythrolamprus reginae. Next base: position 148,425,845 of record NC_091950.1, on the reverse strand, counting down.
AATTCATATGTGGTAAGCTGCCCAGAGTCACCTTGCAGCAAGATAATCCAGCAAAACAAATTTAATAATAAATAATATGCAGCTCCCAGGCCAGTGATGGCGAACCTTTTTTCCCTCGGGTGCCGAAAGAGCGTGGGCGCGCTCTATCACACATGCGTGAGTGCCCCACCCATAATTCAATGCCTGGAGAGGGTGAAAACAGCTTCCCCCGCCCCCCGGAGGCCCTCTGGAGGCCAGAAACAGCCTGTTTCCCAACTTCTGGTGGGCCCAGTAGACTCATGCTTCATCCTCCCCAGGCTCCAAAGGCTTCCCTGGAGCCTGGGAAGGGTAAAAACGCCCTCCTCCATCCCCCTGGAGGCTCTCTGGAACCCAAAAATGCCCTCCTGGAGACCCTGTGCAAACCAAAAACCAGCTGGCCAGCACACACATGCACATTGGAGCTGAGCTAGGGCAATGGTTTGCGTGCCAGCAGATATGGCTCCACGTGCTATCTGTGGCACCCGTGCCATAGGTTTGCCATCACTGTCCTAGGCCATGGGTTCTGCTCTTCATCCTTACTTTAGGACAGTGCTTCTCAAAAAGTGGGGCGGACCACCCTAAGGGGGTGCAGAGCGATGCCGGGGGGGGTGACCCTGGGAAATGTGCTTTTTTTGCCGCAGGGAGTAGGGAGTTTTTTGCACCGAACAATAGCACACAACACAGAGCAGGAGATATGATAACAAATCCTTAAGAGATATCATAGGAAAATATTTAACAGGGATGAAAAGAAAAGAGGAGAGAGACGGAGATAATGAGACAAATGTAAGTCTCCTGAAAGCTAAGATGAGGAAATAGGATGAAGTGTACGTAGTGCTTGGCTTCACTGTGACTATGGTGGGAAACGAGGAAAGACCAGTATGTTTACTGTGTCTAAAAATGTTGGCAGTGGAGAGCATGAAGCCAAATAAATTAAGGCATAACTTAAACACATTACACCCCAATCACGCTGATAAGGTGCTTGAGATTTTTCAGTGAAAACGTGCTGAATATTGCAAACAATTGTCCTGGTGAAGAGTTGTGGGTGGTCACAAAATGTTTACTTCTTCCTGGGGGTGGGGGTACATAACAGAAAATAATTGAGAAGCACTGCTTTGGGATATCAGAAATTAATGTCAGTTTGCCACACCCTTGGAATCAACATACATAACAAATCATACTTTAACACAGAGAAGATTCTGAAAAAAAGGAGAAAACGAACTGATGTGAGACCGGAGAGCAGCCCGTTTAGAGCAAATGTGTTGGTAATCTACCAGGAGATCAATTGAAAGCATCCTATTTGAAGTGGCTTGGTACAGATTCGGACACATAATTGCAGCTTTGCTTGAACTGCTTTATTCCAGCATAAACATAACGTTAATACAACAGTCAGTATTCAACTGTCAAACCTCCTCGGGTTTCCCCTATTTAACTGCCAGCTGGCTGAGGAACGAACCAATGGTAATCCCTTATTTTCCCCGGTGGCTAGGTTACCGCCGCTCTCCCGGTGCCCTTTCCTGTTCTCATAACACTTCCTGTATGGAGCCTCTCTAGGCATCTCCTGTCGTTGGTCCTTCCATACATAACACTCCTCCCCCCTTACTCTGGAACATACATAATCCTTTAAGTAGGTTGGCTTCCGAACTATTCTACCCGAATGACGTAGTCCACCTTCCCCTGCTACCTGACCTCGCGGAGGTTCGTGGAATTCTGGCTCTGCACTTAAAGGAACGGTAAACTGGGACAGAAGGTGGGTATCTACGTTACTGTCCAAGACCCCTGGACCTGCCATTTCCGAACGTACTTCATTATCCTCTCGCGGAATGGAACTACAGTGACCTCTCGATTATCGTGAGGGTTCCGTTCCAAGACCCCTCGCGATAATCGATTTTTCGCGATGTAGGGTTGCGGAAGTAAAAACACCATCTGCGCATGCGCGCCCTTTTTTTCATGGCCGCGCATGCGCAGATGGTGGAGTTTGCGTGGGTGGCGGGGAAGACCCAGGGAAGGTTCCTTCGGCCGCCCAGCAGCTGATCTGCTCGGCAGCGCAGCGAGGAGCTGAATCGGGGTTTCCCCTTTGCGTGGGCGGCGGGGAAACCCCGATCTTCGTCTGCTCACTGCTGCTGCGGCCGCCCAGCAGCTGATCTGCTCGGCAGCGCAGCAGCAGCGAGCAGACAAAGATCGGGGTTTCCCCGCCGCCCACGCAAAGGGGAAACCCCGATTCGGCTCCTCGCTGCGCTGCCGAGCAGATCAGCTGCTGGGCGGCTGAAGGAACCTTCCCTGGGTCTTCCGCGCTGATGCCCCCGCTCACCCGCCCGCCCATCCGCCGCCCGCCCGCCACCTGCCAGCAAGAGGGGGAGAGATAGAGAAAGAGAGAGAAGGAAAGAAAGAGATGAGAGAGGGAGGAAGAGAGTGTGAGAGAGGAAGAAGCAAGATAGAGAAAGAGAGAGAGAAAGAAAGATGAGAAAGGAAGGAAGAGAGTGACGTCATCGGGTGGGAAAAATCACGATATAGTGTTTCGCGAAGAACGAGATCGCGAAAATCGAGGGATCACTGTATTATCTTCCATGAGTTTCTCTGCTTTGCAGAGACGGACCTGATCTAAGTGTCTACGCCATACCCTGCCATCCTCTAATTCAACTTCATAATAACGAGGACCCGACACTTTCACTATGGTGGCCGGAACCCAGGTTGGACCTTCCCCATAAGCTCGGGCAAAAACCCGAGATCCTACTTCCAAGTTTCTAGGAGGAGCCTCTGGCCACGGAGAATTGTTTCCATACCATAGGTGTAACCTGTCTAAAATTATTCTTAATTTTCGACCCATTAGCAGCTCCGCTGGGGTTTTTTGAGTGGCCACACATGGAGTGGAATGCTGGGCCAATAACATCTCTGATAATTTCTTTGACCAAGACCCTTGTGGAAGTTTCTTAAGTGAATCTTTCGCTGACCGTACCATTCGCTCCGCCTGTCCATTACTAGCCAGGTGCCACGGTGACGTAAGGGCATGACGGATTCCCGCAGCCGCTAAGTAATTTTCAAATAGGACCGATGTGAACTGTGGTCCGTTATCCGACACCACAATATCTGGGTATCCGTGGGTTGCAAACAATGCATTCAACGCATTGATAACTGCAAATGATTGGGTAGAATGTAAATGCACCACTTCCAACCATTTTGAATGGGCGTCCACAACTATTAAAAAATTTTGACCCAGGAAAGGCCCAGCTAGATCAATATGGAGGCGAGCCCATGGGCCTGCAGGGGGTTCCCATGCTAGTGGTGGTGCTCTAGGAGGTGAGGGCCTGTTTTCTTGACACCTTAGACATGCCTCTACACACTCTTCTATCTCATGATCTATTCCCGGCCACCACACGTAGTCTCGGGCCAGGCCTTTCATCCTTACAATTCCGGGATTCCCCTTGTGGATAAGACTTAGCACTTGACGCCTAAGAGAGGGTGGAATAATTACTCTGGACCCCCTTAATAAAGAGCCCTTTTCGACTGATAATTCCAAACGGCACCTCCAATAACAGGAATATTCAGGTGCTTGCTCCTTTTTAGGCCACCCCCGGAGCACCCACTGTCTTACTATAGCCAACGTTGGGTCACGGCTTGTCTGTTTTGCTACCTCCGATGCGACTAAAACTAATGAGTTCTCCTCAATGGCTAACACACAGGACACTGGCGCCAGGTCTTCCAAGATATCTGGAAGAGGACATCTACTTAATGCATCGGCATGGGCAATGTGCTTTCCCGGCCGGTACACCAACCTGTAAGTATAGTTTGCTAAGAATAAAATCCATCTCGCCATGCGGGGTGACAGAACTACAGGACTTTGGCGATTTCCTGCTAAAATTCCAGGTAAGGGTTGATGATCAGTTACAAGTTCAAATTTTCTTCCGTACAAATAATCGTGAAATCTTCGCACCCCTGCCACTAAGGCCAATGCTTCTTTGTCTATTTGCCCGAAGTTTCGCTCAGCCTTAGCAAGAGTTCTAGAAAAATACGCTAATGGGGCCTCCGACCCATTTGGAAGTCTATGACTTAACACAGCTCCTACTCCAAACTGGGAGGCATCACAAGTCAAAACCAATGGTAATGTTGGGGAATATTGAATCAATATAGTATTGGAGGTCAGAGCATCTTTTACGGCCACAAAAGCGGCCTCTTCTCTGGGTCCCCAGTGCCAATGTGTCTTACTATCTAATAAGCGATGTAACGGTTCCGCTATTGATGCTTTGTGTGGAATGAACACAGCGTAGAAATTTAGCAATCCTAAAAAAGCTTGTAATTCCACTTTAGACTGAGGAGTAGGGGCTTCCCTGATGGCTCTGGTTTTCTCAGGGGTAGGATGGATACCTTGTCCATCCACTATAAACCCTAAGAATTCTACTTTAGTAACTCCCAACACGCACTTACTCAATTTTAACTTCAACCCCTTCTCTTGAAATTTTGTTAAGACCGATTTAACTCTTGCTAATAATTCCGTCTCCGAGCAGGCGGATACTAGGACATCGTCGAAGTATGGCACGACCCCTTCCAATCCATAAAGAAGCCTCTCCATGAATCCCTGGAAAATTCCTGGGGCTATTGATACCCCAAACTGTAACCTTCGGCAACGAAACACCCCTCTATGTGTGACTATAGCTTGTGCTTCTGCAGTTTCACGGTCCACCGGAAGCTGTTGGCAGGCCTGCGATAGGTCTAACTTCGCAAACAAATTACCCTTCCCCAGTGAGTGCAGAAGATGCTGTACTACTGGAAGGGGATAAGAATGGTGAGCTAATGCCTTGTTTATGGTACATTTATAATCCCCACATATACGAATTCCTCCGTCCGCCTTTACTACAGTTACGACAGGAGTTTCCCATACAGCTTGATCTGTTGGCTCTAAAACTCCCTGGGCTATTAGCTTATCTAATTCCTCATCTACCTTTGGTCTGAGTGCCAAAGGTACTCGGCGGGGCTTTAAGCGTAGTGCAGGCACTTTTGGATCCAAGCTGAAAGAAATAGGTGAACCGTTATAACAACCTAGTTTCCCATCAAACACATCTGGAAATTCTTGTGCCAAGGTCATGAATGAAGAAGCCCCCCTTACCATATTTATTCCCGTTACTTCTAGGCCCAATGCTTGGAACCAATCCAACCCCAATAGATTAGAAAATGGCCCATCCACCACTATTAATGGTAATTGTCCCTTAAATTTTTTGAACTGAACAGCAAAACGTCCTTCTCCTATCACTGGAATAGCGCGGCCTTGATAATCTCGTAGATTCAATCGGCATGGTAACAACCCGTTTTTTGACAATTTCGGAAAACACCGCTTAGCTGTAGACCACGACACCAGTGAGCAAGCCGAACCCGTGTCAACCTGCATGTTGCACGGCATGTGGCCCAGGCGAACAACCACTGTAATCTTTTCGGATGATGAGGAAGTTTCACTGACAACCGTAGACCTCTGCGATGGACGCGTGTATATTACGTTGCAATCTTGACGTCGGTAATTCGAGTCCTTGTAGTTCCCTCGTCCTCCGCTACAGCTATTATACTTCTGGCTTGAGGCTGTTGAAGGTTTCTGTCGGCGGAATTGACAAGCTCTGGCTATATGGCCCTGTCCTCTGCATCTCCAACAATTAAAGTCTTTAAAGGGGCAATTTGATCTAAAGTGATCTCCTCCGCACTCTCTGCATGGAGATGGTGGTCGTCTAGCTCGCTCAACTGGCTGGACTTTGTTTCTTGCAACAGCTAATTTGCAGACTTCTGGCATTCATGAGGCACACTTCCATCTGGACCATGACTGATCTTATGCTGTGAAAGTAAAGGAGGACTTGGATAGAGTCAATTTCGTGAGTGTCAGCCCTCATGAAAGGCCATCTTTTTCTTTGGATCTTCGGGGCTGCCACACTTACCTGTAGTCCTGTCGGAAAGTGGGAGAGGGGTTGTATGGAGTTGATAAGAGTTATTTAGCCATAACAATATTCTTTTCTCTGAGAGTCAAGGACGTTCAGCCTGCACCTGGAGTGGCATGACTGAGAGGCATCGTAGTTCAGAGAACCAGTAAATACCACCTCTGGCTGGTCTCAGAGTGGGGTGGCAATGGAGATTTTGCCATATCCTTCCCCCAGGAATGGGGAGGGAATGGTGGATTTTGCAGTATCCTTCTCCTGTCATGCCCACCAAACCACACTCACAGAACCGGTAGGGAAAAATTTCAAATCAAACAAAAAGGAACTGCTTTACTTAAATATTCCCATTTCAGCAATGCATTCCTGGACTTTGGTTTTGTCCTCTGGCTTGACTTCTAACTCATACAAGATTCTGACCAGGTTGCTTGGTTAGTCCTTCAATGTCTTGATACTGATGTTCTACTCTATCTTCTACTTGTTGTGAGTGGTCCACTACTGAGTCAGTTAGTCACAGATTCTGAGGATGAACCGGGTCCATCTTGGTATCCTAGACCAGTGTTCTTGACTACTGAGTCAGAGAGTGAGAGTGAGGGAAAGTTGGAACCTGAGGAACCTCCAGAGACTGCAGAAACCCTGAAGATGGTAATGTCTGAGTCAGAGGAGGAGGGAGACAGTGGGGATCAGGAGCCCGGGTCAGAAGGTCAAGAAGCAGACAGGAATATCTTTATGGGAAAAAGTTCAGAAAGTGAGTCTAGTCAGTTATAGCTCTAGGAAACAATTGACTACACCCAGTCTGTATATAAGGGAGGGTTTCTGGGTAAAGAAGCATGGAGTTTCAACGTTCGTCATGGTGGAGGCCTCAGATCCAGAATTCCAGAACTGCTGTGCTGAGAAACCGCTGTGGCTCCTTTAAGAGTCATGCAGAGATGCTGATGAATGAGAAAGAAAAGAAACCTGGAGATCTGTGAGGGTATGTGAGTGATTTACGGACCTTATCTCAAGGAATAATGTGCTAATTGGATCTGCCTCTTAGCTGCTGGCGGTTTGTTATCTCTTGGCCAATTTCAGCAGGGCCTCTGCCAACACGAACTGAAAAATCTGCTCCTGTCTGTACAAAGCATCCTTAATTATATAAAAGTGTTTAGGGGAAAATATCCCCAAAGAAGAGGGAGTTATCACAAAAATATTAGATTGCGCGGAGATGGATATGATGACAAGACGCTTGAATGATCAAGAAGAAACGAAATTTTATGAAACATGGAACAATGTTTATGAATGGATAGATAAGAAAAAAAAATAGCAATAGAAGATTAATAATAGGCATAGATACTTTGGTATAAATTTTTCTCTTCTTTTTATTGAGATTAATATTAGATTTAGTTTATATACATAAAATCGACAAGATTGTTTGACTTTATACTAGCTATAACTATTTTTCTTTTTTCTACAATATCACCTTTTCCTTACTAGATATTTTTGTATTAGTAGCATTGAATTATGCATTTAATCATGTATTCCTTTTTTTGTATCTGCATTTATACTTTTAAGAAAAGCGGGGATGGTACATCCCCACAGTCTATGTTAAATGTTTGTAAGTCTGTATGTTATTTTAAGAAAATTAATAAAAATATTGATTAAATAAAAATTATATAAAAGTGTTTGAACTGAATCCTTTGCTCATGGGGGCTTCTCTGTTCTGATCCGGTAGGCCCAAAGCAGAACACTACTTAGAGCCTATTCAGATTGCAGCACATAACTCATTTCTGACCAGGAAGCACTGGAGGAAAAAACAACAACAGAGCTGGCAACAAGCGAGGTCTCTCTTGCTTGCTTACCAATGTAGTATGCTCTGTCCTGAAGTTTCCAGCTGTAAGAATAAATTGGAAATTTATGTCTAGAATTCCAAAGTAAAATTCACAAAAATATTCTGGGTAGATAAGCTCGTTGTGAATCCTGGAGACACTTTGTTACCTGCAAAGACTCCTCTCTCTAAAGTGATTTTCAGTCTTCCCTTGCTCAGAGCTCCACCAAGTTTCAGGCATTCTATTTCTGCCTCTTTCATGCTAATGACTTACTTGTATAACAGGGCTTCTGCCAAGCTTTATGAGCCATCAGCCCGATAACCAATATATAGGATTGCTCTAGAATCTGCCCCTACATGAACAGTGGCATGAAAAAACATGCTACAGGGTATTTTTGTCCCTCTGTTCTATTTCTTGGTTGATTTTTTTCAACGGTCTCTTGGTTATGGGGATGAAATATTCTCTATGCTGTTGGTTTGCCAGTAATTAATTCACTGTTTTGTAATCATCAAAGCTGCAGTAACAGTTTGAGATTGGTGAATTCAAGTGGTTTAAAAGTTTTATTGTCTTTTACATGAAGATAAATGCGACTTTGTTGCTGGTATCCTTACGATTTATACTGACTGGTTCCTAATAGGATTTGATTGCTTATTTATACCTGGACTATCTGGAAGTATTGTACCTTATGATTCTTGGCAAATGTATCTTTTCTTTTATGTAGACTGAGAGCATGTGCACCAAGACAAATTCCTTGTATGTCTAATCACACTTGGACAATAAAGAATTCTATTCTATTCCAAAACAAGCCTGTTGCCCTGGTCTAGACCAGGGCTGTCAAATTCCCAGCCCACAGGCCGGATAAGTCACATGCTGGTCACCATCAATGTCCAGTTTAGCAAAGGGGGGGGGAAGTCGCATGATACATAATGCGATGCAACCATCACGATGCGATTTCGATACCCCTGGTCTAGATACACCATATACTCAGTTGCTGCAAGATAACTTAATACCATCCAAAGTTTCAATGAACATTGAAATGGATCATTCATGCATCTCTTGGCATACCATAACTGTATGTCCACCTTATGGCATACAGAAATAGCAAGCAGTCACAAACCTGCAAAATGCTACCCAATGCACCCAAATAAAACTGCTAAATTCCTCATCCTCAAGTATCAGACAAAGTGTAAAGAGGATGGCATCCTTGTTAATTAACAAGCAAACAGACATATGCAATCAGGCAGTCATTAATGCACCTTAGAACCTTTCTGCATCCATTAGAAGGAAAAGCAACGTCTTCCCATAGAAATTATGAAAGGGGTAGCCTAAATGGCAATCAGCCCAAACCCTATGATGCCTAAATCATTCATTGCCTTTATTTGGATGTAAACAGACTAAAACCTTCATTATGTACAGCAGTGTTTTTCAACCAGTGTGCCGCGGCTAGGTGTGCCGTGGTTAGGTGTGCTGTGAGGAAATTAAATATGGGTCCCCAAATTACAGCCCGCGTGGTGGATACAGCCTGCAGAGGCCATTTATCCAGTCCGCCGCGAGCAGCCTCCATCCAAACATAAACATTCCCCTCACAATCCCTCCACCTATCAGCCACATGAAGAGTGGAGGCACAGAGAATGCTCACAGACCAATCACCTTCTAGGATTCATCCTGACCACTAGCGATGAACCAATAGCAGGCCGTCTCTCATCCACACCCAGGAAGGCCCCCCCGCTCAAGCTGCTGCGCACTTGTCATTGTGTGGCCGCAGCGAGTAGCTGAAGCGCTACTCCTCCCTAGGGTCCCGATTTCTAAGTGAGAATAAATACATTTAGAAACTGTATTATTAATTATTTGTATAAAATGTACTGTGTCATTTTGGTTGGTGGTTTGGCCCAGGATTTTGTAAATGTAAAAAATGTGCCGCGGCTCAAAAAAGGTTGATAATCACTGATGTACAGGACAAAATAAATATAAATAAATAAATAAATAAATAGGAAGGAAGGAAGGAAGGAAAGAAAGAAAGAAAGAAAGAAAGAAAGAAAGAAAGAAAGAAAGAAAGAAAGAAAGTTTTCTGTGTGATATGTGCATCTTAACACACCTGTGCCCGGGTTCCCATTAATTTCAAACTATCCAGCCACATTGCATCCCAGCATATTGTATGAATTCTGTCCTTGGTTAATTAATGGGTGAGTATACAGTGGTCCCTCGATTTTCGCGGGTTCAAACTTCGCAAAACGGCTATACCACGGTTTTTCAAAAAATATTAATTAAAAAATACTCCACGGTTTTTTTTCTATACCACAGTTTTTCCCACCCGATGATGTCATTTCATCACCAAGAGTCACTTCTCTCTCTCTTTCTCTTTCTTTCCTGTCATTCTCTGCTTCAATCATTTTCTCATTTCTCTTTTTTTCTCCCTTTTTCTATAATTTTTCCCTCTCTCTCTACCTTCCACTCTCCCCCCTCTTGCTCTCTCTCTCTTTCTCCCTCTCTCTCTCCCTCTCTGTGAGAACGCCTGCCCCCACCTCTCCTGCAGCCCCCTCGCTGATAGCTGGGACGAAAGCGCTCTCAGCTAAGGGACTGTGAGAGGGGCGGGGCGGGCATTCTCAAAGCGCTCAGAGCGGCTACCGGCTGAATGAGGAGGATGAGAAGCCGTAGCCGCCAGCACTGCTGCAGGAGGACCCGTGTCCCAAGAAAGCCGGTGAGAGGGGTGGATCGAGCTGGCGGGCGGGCGGTAGGGGCGAGGGGGCCGGAGGCGCTGGGGGGGCAGAGGCAGCCAACATTCAAAGCAATCTTTGCCGGACTCCGCACTTTCGTCGCTCCCTGCCCTAATTTCAAGCCCGGCTCCTTGCGCTGCCTTGAAAAAGGGTGCATGGAGGTAGTTTTTGGCTGTCCATAGCAAAAAATGGTGTTTTTACTTCCGCACCGCTACTTCGCGGAAAATCGACTTTCGCGGGAGGTCTTGGAACGTAACCCCCGCGAAAATCGAGGGAACACTGTACTGTATTGTGAAACCCCCCAAAATGGGATTATTTGAATAATCCACAGTTCAGTTATCTAAAGCTGAGAGGGTTATACAAGGCAAATACAGGAACCTACTCCAGCTTCACAAGCTACAGCTCCTAATTGGTTGTGATTATCCAGCTTTCTGGTCCCTTTTAGGAAATTCTCTAACCCACTAGGAATTAGAACAGGGGTCTCCAACGTTGGCCACTTTATGACTTGTGGACTTCAAGTTCCAGAGTTCCTCAGCCAGCTTTGCTGGCAGGGGAACTGTGGGAGTTGAAGTCTTAAAGTTGTCAAGGTTGTAGAGCCCTGAATTAGAACACAGATTGTTATGTATCTAAAGTGAAACACCTGTACCTATAATCCTGAAATAAGCAATGTGAGTCTCTACCAGTCTCAGATTCTACCTGACTCAGATTCAAGGGGAGAGGAGTTGTAGAAAGATGAACTTAAGGCTTGTTGGAACCAACATTTTGATAGATATTTGAGCCCAGCTGAGTAGAGTCAGCTTTTAGTTGCTTTCATTATTGCAGTTACTTGCCATTTTATACATTGTATGTTGGGTATCTTTCAAAGTTACATATTATCTTGGTTATTGTTTGTTTGTTGCATGCTACACGTTTTGAGTTGGGTAACTCACAAACTGACTAAAACTGAACAGATGTTTCTCCTTCCTTTCTCTCCTTTGGTTTTCAGTGCTAACTAGGAAAATATTTTTTTAAATTATCATGTTCTCATTAATTGGGGAATAGGTCCTATATAAAACACACACAATAGTGGTGGTGGGGACTAAGTCTTTGTGTCTGCAGCCTGTACCAGCAAAAAGCAGGTCTCAAAAAGCTCAATGCATTTGATAAAATTATTTTGATAAATCATTTACAGACTACCTATTTATCTTCATCTAAGAAGCTGAATCATAATCAGCTAAACACATTTTAACCTAGCATGCTAAGCAAGCCCTAAATATTGGCTTATGATTTTATGTGTTAAGCAAGCTAATAAAATTGGATTTAATAAAAATGGTTTAGTCAACTATGGATGCAACATGAACACAGCTATGGTAGACTTTGCAGAAATGGCCATACTTGTTGGATCATTCTCAAAATTAGCCCATGCATCTGGAGGATGGTGAAACTTAATGCTATTCCATCTATTTCTCAACTATGTTTTCTTAGGCCTTCCCTGATAATACACACATAAGAATGGAGATCCAGAAATAGTCTAGGTGAGACTACAGGGTAACGCTCTGAAATGATAATTAAGGGAAATACAGTATGTTGTACCCAATCTAGTGTCTTCTGTACTGTAGCAGAAAACCAGTATAAGTGTCACGGTAAAAGCTACCTAGGTTCTTTGACAGTGGTAGTAACAGTGACTGCACAATGTTTGAGAACCATTCAGACATTCATCCCTTGTTGAGGCAGCACGACACCTCCCCCTTCCCTTCCCAGGAAAAAAAAATAGGATGAAATTTGTCAAAAGAGGACAAGTGTTCATTACCCATTCAACAAAGTATCATCTCCTAACCCCCAACACTTTACCCTTAGACTATCCAGTTGACCTATCCAGATTCCTAATCAGTAAGGGGCATGCATAAGTGCACTAGAGTGCCTTCCGTCCCCTGTCCTATAGTCTCTCCTATATCTCCTATATCTTCTCTACTATATCTCTATAAGCTTCATTGTATATCATTGTGTATTGGACAAAATAAATAAATAAGTAAGTAAGTAAGTTAGTAAGTAAGTAAGTAAGTACTAAAGTAAGTAAATAAATAAATAAATAAATAAATAAATAAATAAATAAATAAATAAATAAATAAATAAATAAAATAAAATAAAAGCCCATTAGTTACCTGAGATGCAGTAATGATGGGCAAATGAGACTGAGTTGAATTCTGACAGCCTGGTCTAACCAAACAGACAGTGTTTAAGGACAAAGAGCAAGTTTTAAGAAACAAGCCTCGGTTCCTTTTTCACTTACCCTATTTTGCAAACAAGCCTCATCCGTCACCAGGTTTGACCAGAGTTTGCTACCTTTTACCACCGAAGGAACCCCAACTTTACAACTCTCTGGGGAAGCCGGTGGTCCGCTCAATAAAAACCCCTCACCACCCAACCACAGGATCATCAACTTCCATATACAAGCACTTCTTTTGTTGTTTCCTGACCTGAGAAGGCTAAGCAAGAAAGGTCCAAACCCCACAGCATTGGGAGAGAAAACCCAAGGGCTCCAAGAATGGGCATACTCTCGCTGCATGGCCTGTCTTCCTGCTCCTCCCCACTCCATCGCTCTACATGAGTCGAAACACGATTTCACCAGGAATGGCCGCAGGTTAGGAGCAGTGGTGGTTGCTGCTGCTGCTGCTTTAATTAACGCAAGTTCCAACGGTAATATATTAAGAAGGGGGGGGGAGAGAGAAAAGCGACTCAGAAAGAACTATTAAAACTCCCGGCAACTTAAGAAAGAAGGAGGGATCCCTTATTAACCCTACCCTTTCCTTGGTTTCAATGCTTTTGGAGGGGGGGCGGTTGGAGGGAGTTGGAGCAAGGAAACTACAGCCAAAAAACAAAGCACTGGACATGATTACAAGTCAAAACAAGGTGTATCTCATTCCTTCTGATGATTGCTGTTCAAACAATTATCTCCCTCCAATTCCCACATCATCAAATTAATTCAATGAATTAAACCGCTTCTAGTAGCAGACATGGGAGTAGCTTCCTCTGCACACCCTCAACAAACCCTTCTTGCTTTATTTTATACTTTATAAGGGGCGTGCATAAGTGCACCAGTGTGCCTTCCGTCCCCTGTCCAATTGTCTCTCCTTATCTCATTTATCTTTTCTTCCTTTCAAATATGTCCACCTATACTTTTATATCTTTTCTTCTATTCTTTTCTTTATTTATATTATTACATATCTATTCTCTTTAATGTGCATTATGTATTGGACAAAATAAATAAATATGGTAAATAAATAAATAAATTCCCTACATTTTACATGGAGCGAGTGCCGACTTTTCAGCCTCAATGGGCTTTAATGGAAAGTTTACGTAACTCGGTTAAAATCTTGGCAATTACTCCAGTCAACATATGCCAAAAAAAAAGAAGAAGAAGAAGAAGAAGAAGTGCTTCATTTCCTAACCAGCTCGGTAGATTTGGGTCCTACTGGAGCATAAATTGAGTTTTGAATCTCGTGATTCGTTAACCTTGTGAAAAAACTCTACTATAAAGATAAGTGGTAAGATTTATATTTATTTATTTTTGTCCAAGTACGTAATGGTGGTATGCAAAGATATAACAATGTTTGTATACATGATACTAGTAAGAGAGAAACATGAGGACAGGAGACAGAAGGCACGCTGGTTCACTTAGGCAGGCCCCTTACTGACCTCTTAGGAATCTGGAGTGGACAACAGTGGATAATCTGAGGGTAAAAGTTTTGGGGGTTAGGTAATGATACTACAGAGTCAGGTAGTGAGTTCCATGCATCAACTACTCGGTTACTAAAGTCGTATTTCCTGCAGTCGAGTTTACAGCAGTTTACACTAAGTTTGTATCTATTGTGTGCTGGTGTGTTGTTGTGGTTGAAGCCAAAGTAGTCGTTGATTATTTTACTGAAAGAGTAGTAGATCCTTGGAACAAACTTCCAGCAGACGTGGTTGGTCAATCCACAGTAACTGAATTTAAACATGCCTGGGATCAACATATATCCATCCTAAGATAAAATACAGGAAATAGTATAAGGGCAGACTAGATGGACCATGAGGTCTTTTTTTGCCATCAGTCTTCTATGTTTCTATGATAGGAAAGACGTTGTAGCAGATGACTTTATGGGCTATGCTTAAGTCATATTTAAGGCGACGTTGTTCTAAGCTTTCTAAACCTAGGATTGTAAGTCTAGTTGCGTAGAGTATTCGTAGAGTATTTTACTGGAAAGTAACGGCACAGTCTGGAATAGCTTCTTGGAATCTGCGGTGATTATTTTAAGGATGTTCACCAATTACAATTAACTTTGCTTAATATGCAAGAGTGAGCATTGGGTCCCACTGGTCCAGATCGCATCAGGAGTGCGTGTTTCGTGTTGGGGAAATGACCCTCTGCACAAGCGCAGAAGCCTTTGCATATGTGCAGAGGGTTCTTTGCCAGCCGCTTTCAAGGAGCGGCGACTGGAGGACCGGTTTGGGGGCATGGCCAGCTGGCCATCGCTGACGGTTCAGTGAGCGAGGGCAAATTTCCATTGCCAGTTCAGGTGAACAGGTCCGAACTGAAAGCAACCCACCGCTGGTGAGTATGTTTTGATATTTCCATAGATTCTGACCTCTGTAATGAGGTTCCTACCAGTTGGCCCCACCCTGCTAAAGTTTTAGAGAGCCCTGAAGACTCTCCACCACTAGTCTTTGACAAGAATGAGTAAAGCTCCATTTTAGACAAAGCAGCTTTGCTTTGCTTTTATTTTATCCCACCTTTGTGATTTTTTAATAAGTAACTCAAAGTAGGGAATATGCTCCTTCCTCCTCCTATTTTCCCCATAGCAAATTCTGTAGGTGGGTGGGGCTGAGAGAGCATGAATGCCATATAGCCGGCTTTCGTGCCATGGAAAGAGAAGAACTGTATACTAATCTTTCTTTTCTATTCATTTGTTTCTGTACATTGTTTTCTCTGTATTTTTCTCTTTTTTTGTAATTGCAATTTTTTTAAAAAAAATTACAGTACTAGAAAGTAATATGTGTTTCAACTAAATAAAAAAGAATATTTGTGTCATCCAAATAGGATTATATGTGCACGCATTTTATGTAGGCATATTTTGCATATTTTCAAAACAGGATTTCATGCATTTGCAGAAGCACACGATGTACAGTCAGGTTTAGTCTACTGCACATAAAAGTTTGCTAAACTGAGGGATTATTGTGCCTATGACAAAAAGGAGCCCTATTCCTAAAGGTTTGAGTAAAATATTAGCACCTGGCAATGTGTCTATCTCATCTAAAGTGAGAAAACTGATCAAATACAGATCTCTCCAGATAACCCTCGATTTACAATCATTCATTCAGTGACCACTTGAAGTTATAATGGTACTGAAAAAGTTGACTTACAACTTAAGACTGTTGCAGCATCCCTGTGGCCATGTGATCAAATTTGGACACTTGGGAATAGAATAGAATAGAATAGAACAGAATAGAATTCTTTAATGGCCAAGTGTGATTGGACACACAAGGAATTTGTCACTGGGGCATATGCTCTCAGTGTACATAAAAGGAAATATACATTTGTCAAGAATCTTCATGTACAACACTTAATGATTAATTAATTTAATAATAATTTATTAGATTTGTATGCCGCCCATCTCCAAAGACTCAGGGTGGCTCACAACATAATACACAATGTACAAATCAAATATTAAAAAAACAGATTAAAACCCTTATCATAAAAATTAATTACACAACCCAAGCAAACCATACATAAATCATAGTAGCTATGGTACAGTGTTCCCTCTAATTTTTTGGGGGGGTGGGCGGAAAAGTATAGTGTCTGAGCAGCAGACCCTTCGGGACTGGGCGGCACAGAAATAATAAATAAATAAACAAACAAACAAATAAAAAACCCACCCTGTTTTGCCTCAGAGAATTTCAAAATAAAATACTGTACTGTGTGTCTATAACAGTGAGCTCATAATAGGGCAACTCTATCAATATCAAAATGCCACTTAAATAGTTGAGCTAGTTTCAAACTAGATTTTGATTTTCTTTCTCTCTTCCTTACTCCCATTCTTTTTCTTTCTCTTTTCCTTCCTCTCTTTTTTCTATCTGTTTCTCTCTCTTCCTCTCTTCCTCTCTCTCTCCTTCCCTCTCACTCTTTCCCTCTCGGCTTCTGGGCAGGTTTGGAAAACTCTGAGTTGATGATGATTTTTAAGTGAGCGATTGCTCACTGCTCAGCTTAGAGGGAACTATGGCTATGGAGAATATCAACTTCCCCAAACCTGGTGACATAGGTGGGTTTTTAGGAGCTTGCGAAAGGCAAGGAGGGTGGGGGCAGTTCTAATGTCCGGGGAGAGTGGATTCCAGAGGGCCAGGGCCGCAACAGAGAAGGATCTTCCCTTGGTTCCGCCAGACGACATTGCTTAGTTGATGGGACCCGGAGAAGGCCAACTCTGTGGGACCTAACCGGTCACTGGGATTTGTGTCATAGGGGACAAATAAGCAATCCGGAAACAAATCTATCTAATCGGCAAAACCCAAAATCAAAAGTTTCATATTTCTCCCCCCCCCCCCCCTTCAAGCACAAAATCCAAAAGCGGTTTCCATGTAGAAACAAAGTTAATTGTTAATTCTTTTCTTTAATCAGGGCAGTCAGCTTGGCCGTCCCTGCGAGGACTCCCTGTGTACAGTGGTACCTCGAGATACGAGTTTAATTCGTTCCTGACCTGGGCTCTTAAGTCGAGCAGCTCTTATCTCGAACGACTTTTCCCCATAGGAATTAATGTAAATAATTTTAATTGGTTCCAGCCCTCAAAAAACTCACAAAGTTAGTCTAAATTATGCAGAAAGACAAGTTTTTAATGAAGAAATGTACATGTACATATAAATGAATAATGAAGTTTCTTTCACTTAACTTGTAAACTTTCTTAAACTTTTAAATTTACATATGTTCAACTTCTCTGCCACCCAATCCTGTAGGACAGAGGTCCCCAACCCTTTTTGCACCAGGGACCGGCTTTAAGCGATCAAGAGAGGAATGGGATAAATGAATGGACGGAGGGTGGGAAGGAAGGAAGGAAAGAGGGAAGGGACAGGAACAGAGGAAGGAAGCAAGGAAACTTATGAAAGGGGAGAGTAAGAGAGGAATGAGTGAAGGGAGGGAGGGAGGGAAGAAGGTGGGAAGGAGAAAGAAAAGAAGAAATAGAGAAAGGGAAGGTAAAAGAGAGAAAGAAAAAGAGCTAACTTCCGCGTTCAGCTTCAGGAGACAGCTGCGAAGCCGCGCGCGTGTTTTAAAAGGTTGCAGCCGGCCTGGGGGGCTCGTGGGGGTGCTGGCAAGCCCCCCAGGCTGGCTGCAAGCCCCCCCGAGCCCCCCAGGCCGGCTGCAACCTTTTAAAACACGCGCGCCGCTTCGCAGCTGTCTCCTGAAGCCGAACGCGGAAGTTAGCGTTCGGCTTCAGGAGACAGCTCCTTGGCGCTTGTATCCCGAATTTGGGCTTGTAAGTAGAACAAAAATATCTCTCCCCTCCCAGCTCTTATCTCGAGTTGCTCGTAAGTAGAGCAGCTCGTATGTCGGGGTTCCACTGTACTAGAAGACAGCAGAGTGTAGAGTTCCTGTCACTTCCAATTTGTGTACCCATTGGAGAACGCTGTATAATAACAACAAGCCTTAGCATGAGTTTGCAGCAACTGAATACAATGGAAGGCTGTAACTTATTCAAGAAGAACTGAATAATAAAGAGGACGAACAATTGCACTGTATCTTTTTTTTTAAAAATAGCCACATTTGCACAGAAATCCGAGGGAATTAGCTGGGTTAGCTTGGAATTAATTTGAGAGAATGTGGATTAAAATCAGTGGAAAAACAAAATAACAACAATACTGTTACTGGGTGTTCACTATTAACCATCACCCAAGAATAAGATATGGATCATACTTTCCAAAAACAAACTGCAGATTCTCCAAGGTGGCATAAAGTAGCAATGTTGAAGGGCAGGTTCAATTATACTGATACATCATTAGGAAAGAAACTCTGGATGCATGTTTTGAGAGGAAATTTCTGCCTTTCGTTGCTTATAACTGCCTCTGAGAATGGAGTCACAAATGGATCAACTATCCTTGATCTGATTATGATCAGTACAGGTGTGAAGTTGTGGGGAAAATGATTGCATGGTGCTGGATTTCCTTCAACAGACAATCTCTGATTGGCTAAGACAGCTTTCCAATCATTTAGGACAGGGGTTCCCAAATTTTTGGACCTCAGGGACCACCAAGGTCATACTTTTAAATCTCGCAGACCACCAAATCCATAATTTTAAGCCCCACAGACCACTAATATGATTTTTTAAAAGATAAACACATTTCTAAGATAATGATCAGAGAACTTCCATTTTATTCATATAAAATGCACCTATTTAACACAACAAAATTATAAATGCTTATTTAATCATAACAAAATCTTTAAAGTTTGTTTAATTGCAACAAAATTATTAAAGGTAGTGTGATTATTACAAAATAATTGAATCAGTCCCATATTCCAGAGCTGGAGCTGTAGTCCCTTTCTTTTCTTTTCTTTTCCTCTTCTTCCTTTCCTTTCTTCTTCCTGGGTGGGATTAATTGCTCTCAGCCATATCTGGCCCAGGGGTCAAGGTTTCTCCGTGGACCACCAACATTTTCTCACGGACTGGCAGTGATCCACAGACCACAAGTTGGTGGCCTTTGATCTAGGACATGGATCTCCACCCTTGGGAACTTGTGGACTTCAACTCCCAGAGTTCCTCAGCCAGCTTTGCTATGGATTTGCTCTGGTAGTTGAAGTCCACAAGTCTTAAAGTTGCCAAGGTTGGAGACCCCTGATCTAGGAAACCATAAGAAGCTATCCAGTGATGTCTTAAAGGTGCATGAATTAATGTTTTTCACCTGCTATTTGGAGAAGGAAGTGGAAGCAGAACATCTCTGAACACTCCCTTAATACACCCCCCCCCAAAAAAAAATCCCTATCACTTCCCTCCAGATTTCAGTCACTTAGACTACAGATGAGTTACGTATATAAAAAACAGAGTTTAACAAATTCAGAACAGTGAGAAATAGGATGGCAAGAGATATTAATGGGAAAAGAAGCTTTTGATGGCTAGAAGGCTCTAAAAAAAAGGAAATATGGAAAGGACATTATATAACCATTTCAACAAGGGAAAGATAGAAGATGGTCAAAATAATTACAATATGGATGTCCAAAAATGTTAGCAAAATCTAATAAATAAATAAAAATCTTGGAAAAATATACAGACTATCTGCAAGGGTGCATATAGATAGCCCAGAATTATAAATAGGGCATCAGGGAAGGAGGAAAAATTTCAAATCAAGCTACTCAAGTCAACATAGCAGAATGGAAACTGATAACCAAGAACAAGTAGACCTCCTGTTTTGTCTCTGGAGAAAGAAACGCCTACCGCCTAGCATCTGTGAAGGCCTGGTGGGAACAGCAGGATTTCCATGCAACACTGACAGAAATAAAGTTAGGGAATATTTACTGACCTTAAACGAGTTCAGATCTCCAGGCCAAAGAAATGCTGCCTTAGAATCTGAAGAGAAATTTGCTGACCTCTATGGTCTCTCAGAAATCCTGAGGAGTGAGTGCAGTGTCAAATAACTTGATATTAAATGTAAATTTGTCCCAATCATCAAAACAGGGGGGGGGGGGAGAGAAGGATCCAGGCAATTACTGGTCACATTTGCCAGACAGAGAACTATTATATTTTAATTGAATAATTTCCTTAGCAATATTATCTGACAATGTATCCTGTGTCATTTGGATTAGAAAACTAATTAAGCTGGAGCTTGATGATAGGCCTACAGTTGGCCTGAAAACTATTAACTCAATAATAATTCCTCATTAAAGCATAGTTAGGTATTGAAGGGGTACCCTGGGTGTTGCTTCTGAAATCTTCCACATTTTAATTATAACTTAGATAAGGAAGAATGCTTATCCAATTTGCTGGTGACAAACTAAATGGGCCAGCTCATATTCCAGAAGACAGGCAAATTTCAGAAACAATCTTTATAAATTAGAGGATGAAATGGATGAAGCAGACTGGAGTTTAATACAAACACATGCACAACATTCTTCATTTAAGAAAACGAAGTACAAACAGCCATAAGACAGAGATATCAGATTTGTTGATACTACATACTTAGGAATTGTAATCGATGACAAAATGAAAGAGTAGTGCGATACAGTTGTTAAAAGGGAATTTTTAGTGTTAAGTTGCTCCCACAGAAGTTTCTAAATCACAGGAGGTAAAAGTTCCTACTACATTGGTCAATTCCCCCACCCCTTAAATTACAGCTATCTTTCTAGAACAGTGGTTCTCAACCTTTCTAATGACGTGACAGCTTAATACAGTTCCTCGTGTTGTGGGGACCCCCAACCATAAGTCTAGCGCCAATTCTCCCAACAGAACTTTAAATTGATTGGCGGGAAGGTTAGAGGGACATCCCCACTGTAAACGCCTGATTGGTCAGTTTGTAAAAATATGTTCCGAGGTGCTAGAATAGAAGTTTTAGTTCCTAACACCATGGGAAATTTGTCTTTTCCAGTGGTCTTAGGCGACTCCTGTGAAACAGTCGTTCGACCCCCAAAAGGGTCCCGACCCCCAGGTTGAGAACCACTTGTAGAATCTAGAAGATATGGATTTCCTTGTCTGATTCTCTGTCCACAAAATATGTGGCTCAGAGTGTCAGCAAGTACAGGTAGTCCTCGGCGTACGACTACAATTGAGCCCCAAATTTCCACTGCTAAGCGAGACAGTTGTTAAGTGAGTTTGGCCCCCACATTTATGACCTTTCTTGACATGGTCTCATTAAGTGAATCACTGCAGTTGTTGAGTTAGTATCACGTTGGCTCTGGCTTACCCACTAACTTTGCTTGTATTGTATCCATCATAAATATGAGTTGCCAATTTTTGATCACGTGACCATCGGGATGCTGCAAAGTTATTTATTTATTTATTTTATTTATTTATTTACTTACTTACTTACTTACTTACTTACTTACTTACTTACTTACTTACTTAGTATGCCACCCCTCTCCGAAGACTCGGAGCGGCTCACAACAGCAATACAAAATACAAATCCAATGATTAAAAAGCAAAACAGTTAAAACCTTTTGATTTAACCCAATCAAACCATACATAAAGCGGAGCGGCCGAGGGGAATCAATTTCCCCATGCCTGGCGGCAAAGGTGGATTTTTAGGAGTTTGCGAAAGGCAAGGAGGGTGGGGTCAGTCCTAATCTCTGGGGGCAGTTGATTCCAGAGGGTCAGGGCCGCCACAGAGAAGGCTCTTCCCCTGGGTCCCGCCAGATGGCATTATTTTGTCGACGGGACCCAGAGCCGCCCCGAGTTTGTGAGCCGTCCCGAGTCTTCGGAGAGGGGCGGCATACAAATCTAATAAATTGAATAAATTGAATTGAAGGCCAATTCTGGGAGACCTAATCAGTCGCTGGGATTCGTGCGGCAAAAGGCGGTCCCGAAGGTATGACCTTACTTTACGACACTTTTTTCAGTGCCATTGTAACTTCCAACAGTCCCCAAATGTATTGTTGTAAATTGAACTCTATGTTTACTCTCTTCCCCCTTGAACCCATTCAAAATCACATCTGGTTTCTCGTTTAAAGCCCTACATGGGTCGGGGCCAGAGTCTACGGAGAGGGGCGGCATGCAAATCAAATAAATTGAATTGAATTGAATTGAATCTTTGAGACTGCCTTCTACCACATAGCTCCCAGCAACTGGTTACATCCCACAGGGCTTGTCTTCTTGTTCAGCTAAACAGTATCGGCTGGTAGGTCCACAGGGGAGAGCCTTCTCTGTGGTTGCCCCGACTCTCTGGAATCAGCTATCTCCTGAGATTGGCACTACCCACACCTTGTTGGCCTTAATAAGCCGTAAAGACCTGGATTTTCTGACTGACCTGAGGCCATTGACCTCGTGGAGATGACTAGCAAGGTCACCCTATGAATGTATGGATGGCTGCAATTATTTTAAATGGAAATCTTTTTTATATTGATCCATATTTATTTTGATGTGAGCCGCCCTGAGTCCTTAGGAAGTTGGAAGGCATAGAAATAGAATTAAATTTTACCAATTCTTTTTTTAAACTCATCTCGAGGAACTAGGACAGTGTAAAGGCCGTTTGCATTGCCTATTTATGAGAAGGGAAGGGCTCTCCTGATCCAGTCTGAAATTCCATGACAAATCCGAAATTCACGTGAAGTAAGTGAGCCCAGCTTAAGAAGAAGCATGTCTGCTCTTGGAAGTGATTTCGGCTCCAAGCCCTCAAGCAAGGGACTTGCCCTTCGAAGAAATGATTAAGAGATTGTGTGTGTGTGAGTGTGTTTTAAAGTAAGGCCGCTCTGAACCAGCCTTGCTCTGCTCGTTATCACGAAAGCACTCCGCGTGGCATCCTCCAGCCTTTTTCCAAACACTACGCTGATTGATTCATTCATAAACATATCCTGTAGCGTGTAGCCTGCCCCATTGAAAAAAATAAAATAAATAAAATACCTCCAATCCCTTGGTTTTTGAGCAACATAAACAACTCCTGCCCATCCCTATTGTAAAAATGAGTCACAAAGATGAAAAGAAAATTAAGTTAGCTACTAATTTGTATGCAGAATGAGACAAATCCGCCGGGACTCAGAACCGACAAGGACACGTCCCATTCCTCCATTTGACACACACACCCCAGTTTTTTCTCTAAATTGGAAAGAGTAGTGTTTTCCATCATACACACACCATGTGCTTTATTAATTATTTGTTAAGTTCTGGCTGTGTTCTCATCGGGCTTCATTGTGAAGAAACATCCATTTATTCTTGGCAACTTTGATACATAGATATTGAAAAGCTAACATACGCTCTAAAACAGGGGTCTCTCTCCAACCTTGGCAACTTTAAGACTTGTGGACTTCGGCTTCCAAAATTCTGGGAGTTAAAGTCCACAAGTCTTAAAGTTGCCAAGGTTGGAGACCCCTGTTCTAGTGTGAAAAAGACTCAGAACTGTTGTCTTTTTCAGCCCATTTCTATTCTATAGATAAAAGGTGATTTAATATGATTAAACATATATCTCAAAGGATTTGGGCCTCTACTCCTGAATCTCTTGTTTCTCCCCCCCCCCCATTATAATGTTCTCTGATTTATTTATTTATTTATTTATTTATTTGCCGTACTTATTTACTTATTTATTGATTGATTAATTGATTAGATTTGTATGCCGCCCCTCTTCGTAGACTCGGGGTGGCTCACAACACAATAAAAACAATTCCTGACAAATCTAATAATTTACAATTTAAAATTTAAAATAGTTTTTAAAAAACCCATTTTTAAGCAGACATACCTACAAACATACCATACATGAATTATATAGGCCCGGGGGAGATATCTCAGTTCCCCCATGCCTGACGACAAACGTAGTGTCCCTAGTGTGTCCCAAACTTGGCAGCTTTAAAACTTATGGATTTTCCCATGCTGACTAGGGAATTCTGGGAGTTGAAGTCCACAAGTCTTAAAGTTTCCAAGGTTAGAGACCCCTGCTCTAAAAAAAATACCCCAACCCTTAAGCCTTCTTTATCCTTTTTAAATCTCTCCCCATTTCTGTTATCAAACTTCTGAGATTTGATACAAGTATCAGTTGCTTGTTTCCTTTTATAATCTGTTCTACATTACCTTCTTTTTTAAAAAAAAAAAAGGTTGCAAGGAAAGCCATTATTGTATGAGATTGTGGCTCAAGGTTATCTAATAAGCTTCATGATATAAATGAAATTTAGACCAGCTCTTCCTTTTCTAAATACAAATACTCAAGCTATGTCCCAAAACTCCACTACAGTAAGGGAATTGGGTTCTACAGTACATTGACAGAAAACACATAACATGGGTAGTTGCGTAACAGGAACGCCAGCTGAACATCAAAGCCTACAGAAAAATTATGCAAACTACAAATTTGATTTAAAAAAAATTGGTCACTTTGTCTTAGGATAGAACAGGATAAGCCCAGATAAGCCATGGCCAACAGTTCAATGCAGGATAGGTAGCATGCTCAACAAAGTTAAAAATAGTAAGTTTTCAACGAGTGACTACACTGTAGAAAAGATAACAGTGTTAGGGAAAAGCCGTCTCTCTTGACACCTGACGCTCTCGAGTGAATGACAGCCGAGATCAAAAGAATCTTTAAAATCTATCCATTAAAGGATTCCCTCCCCTTCCACCAGTTTCAGATAATGATCATCTTTCTCCAAATTTAAGAAGTGAATTGAGCTGCTCCACACACGGATCAAGCAGGAATCAATCTTTCTAACCGTCCCCGGCTCTGACGGTATAGGAGAAATATGGCTTAACAAGTCAGAACAAAACCGCTCTTCTTTTTCCTCTAACCTCAGTTTCTAGAAGATGCGAAGCAAATTCCTAACCCTAGATATTCAGAACGAACTCCCAAACCCCGACATTGACAAATGAAGGCTCTTCCCCTGGACGCTTTCATGTCAAAGCAAAAAATGCCTCTTGGCGAGAATTTCAAGATTACCAAAGGGGTGAGAATACGTCTGTAGAAGGAGTTGACAGCCTGGATTATAATGTGCTGGGGGGGGGGGAAGGCGAGCGGGGGGGGGGGTTGTGATATAATCCTGACGACTAGAGCCACTGGTTATTTTTTTAAAAAAAAATGAGAGACAAATCTGCTTCGACACTACATTCCTGGGAGAGCTGTAATTACAGAAAAAAGCTCCCAAGTGACATAGCCTCCAGGCCCTTTGGGGGGCTATACAAGAGCTGCATTAGCCAGGGTTGTGTCATTAATCTCCCTTTAGTACGGGTGCATTTGCTGGCCCAGGGGCAGAAGAATTTGAAGAAGGATGCTTCCCAAGCCTGGCTATGGAGTTAAGGTCTCACTGCCAAGCCTGGCTTACGGAGTTAAGGTCTCTGCCTACCAACCAACAGAACCTAGCAAATTAGATGGACCATGAGGTCTTTTTCTGCAGTCCATCTTATATGTTTCTAATCTGCCAAGAAGGAAGGCTGCTAAGGAAATTGGATTAAAGAGAGAGAGAGGGGGGGGGGTCTTTCTTACCTTTGGCCCCAGAGGCTGAGGAGAAGCAGGGGGCAGAGCCAAAGAAGCAACCAAACTTGTCCCATCCTGGATGTCGGAACTTCTGTCTCCTGCCAGTCATAAAACGCCAAGCCCAAGTTAAGATGGGCCAGTAGGTCTTCTTTCCTTCCCTTCTACCTTTTTGGACTCTCGGCTTCGTCACTTCTGGCTACTTTTAAAAATTATTTTTAGGGCTTCATCAATTGCCTCCCAGTGGAGATTTTTCAACTTTGGGAGTTTTTTTCTGTTTATGTCAATCGGGGAGGTAGAGGTGGGGGATCTGTTTTAATTTGACAGCTCTTTCCCAAGACCCGCCAGGCTAACCTGCGGCGAAGCACCGCTTTCCCTCCACTCTCTGTCCCCCCCACGGCTTCTCTCTCCCTTCTTCACCGGGGTGTCCGGGTTGCGAAGAGCCGTCGGACGTTGATAGAAGAGAGCAACAGGCACGGCGAAGCCGCTC
Source organism: Erythrolamprus reginae (assembly GCF_031021105.1). Taxonomy (NCBI): domain Eukaryota; kingdom Metazoa; phylum Chordata; class Lepidosauria; order Squamata; family Dipsadidae; genus Erythrolamprus; species Erythrolamprus reginae. The sequence goes on along the minus strand of NC_091950.1, from coordinate 148,399,831 downwards.
CTGAGAACTCCATGCGGACAGGTCCTTCTCCTCCGCCCCCATCTGAGCGCGCTGGGCGCAGGAGGGAAGGGGGAAAAGGGGGGGGGAGGATGGCAGTGGTTTCTCCCACCCCACGGCCCCCCCTCAAACCCCCACGCCCTGCTATCTCAGTCCACACCCCCTTTTTTTTGGCAAGTGGGAAACCCCCCCTCTCCACCCCACCCGACGGTGGGAATCACAGCGGGGCTGCAGCAGCTCTTCCCGGGCAGAGTGTTCTTTCTCCAGCGGGGAGGGGGGGGCAAAGGGGGCAAAGGGTGGGTCAGAAGGCACGTGGTTCAAGCCAGTGGCCCCAAATGCCTCGCGGGCTCCCCCTCCCCCACGCGCGCGCACCACCCTCACCCCCACCCCACGCGCTGAGGTCCCGGGCGACTGAGGTGCCTGGCAAGAAAGTGAACAAGGAGGCAAAGTGGCGGCGGTTCCTCCGACGGGACGGCAGCGAAGCCCTCTCGCTCTCCACGCGTAGCGTTTTTTTTCCCCAACTCCTGAGCCAGCGCCCCGAACTCAAGTCCTGACACGCCCGTTTCGCAGGAGCCCTCGGGCGAGCGAGGCAAAAAAAAAAAAGGACGGGTCGGGAAGCGTGTTGCCAACCGCGCCGCTTAAAAAGGCGGGCACTTTTCTTTTCTTTTTTTTGTTTCCCTCACAAGCGCGTTGCGCGCCACAGGAGCACGCGCGGCCGTCGCCTAAACTCCAGACATCAATTTTTTTAAAAAAGCGGCCGAGGCCGCGGCGCGCTGCTTCGGTGGTTTTTTTGGGCACGGCTTGGAGAGCAAGCGACGCTCCGCTCGCCCGAACGGTCGAAAAAGGCGGTGAAAATATTTACGGACCCCCTCGAATCCTGGACATAAATTGTTTCAACTCCTACCCTCAGAACGACTCTATGGAGCACTGCACACCAAGACAACTAAACGCAAGAACAGCTGCGCGCTCCCTCCCCCAAACGCCATCAGTCAGCTAAATAAATAATTCCCTCACCACCGTCGAATTCATCGTTCCCATCACCCATCGCTTCCCACTAATGACTGTAACTTTGTTACTTGCATCCTTACGTTTATATTAATATTGTTTCCCGATTGCTTATTTGACCCCAGGACAATCATTAAGTGTTGTATCTCATGATTCTTGACAAATGTATATTTTTCTTTTATGTACACTGCGAGCATATGCACCAAAGACAAACTCCTTGTGTGTCCAATCACACTTGGCCAATAAAGAATAAAGTATTCTATTCTATTCTATTTCCATTCCAGTTCCCATTCCAACTTCTATTCTATTCTATTCTATTCTATTCTATTCTCTACTCTACTCTACCCTACCCTACTCTACTCTAGTCTACTCTAGTCTACCCTACTCTATATACTCTACTCCACTCTAATTCCATTCCGTTCCACTCCACTCTGCTCCTCTATCCCACTCTTCTCTACTCTACCCCATTCTACACTAATTCCATTCCATTCCACTCTGCTCCACTCCACTCTGCTCCACTCTACTCCACTCCGCTCCACTCTACTCTAATTCCATTCAATTTATTCTATTCTATTCTGTTCAGAGAGACTCGCTCATGGACCCTTTCTATGGGGAGCATGCAAGCCTGTAGCCAAAAGGGCTCAGCAAGATGCCCACTGGAGATGCGCACCTACAAAACACCCACCACACTTTCTATTAGGAACACCCCGCGGACTTATACAACTCGTCTTTGACTTATAACAGTTCGTTTAGTGATCGCTTGAAGTTACAGCAGCCCCAGATCAACCTGATCAACATTTGCATGCTTGACAACTGACTCACATTGTATGAGGGTTGTAGTGTTTGGGAATCATGGGATTTCCCCTGTTGATGGGCAAAGTCAATGGGGGAAACCAAATTTGCTTAAGCAACCGTGTTACTAATTTAAGAATGGTCGCAATCTACTTAACAAACGTGATGAGAACAGTCGTAAAACTGGGCAAACTCACTCAACAAACTTCTTGCTTAACAACATAAATGTTGGGCTGAATTGTGGTCATAGGTTCAGGACTACCTAAGTTGCCTAACAGTTCAGAAATCAACGGTAGCCTTTTAAAAGTGCAATCAATTACACAAACTCAGCAGCACCTTTCCAAAAGAGTGGTCTATTGAGTGAATGATAAATTGAATGTTTTTAAGTTTTTAGGATTTTTTAAGACTTTTAACTGTAATTAATTGGATCAAATTGTTTTACTATGTATTCTATGTTTGTTGTGAGCCGCCTCAAGTCCACGGAGAGGGGCGGCATACAAATCCAATTAATAATAATAATAATAATAATAATAATAATAATAATAACAACAACAACAACAACAACAACAATCATAGCCATAGCCATAGCCATAGCCATAGCCATAGCCATAGCCATAGCCATAGCCATAATCATAACCATAACCATAGCCATAACCATGGCCATGACCATGACCATGACCATGACCATAACCATAACCATAACCATAGCCATAACCATAGCCATAGCCATAGCCATAGCCATAGCCATAGCCATAGCCATAATCATAACCATAACCATAGCCATAACCATAGCCATAGCCATGACCATAACCATAACCATAGCCATAACCATAGCCATGACCATAACCATAACCATAACCATAGCCATAACCATAGCCATAGCCATAGCCATAGCCATAGCCATAACCATAACCATAGCCATAACCATAGCCATAACCATAGCCATGACCATAGCCATAACCATAACCATAACCATAGCCATAGTCATAGCCATAGCCATAGCCATAATCATAACCATAGCCATAGCCATAACCATGGCCATGACCATGACCATGACCATGACCATGACCATGACCATAACCATAGCCATAACCATAACCATAACCATAGCCATAACCATAGCCATAGCCATAGCCATAATCATAACCATAGCCATAACCATAGCCATAGCCATGACCATAACCATAACCATAGCCATAACCATAGCCATGACCATAACCATAACCATAGCCATAACCATAACCATAGCTATAGCCATAGCCATAGCCATAGCCATAACCATAACCATAGCCATAACCATAGCCATAACCATAGCCATGACCATAGCCATAACCATAACCATAACCATAACCATAGCCATAGCCATAGCCATAGCCATAGCCATAGCCATAGCCATAACCATGGCCATGACCATAACCATAACCATAACCATAACCATAGCCATAACCATAACCATAGCCATAACCATAACCATAGCCATAACCATAGCCATAACCATAACCATAACCATAGCCATAATCATAACCATAACCATAGCCATAGCCATAGCCATAGCCATGACCATAACCATAGCCATAACCATAACCATAGCCATAACCATAACCATAGCCATAACCATAACCATAGCCATAACTATAGCCATAACCATAACCATAGCCATAGCCATAGCCATAGCCATAGCCATAGCCATAGCCATAATCATAACCATAACCATAACCATAGCCATAACCATAGCCATGACCGTAACCATAACCATAACCATAGCCATAACCATAACCATAGCCATAACCATAGCCATAACCATAGCCATAGCCATAGCCATGACCATAACCATAGCCATAACCATAGCCATGACCATAACCATAACCATAGCCATAACCATAGCCATAGCCATAACCATAGCCATAGCCATAGCCATAGCCATAGCCATAATCAAGACCATAACCATAACAATAGCCATAACCATAGCCATAGCCATGACCATAACCATAACCATAGCCATAGCCATAGCCATGACCATAACCATAACCATAACCATAGCCATAGCCATAACCATAGCCATAACCATAGCCATAACCATAGCCATAGCCATAGCCATAGCCATAGCCATAATCATAACCATAACCATAGCCATAACCATAACCATAGCCATAACCATAGCCATAGCCATAGCCATAACCATAACCATAGCCATAACCATAGCCATGACCATAACCATAACCATAGCCATGACCATAACCATAACCATAACCATAGCCATAGCCATAACCATAACCATAACCATAACCATAACCATAGCCATAACCATAACCATAACCATAACCATAACCATAACCATAACCATATGCATGTATCTACCCAAGCGGGTGCACAATTCAATCATCCTTTTATAGTAGAGGGTCCTCTTGTTTGGTTCTCTTGGACCTAGAGAATCATAGAGTTCAGGGGCGGATTCTCATTACTGCCGCCACTGGTGCGCTATGCACGCGGCTTCTGTTATCCTGCAGGTGCACCCCAGCGTGTTTTTGCTTCTGCACATACACAGGAAGCGAAATATTGCAAGGAGACATAGTTTTATCACATTTTTTTGCTTCCATGCATGCATAGAAGTAAAAAATCGCGTGCACATGTCCCCTTGCAAGATTTTGCTTCCTGCACATCTGCAAAAGCAAAAACAGTTGGGTTGTGCACTCACAGATGCAGGAGAATAGAAGCTGTGCGGGCAGTGCAACTTTTGTTACCAATGCGCCGGCCTCACCTGTGCTGGAAGTTTTGAGTAGTTCAGAGAATCTGCAAATACCACCTCTGGCAGGCCCCAGAGTGGGGTGGGAATGGAGATTTTGCAGTATCCCTCCCTGGAGTGGCGTGGGAATGGAGATATTCTTCCCCCTGTACGCCCACCAAGCTATGCCTACAGACCCAGTAGGGGAAATTTTTGAATTTTACCCCTGGTCCAGAGTCAGTTTTCAAATGTACCTATTTTCAAGATAAGTATACATTATAAACCACATAGAATTCTGTGATGACTACACATGACTCTCTGTAGTTTACAAGATATAAAAATGACTAAACTTCCACCATAAACTAATTGAAAACACAATAATCAAACATAATGGATCAAAATATATGCCATCACGTGGCTAATTCTGGATCATAAATGCTCTATGAAGGGGTTCAGATGTTAATATTTTCCTACATGTGATCAAGGAGGAATCTGCCTAATTTCTACTGCACGGCAGTTCCAAAGAGCTGAAAAGTCTCCCTGCTTCTCTCCCATTTATTTCCCTAGAAGAGAGAAATTATCAATAGTTTCTCCCAAGACTGAATTTTTTCCAATACCAGCTAAGAGCAAAACAATAAAGGGGCGTATAGTTTAAACCAACATTTTGGGTTCAGGTATCCAAAAGCCGGTTACAAACCAGTGCTGGGCCTGAAGAACAGGCGTAATTTGCTCCCAGTTACAATAGCAGTAGCATTTAGACTTATATACCACTTCACAGTGATTTACAGCTCTCTCTAAGCAGTTTCCAGAGTCACCCTATTATCCTCAACAATCTGGCTCCTCCTTTTATATCCTTCTCTAAGCAGTTTACAAATGTCATATCATTCCCAACAATCTGGTTTGTCATTTTACCAACTTTGGAAGGATGGAAAGCTGAGTCAACCTTGAGCTGGTCAGGCTGCAATACCAGTTAGTATATGGGCCATTGTATATTTTGGACCTGTTGTATTTTCTAAATGGTCTTTAAAGGCAGCTCCATGTGCACCATATTGCAGGGGTCCCATGGTAATAATGAGGATTTAGTAATATTCTTAGGTCTTCTTGCATTACTGGTGCTACAAAAGAAATGGGGCAAACTTCAAATGGCTACAACTTCTAGTTGCTATTCTGTTAGAAGCCATAAGTCCAGGAGGATGCCAAGTCTTTATTTTGCCCATATTTTCTATGGTGCTGCTATGCTGATGATTTTTCTTAAGAACAACACATCCATGTATTCAAAGCAATCTACTTTCATTTAATTAGCTCTCTCATTCTCCCATGGTGCTCTTTATGACCGGGTCATATTTTATGAATGTCACTTCTTTCTTCAAATTTCTCCTAGTCTGTATTCATTTAAGTAAACCTCATCTCAAAACTAGGCTGGCCAGGTATTATGGTGGCGCAGCAGGTAGAGTGTGGTACTGCAGGCCACTGAAGCTGACTGTAGATCTGTAGGTCAGCGGATCAAATCTCATCACCGGCTCAAGGTTGACTTCCATCCTTCCAAGGTGGGTAAAAAGAGGACCCGGATTGTGGAGGCAATATGCTGGCTCTGTTAAAAAATGCTATTACTTACATGTTGTAAGCTGCCCTGAGTCTAAGGAGAAGAGCGGCATAAAAATCAAATAAATAAATAAATTATAGTCCATTAGACCCAGAACACGGTACTTTGGGGAAGGGTGCTCTATGTATATTAATAGAAAAGTATTCCTTAAATATTCTGCAATGTAATCCAAATGGCCCAGTCCAAACCCAAAGGGAGAATACTAGAGTTGAGGAAAGTCAAAGATGAGAATAATTTGTTCTCTTAAATAACTTTACTGTGAATTTTTATTGGAGAAGATTTCAGGTAAAGCCCTACTTAGATTATTCATAGTCAGGAAATGCTTATTGCTAGTGGGGAAAAATGCAGAGAACCAGACAGATATTTGCCTCTTGTATTCTATGACTGGTTGGCATTGCAAATCAACTGCCCCACCTTCTTACTGGAAAGATTTATTGCAGGTTTTACTAGATTGTTTCTATTCACCCTGTTATCTTTCCTATTTGTGTGATGCAAATTCCTAGAGGTAGGTCCACAGGCAGCTAAAGTTATCTTTTTCTGACTCATTTTTAAATGGTGCCATTATAATTCTTTGAAAAAGGTACCATGTATGGACGAGATAATCCAGTCCTCAGTATGGGAAACAGCTGTGGTGAAGACTTCAAAGAAAAGGACCAGCAACAGGATTAAATGCAGCAGTTGCATTTGAGTTTAAGGGATCTTTAAACTGTGGGGCCATGCCATAGGGTGAAGTGATTTGCTCCAGGTAATGCTTTCTCTAAGATAGTGAAAGAGAGATTGCATGTTCCAAGGGTAAGTATGGGGCAGTAGGATTTTAAAGAGTTGCCCTGAGCTGGGCTGGGCTGGGAAGTGGGTTTGCATTCCACTTTGAGCAGCAAAATGTTTTGTGCCACCATGGCTTCAAGCATCTGGACAGTCTTTGGTAATATGAAATAGCCCTTTTACAACAAAGGGTGAGAATCTTTCTTTATTCCAGATTAGTGTCAATGCTCTAGACCAGTGGTTCCCAAACTTGGCAACTTTAAGACTTGTGGACTTCAACTCCCAGAATTCTCCAGCCAGCATAGCATAGCATAGCATAGCATAGCAGGCTGGAGAATTCTGGGAGTTGAAGTACACAAGCCTTAAAGTTGCCAACTTTGGGAACCACTGCGAGTCTAGACCATTGGAGGGAAGGGAAACCCCATATTAATACCCAAATAGAAGTGTCCTATTTTAATCACCCTTTCCTACTAAGCTGTGGTTGAATAGGTATTCATTCTGCTGCAGTTTCAATTCTTTGAAGGCAAACAGAATAATCAAGGGATAAAAACATTCCTAGGATAGACCTTGAGGAAAAGAAGCCAAGTATGTCAAGGGAAGATATAAGTGAAATACATAAAGTTACACCTGCTGTATATTCAATAATGGAAGCTACCTTTTCTCTGTCTTCCATAATGCGAGGTCAACCAATGAAGTTGGTAGACAATTCCAGGCAGATAAAAGGATGTACAGTACTTCAAAGACACAAAGGATAATTAAACTATACATTACTTTTAAAATGCTAGGATTGCTACCAACTGGAATAGCTTTAATTTTGGCTATATATTATCTCCAATATTAGAGACAACAAATCTCTCAACATCAGTTTTGAGGGTGCATGAACAAAAGAGTAACTACTATCTGTGTTTTGGGTTTCCCAAAAATAGCCCATTCACCCATTCTATTCTCCCATTTTGGGAACAGGATTACATAAATATTTCGACTGACCTAACCAAGTTATGTTCACAGCATAATTTTTGCGTATCAAAAATCATTTTTTGCCATTTCCTGGCCTTGCTCGAAGTAGATCCAGAAAGGAAGGCACTCCTGTGACCACATTTTCTTTGGGGGGAAAAAGAACAAATTTGAAAAGGGTGCAAATCTAAAAGAAACAGTAAAGACAAACATTTTAATGTTTCTATTTATATAACTTCACTTTATAAAAGGAAAATTCAAGAGCAAAACCAAGGAAAACATGAATGTAATATATTGTGCGTTAAGTGTTACCATTTGTACAGTAAAAGGTAAATCACCACCATAAAGGATAAGTCAATTTTTGAAAACTAAATAAATGCAAAGGATACATTTTTGAAATAAATGACCATTCTTTATAATAAATGATGTGCGGTCATTAAAGGTATAATCACTTAAAATAAAATTTGTTTTGGAAAAGGTTACAGCCCTGTGATTTTCCACTCCTTTTTATACCCAATACTGAGATGCCACCAATTAACTATTTCAAATAAAAATTGTGAGGCATTACTTTTTTTTACCCGGAGGGCTATTCCTAAGCCCACTCTTCCTCTCTCAGACACATGTATAAATCCACATGGAAGCGCCCACAATCTTTGTCCCATTCCAACCGGCAGTCAGTAAATCAGATAGCTGGCAAAGAGCAAATGATCAGCCTCCCGTTGTCATTAATTATAAAAGAAACAGTTTTTGTTGGCTAGCTGCTCATACTAATTAGCTGGCCACTGGGGAAGGCATTTATTATGCTGGTTATTTCTGTCCGAAACCCAAACAAACAAATCACATGGTTCAAAATCAGTAATTTTCACTTCAATTCTCAACAGGACAAATATGGGGGTGCTTGAGGAATTACACGCAGAGCATAAAATGCTCTTCAGAAGTGTTTTTTTTTTAAATAAAGTAGCAAAATCTTGAATAAAATAATTCTTTTAATAGTAGCCCAACCATGAATCATGGGACTGTCAGTTTCCTTTTCCACAGGGATGGTTGTTGAGTTTTGTTTTGTGATTTTTCCTGGATTATTTTTCTCTACAGTCCTCACCTCCCACTCGTTTTTAAAAATCTACTTTTCTTTCCTCAAATTCTGTACAGTTTTTCATGCACAGATCCTGCCAAAAGATACTCTTCTACATACTTTCTTTCCAACATCCCTGTTGGAAAAATGGAAACTACTGAAAACTATCGCAGGCTGCTTTTCACAAATTCATATTCTGTTGCTAGCAGCAATTAGGTCAATCAAAGAGCAATTAGTTTAATTAAATCTCTTTTCTCTCCCCCCCACCCCTACCCAATCTTTAATACTATGAAGCAGGGTTTGGCTACTAAGCATTTTTTAAATATGCAAACATGCTTTGAGATTGTTGGCAACATGGCTGTGACGATGTCTGGTCTTCCTCAGAAAGATCCGATGATAGAAGATGAAGTAATTAAGATAGATCAATATGCCTCCACTATTCTCTTAGGGTGTTCCATGTTGTCCCATACAAACATTTTTCTTTTTCTTTTTTTAGTTCACAACACATTTTTCATTGAATATCAAACTATTCCTCCATTAAATAAGATTCGGGAGGGAAGTGTTTTTAATAGGAAAGTGAACACAAGAACAAGGGGACACAATCTGAAGTTAGTTGGGGGAAAGATCAGAAGCAACGTGAGAAAATATTATTTCACTGAAAGAGTAGTAGATCCTTGGAACAAACTTCCAGCAGATGTGGTTGGTAAATCCACAGTAACTGAATTTAAACATGCCTGGGATAAACATATATCCATCCTAAGATAAAAATACAGGAAATGGTATAAGGGCAGACTAGATGGACCATGAGGTCTTTTTCTGCCGTCAGTCTTCTATGTTTCTATGTTTCTATGTTTCTATTTTATGTGCTGAGAATGCCTATGGGCCCTATATGGGGTTTAGCGGCATTCTATTATACGCTGAGAGCTTATGGACTGGAGACAAGTTTCTTATGTGTCCAATCACACTTGTCCAATAAAGAATATTCTTTTCATTATTAAAGATGTTGCCAGAGGCTGGAACTTCATTTTGCCCCATGTCATTCTTCTCTTGTAATTTTTATTTTAATTAAAAGAATTGGCTAAAATTAAAAGATTGGAACCAGGGAGCCCTATCACTACTAAGAAAAACGCCCCCAGTGCTGTTTTGCCTAGTCCCCAAATAAAGCCTTTGCTTCATTTGAAACAAGATATGATTTCCATTACATTCCAAGGCACAATTGTACTAGGATATAACCTGTGTATATAAAAGAACCAAGCCAGACATTGAAGACCATTTTTATCCACATACTTGGGATATTCCTCCTCTTTTTGAGAAACCAAAAGGATAGCACCCACAAAGGTTGTGGGGATTTTTTTTCCATATTGTTGACATTGTTGTCCACCTAAAACTAATCGCCTTGGTATCAAAGTTTGCCCACCTCTGCTTTAAAGCACACACCAAGAACTGTAGCAGTGGAGACCAAATTGTGATTGGGAGGGTGGGGCAATAAAGGGCTGCAAAAAATTTTACTACCACACTGTGGGCGTGGCTTGTTGTGTGGGTATGGCTTCATGGTTATGTGACTGGGTAAGAGTGGTTTGCCAGCCATGTGACCAGGTGGGAGTGGCTTGACAATCATGTGACCGGGGGTGGCTTAAAGGACATGTGACTGGGTAGGAGTGGCTCACCAACCAAGATAAGTTTTCAAATAGGTGCTTGGACTCTTTTTCAGCAGATTAGGTCACATTATTTGAATGGCCACAAAAAGGACAAATGATAGACAACATTATTTGTTGAGGAGCACAGTAACATTTTAAGGCTTTGTACTGAACCCACAAGGTTCAGTATGATAACAGATTAGGCAAGCAGCTCGATTTGCTATAAAAGTTCAGTTCTAGGTAATGGTTAAAACGATTAAATTGTTTATGGGTAAAAACATACTATTTAATTATTTCCTATTTTAAAAGTAATTAAGGATCATACTATGGTAATAGAGAAGGAAGGACAATAAAAAACCTATTAAGTATTCAATAAATAGTGAATAAACTTACTACCCCCACTGTGTCCATCCGTCCGTCCACCCCCCCACCCCCCGATGGGGGCAGCAGCCCATCTCTGGAGGGGGAGTTCTAATTTCCTCCCTCAGGGTTTTCTTCCCTTGTTATAAAGGACAATGTGCCTTAGTGCAGCAATTTGGATCCGCTCTGATTGGAAGGCAAAAAAGAAGTCAAGAGGCTTCTCCCAAGAAAGGCCTCTGAATTGCAGCAGGGATACCACAACAGACTCTAGTTTCTACGCCGAGAGGCTTTCAGCCCCCAGGCAGCCCATCCCTGATCTTGGGCTTTGGCCTTGAGAACTGGTATGTTTAAATGAGCCTGCAAATTAATTAGATGGTAGCGCTCTACTCCTTTATACTCATAATTAATACAAAAGTACGGAGCAGGCCTAGGCTAAGTGGAGCCTAGTGGAGCCTAAGTGGACTTTAAACATGGAGCCAGCAAATCTGTTTCTGTTCTGCATCTGAAGTTGACTATAGCAGAAATGACCCTACAACCATGATGGCGAACCTATGACATTGGAGGCGGTAATGGGCAGCCAACATTTTTACTGCCACACTGTGGGTGTGGCTTATTTTGTGGGTGTGGCTTAATGGTCATGTGACTGGGTAGGAGTGGCTTGCCGGCCATGTGACCAGGTTTGAGTGTCTTGAACGATCATCATTGTTCAAGCGAACTGTTAAGTCCTCGACTTACAACTTTACCAGTGTCGCTTGCTGGGGTGACAATTTGCTTCGCATTTCCTGCGTTCTCCTTCCTGGGTCGCCCCCCCCACCTCAGGCTGGGTAACTAGGCGAACGGGTGCTGCCAGAAGCATAAATGCTGCCAGTGCCGCTTCCACCTACGCCTTCTGCTTGCATCTCAGGCGGGAGGTGGCCATGTGAGGCTGGAGGGGAGCCGGGCAGGAGAGAGGGAAGCTCATCCGAGGCCAGGAAGGAGGAAAGAGGAGAAAAGCAAGGATCACAGATGCAGCAGCAGCAGCAGGGAGGGGAAAGGAGACCTGAGCTGAGACCAGTAATCCACGAAGTGACAGCCGCCGATCAGCTGGAGCTTCGCACACATCTTCATTTCCGACGGTGGAACTGCACTCCACCCTGTCCTGCCTGCTGCCCACCCCTGATTGGAGGGCACATGAGACTTTGCCATGTTTCAGCTCCACCATGCATGCGTGCAATGACCAGCTGATTTTCGGCCTTGGGAAAGGACGTTTTGTTCTCTGGACGCTTCAGCGAAGCTTCCCTGAAGCCCCGGAAGCAAAGAAAATTTCCCCCAACATACAAACCGAAAGCTTGGGGAAACGCACTTCCAGTTTGCCGTTGTGCTGTTTTTTGCACCCCAGAGGGTTCAGGGAAGCTTCCTGAATCCCTGGAGTGCAAAAACTAGTACAATGGGCAATGAAGTTCCCCAAATTTCTGGTTTTCCCGTTTGGGCATTTCTTTCACCTACAAGGCTTCAGAAAGGCCTGTGCGCATGTGTGGAGGGGCAGTGTGGGGAGAGGGTGAGCATTTGCGGGGGGGGGACAGAAGGGATGTGGCCACATGCATCCATGCTAGCACACACCCCTTTTAGCACATGAACCAAAAAAGGTTCTCCATCGCTGCTCTAGAACCATAGACTCGGGGCGGCTAACAACAGTAAAAAAGACAATATAAACAAATCTAATATTAAAAGTAATTTAAAAAAACCCAATTTAAGAAAAACCAATCATACATACATACAGACATACCATGCATAAATTTTATAAGCCTAGGGGGAAGGGAATATCTCAATTCCCCCATGCCTGACGACAGAGGTGGGTTTTGAGGAGCTTACGAAAGGCAAGGAGGGTGGGGGCAACTTTGATATCTAGGGGGAGTTGGTTCCAGAGGGCCAGGGCCACCACAGAGAAGGCTCTTCCCCTGGGTCCCGCCAAACAATATTGTTTAGTTGACGGGACCTGGAGAAGGCCAACTCTGTGGGACCTAACTGGTGGCTGAGATTCGTGCGGCAGAAGATGGTCCTGGAGATATTCTGGTCTGATGCCATGAAGGGCTTTATAGGTCATAACCAACACTTTGAATTGTGACCGGAAACCTTCATGAAGAACCTTAACACCGAGCAGGATGTATCAGATGGGGGGCAAATCCCTGGTCACTTTTGGGACATGAGATCATTGAGTTGATCTAAACCAGCTTGATAGCAATGGGGTTTTGCTCTACTATTTACAGGTGACTAAATCATTGCTTTCATCTCTATAATCATAACCTTAGTGTAAATGGGCTCGGCTGGGTGTTTAAATGTGGTATATCATGATAGTAGCTGGCTCAGCAGTTCCACCTAGGCAGAGATCCATGTTTTTCTCTAGCTAGGGTGGGAGCTGTTATTACTAGGGGCTATGACTGGGCTATAACCTTAGAGTTGTACATTTGACCTTCATGTAAACAGCTGCTCTTCTGTAATAGGTGCCTTCCTTCTAGAGAACAACCACAAACCTGCAATCTACCCAGCGAGTTTTCAAAACAATGCCATCAGCTTGCAACTACAGATGAACACACCAATACCCAGAAAGAACAAAGGAAAAGTGTTGGAAAGTGATACTCAAATCGTGTGCCCCATTAACTTATATTTGACGGGATGCTATTGGACTAATAACTACTTTGTTATTAAATGTTTGTTATTAAATAAGTTATTAGTTTAAGAGATCTCCAAGAACATATTAAAAAAGAAATGTATTTTTTCTTTAAAGTAAATCATCAGGTGGGGGGGATACTTCATTACAAAATATGTGGGACACAGCAAAGGTGTATTTTAGAGGCTTGGCAATACCTTATACAGCTGAAAGAAATACACAACCAAAAAAGATTCAAAGAGAGTTGGAAGCTTATTTTCAATTCACCTTCCTACTTCCCTCAGTATGGGTATCAACATCAACATGATATAAATATATTTACTCTTTTAGAAAGATAGGTGCCCTAAGATTTTATAAAATATAAATGTTCAGAATAGTTATATATTGATTATTCAAATCAAAAAGTTAAATGTGAGAATCTGCTACACAGCCCTCCTATCCAAAGTCAAATCAACATTGACTGATTGAGGCCCAATGATCAGATTTTCTCCCAAGTAAAACCTTTTATTCATAAATTGCAATACAGTGATCCCTCGATTATCGCGAGGGTTCCGTTCCAAGACCCCTCGCGATAATCAATTTTTCGCGATGTAGGGTTGCGGAAGTAAAAACACCATCTGCGCATGCGCGGCCTTTTTTCATGGCCGCGCATGCGCAGATGGTGGAGTTTGCGTGGGCGGCGGGGAAACCCCGATCTTCGTCTGCTCGCTGCTGCTGCGGCCGCCCAGCAGCTGATCTGCTCGGCAGCGCAGCAGCAGCGAGCAGATGAAGATCGGGGTTTCCCCGCCGCCCACACAAAGGGGAAACCCCGATTCGGCTCCTCGCTGCGCTGCCGAGCAGATCAGCTGCTGGGCGGCCGAAGGAACCTTCCCTGGGTCTTCCTCGCTGATGCCCCCACTCGCCCGCCCGCCGCCCGCCAGCAAGAGGGGGAGAGATAGAGAAAGAGAGAGAAGGAAAGAAAGAGATGAGAGAGGGAGGAAGAGAGTGTGAGAGAGGAAGAAGCAAGATAGAGAAAGAGAGAGAGAAAGAAAGATGAGAAAGGAAGGAAGAGAGTGACGTCATCGGGTGGGAAAAATCGCAATATAGCGTTTCGCGAAGAACGAGATCGCGAAAATCGAGGGATCACTGTATGTGCATTGCAAAAATCTGGGCGAGTCTTAGTGGGCAACAAAGAGATACAAAATAGCTCATCTTTTCCTACAATCTAAAAATCTGTCAGAAAGTTACAACACAGGTAAAGTATGCCTGTCTGAGAACAAAAAGTTTTTCCAAATCCGGTAGCCTGTTAATGTGTTGGAATCTTCAACCAATTGGAAAGGAGTTCTGCTTGTAATCCAAACTGGAAGATGCCAATATGAAAAGGATAGTGTAGACAAAGATTAATTCATTGATAATACAGTGGTATCTCTACCTAAGAAAGCCTCTACTTACAAACTTTTCTAGATAAGAACCGGGCGTTCAAGATTTTTTTGCCTCTTCTCAAGAACCATTTTCCACTTACAAATCCAAGCCTCCAAAACTGTAACCGGAAAGGACAGGGAGAAGCCTCTGTGGGGCCTCACTAGGAATCTCCTGGAAGGAAACAGGGCTGGAAAAGGCAGGGAGAAGCCTCTATGGGGCCTCTATAGGAATCTCCTGGGAGGAAACAGGGCCTCCACCCTCCCTGTGGTCTCCCCAATCACATGCATTATTTGCTTTTACATTGATTCCTATGGGAAAAATTGCTTCTTATTACAAAGTTTTCTACTTAAGAACCTGGTCACAGAACAAATTAAATTCATAAGTAGAGGTACCACTGTATACCAAAATACTTTCAGCATTTCAATTGTCCCACTAGAGGCAGGAATAATTTAGACCACAGCTACACAACACTAAAAGATGCTTATAGGTTCTTACCTCGAGCAGCTGTGGGACACTCTGATCATTGAATGATTCACCTTGTACCTGCTTACAGGCAAAGACTTAAAACCACAAAACCAACAATTAATTCAGTGAAGAGTTGGACGGAGGAGGCAAAGATAAAGCTACAGGCTTGCTTTGACTGCACTGATGGGAATATTTTTGACGATACCTCCGCAAACCTGGATGAAGTCACAGACACAGTGACATCATATGTCAGCTTCTGTGAAGACCTATTTGTACCGACCAGGAACCTGCAAATATACAGCAACAATAAACCTTGGTTCACAGCTAAACAAATGGGCATTATCAATCCCACTTGATAATTAGACCTTGCCCCTCTGACCAATAAATGTAATGTATGCTGAGATTGGACTGTATGATTGTGTATTACATTTTTAGTCATTTTTTAAATGATTAGATTTGTGCTATATGCTTGTGTCTGTATCTACACTGTGAGCCGCCCCGAGTCTTCGGAGAGGGGTGGCATACAAATATAATAATAATAATAATAATAATAATAATAATAATAATAATAATAATAAATCATTAGAACAAATGCTGTGAAAGCCAGAATTGAAAAATCAACAGACGATCCAAAGTGCAGACTCTGTAAAGAAACAGATGAAACAATCGATCACATACTCAGCTGCTGCGAAAAGATCGCACAGACTGACTACAAGCATAGACACGATGCTGTGGCACAGATGATCCACTGGAACTTGTGCCAGAACTACCATTTGCCAGTGGCAAAGAACTGGTGGGATCATAAGCCCAAAAAAGTGGTCGAAAATGAGCAAGGAAAACTACTGTGGGACTTCCGACTTCCGACTGACCAAATTCTGAAGCATAACACACCAGACATCCTGGTTGTGGAGAAAAAGAAAGTATGGATCATCGACATCGCAATCCCAGGGGACAGCAGAATTGAGGAGAAGCAGCTAGAGAAATTAGTGAAATACGAAGATCTAAAAATCGAGCTGCAACGATTCTGGCATAAGCCAGTGAAAGTGGTCCCAGTGGTACTTGGCACGCTGGGCGTAGTGCCAAAGGATCTCAGCGGACATTTGAAAACCATCGGAATTGACAAAATCTCCATCTGTCAATTGCAAAAGGCCTCTTTACTTGGATCCGCACACATAATTCGCCACTACATCACGCAGTCCTAGGTGCTTGGGAAGTGCCCGATTGGTGATAAAATACAAAATCCAGCATAAGTGATCTCATTTGCTGTGTTGTATTGACATACTAATAACAACAACAACAATAATAATAATAACAACAACAACAACAACAACAACTCTTATTATGAGCTTTACATATTTAGCATAAAGCTCCCTTTTTTTCCTGGTGCACTGCTGGACAGCAGTGGGTTCTGAAACCCTTTACTACTGGTTCATGCGAGCGCTTGCGTGCATGCACAACGCTTCTATGCATTCGCACAAGTGTCCCAGGTGGGTGGGCGGAGCCTCCCACTGTCACTGCTGCCAATTTGTAGAACCGGGCCGAATTGGGAGCAACCCACCGCTGCTGCTGGAGCTGGACCCTTGTTTACAGATGGATCTCCTCTTCCTTGTCTTTCCAGAAGAAATAGAATCTTCCCAGGTAAAGAGAACATTCCAGAAACATTTGTTGACAGTCCCTCCTTTCTCTGAAGTTAGGAGACCTGCATAAGACGAGAGGCCTTCTCTGAGGTGACCACCGCCCTTTGCAATTCCTGACCCCTGGAGGTCTGTTACTTTTTCCTTGTAGAAGATCTTTAAAGACAGTTACAGCTCACTGAGTTTTCAACTCTAACTTTCACTGACCTCCATGTTGGAAGAGGTTTAGCTTGCTATCGTTGCCTTCTTGCTATTTTTGTCTTTATAATATAGATTTTATTTTATTGTTGCATGTATAATATGCATCTTGCCCCAGATGAATGGATATGAATGTTTTAGTATCAAGGGTTTTTAAATTGTTTTTATTTTGTTTTATATTGTTGTTCAGTGGCTAGAGTCTGGAAGGAGTTGGACGGCTTATAAACTGCAATAATAAATAAATAACAAATAAACAGAATGTTGTAACTCACTCAGACTAGTGATGGGCGAACCCAACGGTGTTCGGGTTCGGCAAGTTCAGACGAACTTTACGCAAAATTCGGCCAAACCCGAACCAAACCTGAACTCGAACCCAAACGGGGAATCCCTCCCACGAAGAGATTGCGGGGCAGAGGTTTGACGTCACCGGCAGGTTGCTAAAGACGCCAAGGTGATCACTTCCTGGATTCCATGTTTATTTTTACGTGAAGACCTCCCTTTGAAGGAGCTGGGGAATCCCTCCCACGAAGAGATTCCGGACAGGAGCTTTGAAGTCACCGGCAGGTTGCTAAGGACACCAAGGTGATCACTTCCTGGATTCCATGTTTATTTTTACGTGAAGACCTCCCTTTGAAGGAGCTTGGGAATCCCTCCCACGAAGAGATTCCGGGGCGGAGCTTTGAAGTCACCGGCAGGTTGCTAAGGAAGCCAAGGTGATCACTTCCTGGATTCCATGTTTATTTTTACGTGAAGACCTCCCTTTGAAGGAGCTGGGGAATCCCTCCCACGAAGAGATTCTGGGGCGGAGCTTTGACGTCACTGGCAGGTTGCTAAGGATGCCAAGGTGATCACTTCCTGGATTCCATGTTTATTTTTACGTGAAGACCTCCCTTTGAAGGAGCTGGGGAATCCCTCCCACAAAGAGATTGCGGGGGCAGAGCTTTGACATCACCGGCAGGTTGCTAAGGACGCCAAGGTGATCACTTCCTGGATTCCATGTTCATTTTTACGTGAAGACCTCCCTTTGAAGGAGCTGGGGAATCCCTCCCACGAAGAGATTCTGGGGCGGAGCTTTGAAGTCACCGGCAGGTTGCTAAGGACGCCAAGGTGATCACTTCCTGGATTCCATGTTTATTTTTACGTGAAGACCTCCCTTTGAAGGAGCTGGGGAATCCCTCCCACGAAGAGATTCCGGGGCGGAGCTTTGAAGTCACCGGCAGGTTGCTAAGGACGCCAAGGTGATCACTTCCTGGATTCCATGGAATCCAGGAAGTGATCACCTTGGCGTCCTTAGCAACCTGCCGGTGACATCAAAGCTCCAAACGCCGAACACGACCCCGAACTTTGCCCAAAGTTTGAAAAAATTTCGTGTTCATGTTCGGCATACCGAACACAGCAAAATTCAGTACGGGCCCGAATTGTCCAGGTTCAGTTTGCCCATCAATAACTCAGACTCTTTTGAGTTCAGAGAACTATAAAAGGTGTCATTTTCTATTTACTTCAAATATACTGCTCAAAAAAATAAAGGTAACACTCAAATAACACATCCTAGATTTGAATGAATGAAATATTCTCATTGAATACTTTGTTCTGTACAAAGTTGAATGTGCACAACAGCATGGGAAATTGATTCTCCATCAGTGTTGCTTTCTAAGTGGACAGTTTGATTTTACAGAAGTTTGATTTACTTGGAGTTATATTGTGTTGTTTAAGTGTTCCCTTTATTTTTTTAGCGGTGTATTTAATATAGTATTAAAAGCAAAAATGATTTTTTTTTTAAAGGTTATATAGCTAATTTGCCATCATTGCTGACATTTGATTTATTGAGATTTAGTAACCTCATTAAACAGAAGAAAAGCTATAACAGGCAAATGTGAGACTGAGAGCTAAGATACTGCTTTGCAAATTGAATTTATACTGTAGCTTTCATAAATCCTAACATTTAAATGCAAGTTAATATATTTACGTATTTTTAAATTGTGCTGGAGCAGAGAAGAAAATTATATGCAAAATCTTTCAGTTGTACCTCTCTTTTTCTTCTCCTCTTTCCATTTGAATTGTGTGTCTGAAGAAATATCCATCTGGTTCAATTCCAAGTGGGAATAAAGATACTGGAAACATGGAGGCTGATTAGAAAGATGGTTTATTTAGGGGCAGGACCACATGGTTTTGAAGTCCTGGGCAGCTGAACACATGGAGTGAGAAGTATTTATAGCCACTCATACCTGTGGCATTGGAGGAAGTGAACAAGCAGCCAGGTAAGTTAGAACCTAAACCTGGGTAATACCTAAGTATTATTCATGCCCTCAATTGCATAACCTCTTTGCTAGATAACAGCTTCCACCTAATAACCACATTACCTGGCCAGGCCCACAGCCTTCCTATCCAATGAATGACCACAAGAGCTGCTTTAAGAAAAGCAGATGTTTGTGGGGAAGCTAAACACACATATCAATATCTGGTCAGATGTGAAGGGAAGTGCTTTGATCTATTTCCAAGCCTTAATTACATAATTGGTTCCAAGTGAAAATATCCCCCTTCCTGCTGCTGTTTACTAAATCCAGACACCCAACTTTAGAGTGACTTGAGCAGATCTTCAATTCGCCTTCGTTTCCATTTTTATTCTGAAATAGCTCTCCTACCAAATCATCACCTGCAGCGGTGACTTTGTACCACCTTAAAAATGAGGAGGAAAGAAACACACACACACACACACACACAATCCTCATATAGATAGTAAACTTGCCTCTGGGAAGGCAGCCTGATTAACTGAAGTTGCATATCCACTGTACTCTGATATTCTCTGAAATGGGAACATACAATTCTTATGTTCTGTAAGTACAGACACAACAGAATGAACTGTCAGGATTTAAAACCTGAAGTAATATTCAGTGGAAATGCTGTAATTATCGTAAAGCAGAAGGAATGCTGAGTCATAGTGCATCAGCAAAATGATGCAATCTGTTCTACAACCTGATTGGTAAATGCTTGTATATATTGTAATGCACCTTTGCATAGCTGTGGTCTGATATTGGTCAGCAGTTTGTGGTTTGGTTAGGTTAGTAGTGGTTGGTTGGTTGGTTGGTTGGTCTGTGATAGAGTCATCTAATGTAATAATTTGGTTAGGTATTCTGTAATATAATATAGAGCTAATAGTTTTGATACCAAGAAGAAGTAAAAGCCTTCTGGAAGAAAGAACTGCTGTAGTCTTTATTAATGTTGTTTGTTTGGTTTTTATAATAAGGGTTTTTAGTTGTTTTATTAAATTGGATTGTTACATGTTGTTTTTTATCACTGTTGTTAGCCGCCCCGAATCTGCGGAGAGGGGCGGCATACAAATCCAAATAATAATAATAATAATAATAATAATAATAATAATAATAAGGAAACTGTCTAATACTTGGTATCCTCCACGTTCCAAAGCAAGTTCAAATTTAACTTAAAGACATGAACTGTGATTTATTCCTAAAGCATGCTTAAGAGTTTTTAATGGTTTATTGAATAAACCACAAGTGGTAAATTTGCATAATATCCAGAAATCACAGTTTAGAAACTGCAAACCCTGGGCTTACATTACACTAAGCAATAGAGCATACACTATTTTAAGCCCAATGTACCAGTTCTGCTTCTATGATTCTGACTGGAAGGCAGGAGTATTTTATTTACTGTTCTTTTTTGTGCTCATATTGGTTGGGGTTGTATATCCCATTAGGATATTTTGTTGGCCGCATGTTTTAAGAACAGCTGTTTGAGATTTATTCACTAACCTGGGGTTAAGCAAATCATGGCTCAGCCTCATTTGCCAAGCTAGTAATTTTTAGATTACAATAAGGAAACAAAATAAAATTGAGGACAATAGAAGATTGTCAATGCTGGTGAATTTGTCTATACCTTAAAACACTATTTTTTAAACTGATGCTCCCATAACTTTATTTGAAATTAGAACTTTTGATTTAGCTGAGGTTTTCACAATCATATAGTAAAAATTTAGATGCTGGTTCTTTTCTCAATTTTTGTTTTGCTAATTTGTAGGACAGCCACCTTCCTGGCTTATTTCCAAATTTGAAAAAAAAATGTTTTACTTTCTTTATTTTACAAGCGAGTTCCTCTTGGGTTATTAAATTTATTTTATGCTTTACTAAATTTAATTGTCCTAACATTTTATTGCTTTCTGGTTTACTTTGGAGGTCTTTCTCAACTTTTCCTAATTCAATGTTTAAAGTTTTTAAGGTATTTTGTTTTTCTGTTTTCTTTTTTGACAAATAAGCAATTGTTATACCTTAAAGATATGCCTTCATTGTGTCCCAAACCTTTTGAAGAGAAGTATTCCCATCATAGTTCCCTCTAAGCTGAGCAGTGAGCAATCGCTCACTTAAAAATCATCATCAACTCAGAGTTTTCCAAACCTGCCCAGAAGCTGAGAGGGAAGGAGAGAGAGGGAAGGAGAGAGAGAGGGAGAGGGAGAAACAGATAGAAAAAAGAGAGGAAGGAAAAGAGAAAGAAAAAGAATGGGAGTAAGGAAGAGAGAAAGAAAATCAAAATCTAGTTTGAAACTAGCTCAACTATTTAAGTGGCATTTTGATATTGATAGAGTTGCCCTATTATGAGCTCACTGTTATAGACACACAGTACAGTATTTTATTTTGAAATTCTCTGAGGCAAAACAGGGTGGGTTTTTTATTTATTTGTTTTTGTTTGTTTGTTTATTTATTTATTATTTCTGTGCTGCCCAGTCCCGAAGGGACTGCCGCTCAGACACTATACTTTTCCGCCCCCCCCCCAAAAAAGGGATTCCCATCGTTATTTATCTGATAGAATAAATTTATTTCTTTTACCATGGTTTCATTGTAGTTCTTATCTTTGGTATCTTTTCTCAATTCTTTAATGTGGGATAGAGGGGAGGGGAAAGTTAAATGCAAGAAAAAAGGGGTTCTGAAAAACCTTTCCCCATCAATAACCTTTATTTTAATCAATAGCTTGAGATGAGTGCAATTTTGAGCAGAAACACAGACAAAATTAAGTCCGTATACCTGCCAACCCCTTGTTTCCTGTTTTTTTTAATTTAGGATGACAAAATGTTGATAATTACTGCTAATTTGTTTATCTGTATGGGATTTGAAAAACATTTTTCAAATATGTCAGCCCTAAAAAGATATGCCAACTGAAACACTTTGTTGGCTCAATTCCTGTTCAGTTTCTCTGCAAAAAAGGAAAGGAAACTGAACCCACTAAGACAGGGGTCTCCAACCGCCGGTCCGCGGACCGGGACCGGGCCGTTGGGGGTTTTCAGCCGGTCCGCGGCGCCAGGGCCCCCTCGGCCTTTCCGCGCTGCCCACCGCCCGCCCGATTTGCCCCCTCTGCTCCTCTGCCACCTCCTGCCTTTCACCGCAGCTCCTCCCGCACCCGGAACGCACGCCCTGCCCGCCTCACATTTGCCGAGAGGACTTTCGCCCCGGGCTCTCAGCAAGGGGGCTGCATGAGAGGCGGGGCCGGCGGAAGGTGATATTCAATGTCGGGGGCGCACGGGCGGTTTTGCGCGCGCTCCCTATCTCCCTGCTAGCCCACTCGGAATACTGTATTCAAAATAAGAAAAGCCTTCGCCGGCAAAGGCTTTTCTTATTTTGAATACAGTATTCCGAGTGGGCTAGCAGGGAGATAGGGAGCGCGCGCAAAACCGCCCGTGCGCCCCCGACATTGAATATCACCTTCCGCCGGCCCCGCCTCTCATGCAAACCCCCTTGCTGAGAGCCCGGGGCGAAAGTCCTCTCGGCAAATGTGAGGCGGGCAGGGCGTGCGCGCGTCACCGCTGAGAAGAACGGAGAGAGAACGAGAGTGAGTGAAAGCAACAGACAGCAAGATAGAGAGAAAGTGAGAAAGAGAGAGTGAGAGAAAGGGGGGAGAGAAAGAGATAGCAAGAGAGAGAGAACAAGAGAGAGAAAGAGCGTGAGAAACAAAACAAGAGAGAAAGAGTGAGAGAGAGAGAAAGCAAAAGAGACAGAAAGAAAACAAGAGTGAGAAAGTGAGAAGAAGAGAGAGAAAGAGGGGGAGAGAGAGAGAAAGAGAGAGGGGGGAGAGAGAGAAAGAGAGGGAGAAAGAGAGGGAAAGGGGGGAGAGATAGCAAGAGAGGGAGAGAGAAAGAGAGAGGGAAAGGGGGAGAGAGGGGGGAGAGAAAGAGGAGATAAAGGAAGAGGAGAGAGAGAAAGGAAGAGAAAGAAAGAAAGAGGGATAGAAAGAGAGAGAGAGTGAGAGATGCTCAGTGAGCCTTTCTTTGAAGTTGCCTTTCTTTCTTTCTTTCTTTCTTTCTTTCTCTTTCTTTCTTTCTTTCTTGCTCTTTTTCTTTCTCTCTTTTACCTTTCCTTCCTCTATTTCTTTTATTTCTCCTTCCTACCTTCTTCCCTCCCTCCCTCCGGTCCTTCCTCTCTTACTCTCCCCTTTCATAAGTTTCCTTGCTTCCTTCCTCTGTTCCTGTCCCTTCCCTCTTTCCTTCTTCCTTCCTTCCTTCCTTCCTTTCCTCCCTTCCTTTCCTCCCTCCATTTCTTGCTTTCCTTTTCCTTCCTCCCTTCTTTCCTCCCTCATTCCCTTCTTTCACTCCTTCCTCTCTTACTCTCCCCTTTCACACCTTTCTTTGCTTCTTTGCACCCTTCTTCTGTTCCTGTACCTTCCCTCTTTCCTTCCTTCCTTCCCACCCTCCGTCCATTCATTCACCCATTCCTCTCTTGATCGCCCCTTTTACGGCGCCGCTGACAGCTAGCTCCCCCCCCCCCCACCGGGCCATGGAAAACTGGTCTAGCTGAAAGCCGGTCCCTGGTGCAAAAAAGGTTGGGGACCTCTGCACTAAGATTTAAAGAGTCAAAGTTTAAAAAGAAAAGATCACTTTGCTGCAATTTAACTAAACTTGGGGTCGTGGCCTGTTTGAAACCGGGCTACAGGAGAAATGAGCATGCACGCACACATGAATCTCTGCTCACATGAGTGGTGGACACTTGCATTTGCACATGAAGCTCCATTTGCATGAAGGGAGCTATGCGCATGAGTAACATGTTTTTTGCTGATAAGTGAAAAGGAAGGGAGACTAGTATAGATGTATTTCGAGCTTATTATGCTCTCATCAGCTAGCCATACCCTTACTGTGATTTGAATCTGCAGACTCAGCCTTGCAAGGCAATGTTTCAATCTCTGGACCACAGGCTCTCGTATCAGCTTGTACATACATACATACATACATACATACATACATACATACATACATACATACATACATCTGAAGAGTGTTCGGAAACTTCAGATTGTGCAGAATGCAGCTGCGAGAGCAATCATGGGCTTCTCTAAGTATGCCCATTTTACACCAACACTCCGCAGTCTGCAATGGTTGCCCATCAGTTTCCGGTCACAATTCAAAGTGTTGGTTATGACCTATAAAGCCCTTCATGGCATCGGACCAGAATATCTCCGGGACTGCCTTCTGCAACACGAATCCCAGCGACTAAACAATGTTGTCTGCCGGGACCCAGGGTAAGAGCCTTCTCTGTGGCGGCCCCGACCCTCTGGAATCAGCTCCCCCTGGAGATTAAGATTGCCCCCACCCTCCTTGTATTTTGCAAACTCCTTAAAACCCACCTCTGCCGCCAGGCATGGGGGAATTGAGACATCTCCCCCAGGCCTATATAGTTTTATGTATGGTATGCTTGTGTTGTATGTTCTTTTAAATTATGGGTTTTAGATATTTTTAAATATTAGATTTGCTCTCTGTACATTGTTTTATTATTGTTGTGAGCTGCCCCGAGTCTGTGAAGAGGGACGGCATACAAATCTAATAAATAAATAAATATAAATAAATAAATAAATGCCAGTGATGGGCTCCTACGGGAACGGTCAGTAACGCTGTTTTGGTAGCAAAATCTGGAGCTCCACCCCAGAGCACCCAATTTGCACTGAAAGATGTTGAAACAAAATGCATAAGCCACGCCTACAGTGTGGTAGTAAAACCTTTGGTAGCCCATCACTGATACATACATATGTGCAAACATACAAACATACATACATGAATCGAATGGATTTTCAGTTTTACCACTGCAGTGTATATGAGATTTAACTCACATGTATTTAATGTCTTTATAGGTTGCATAATATTGCAACATATTCACATTCATTGCTTCTGTGTCCTTGGTTGGTTGTTCCAGGCACAAAAGTGATCATCTATTCCTGGAGCTTTATTCATGGACTCTAAGAGAGGTTTATGGGATCCAAAAGCCTCCTATCAAAATCTTTAAAATGAATGACAACACAACCCACGCAGGATAAGGATGAAGTCAGGGAAGCTTTAACATGACCTGCACTGACCCCTTTGAGGAATTCTGGGGGCAAAAAAGGCCAAAGGAGCCCCTTCTGCTGCTCCCACCGTGCTGAAAGGAACCTCTCATTATCGGCTTGTGTTGTGGTAAAGGCTGACACATGGCTCCACTTTGAGAGAATCAGATGTTCTTATCCTACCATAACTTCACTAAGTTATCCCATCCATGAAGCCTGAGTTAGTATGGAAGAAGTAATTAACCAACAGAGGACAAAGAGAGCACAGCTGTATTCGGTCCTAAAATCCGTTCTTGCCAGTTCGTGTGTGTGCTCACACTGCTTCTGCACATGCCCAGAAGCGTCCCAGGTGGGTGGGCGGAGTCTTCTGCCAACAGCGCTATTGGTTCGGAGAACAGGGGCAAACAAGGAGCAACCCACCTCTAGAGCACAGCCCTTGCGTGCCTCTGTTTGCCTACTCATAAATATTCATGAACACAATCTCCCCTCCATTTAGAAGCCACATGATATGTTATCTGTGTGTGTGTGTGTGTGTGTGTGTTATATTGTCAGTCTTATCTATTTTCACCTAAAATATAGTGTTGCAATTATCTGTCTGTCCTCTAGTGCAGAGGTAGGCAAAGCTGGCTCTTCTATGACTTCTGGACTTCAACTCCCAGAATTCCTGAACCAATCATGCTAGCTCAGGCATTCTGGGAGTTGAAGTCCACATGTCATAGAAGAGCCAACTTTGCCTAGTCCTGCTCTTGTGGATCTTGTATATATGGATGGCCTAGGAATGTTTTGAGCTTACTCACCAACCCAACTCACATGCAGCCCTCACACAGGGGTGGGCTACCATTCCTGGCTCTACTGGAATAGGCTGGGAATGCCCCCCCCCCACGCATGTGCACCCTCACGCGGGATTCAGCTTCTGTGTATTCGCAGAAGTCAAATCTTGGCGCGAGAACGCGCGTCGTGCGAGATTTCCGCAGGTTTTTTGCTTCTGAGCATCCACTGTTCCCTCTAGCCTGTGCGGTTGAGAGGAATGAAGGAGGGAAGAAAGGAAAGAAGGAAGGAAGGAGAAATGGAGGGAACAAGGAAGGAAGGAAGGAAATTGAAATTTCCCTTCCCCCTAGGCTTATAGAATTTATACATGGTATGCTTGTATGTATGAGTGGTTCTTTAAATTGGGGTTTTTTAGATTACTTTTTAATATTAGATTTGTTTACATTGTCTTTTTATATTGTTGTTATCCGCCCCGAGTCTTCGGAGAGGGGCGGCATACAAATCTAATAAATAAAATAAATAAATAAAGGAAAATTAAATGAATGGAGGGACAGAGGAAGGAAGGACTGTTTTGGAGGGGGGGTAATTTTTTCCCCTCTTAATATACATTCAAACAACACAGTATACCATGTAATTTTCCATAAATAAAATGCGGTATTTTGTTAGTAACTAATATCAATAACTAATATCAATCATCAAAAAAGTTACAATTTTTTTTTCTAATTTTGTCATCCAGTTACATTCATTTTTTTTTAATTAAATTCCCTCCTTAATGTTCCTTCAAAAAGTACAACACCAATTATACTTCTAACTTATTAGCCATTATGCCAAAGTGCGTCCTTCTTTCTTTATACATTTTTCTATAAACCAAGAAAACCTTGTATAGCCAATCAGATGTTAACAAAAGAAAATTAAAAACAAAACATAAACATATATGAATTTCAGACTTCTTCCCCCCCCCTCTAAATAGTAAGTTCCCTTTTTTAAAACTTTAAAATAAGGTATGTGCAGTGTGCATAGGGATTTGTTCATAGGTTTTTTTTATAGTCCGGCCCTCCAACAGTCCGAGGGACAGTGAACTGGCCCCCTGTGTAAAAGGTTTGGGGACCCCTGATCTAAATTATCAGAGTCTCACGAGGGACATTAAAGAACATTATTCCCCCCATTATGTTCCCCACTGCATTATGGTGTGGTGGGAAACAAGCAACTCAGAAGTAGAGGCCCAAGTCCTTTGAGATTTATGTTTAAACACCTTTTATCTATAAAATGGAAGCAGGGGCTAAAAAAGACAACACTTTCTGAATCCTATTGATTCACACTAGAAGGCAGGTTTTATCTTACCTTCTCCTGTCAGGGTTCACATGCACAATTAAAAATCCACTATAGTAGAGATGCTCACTTTCCAATACAGGCACAAGTCGCATTTAAATTAATCCCTTGGTGCCCTCTTGTGGGAGAAAAAATATTTTCCAAAGGTTCATTAAAAATAACCAGGGGAAACCTCTCTCTTTGTGAGAAACAGAAAGAAAAGCAGAGGAGGGGAAAGAAACAAAGAGGGGGAGAATAAAATTTCCTTTTTATTGAGAATAGTAGTAAGTGGGGGAAAAGGAGGCAAGAATCAGAGAGAAGTGGTCCCAAATGGGGTGGTGGGGGAAAGCTTTAGTATTAGAAGGCTCAAATGCCAAAATGCTTTTGGCACATAATTTCTCTGTTATGCACTTTGATGTCTGCTGTTTCAGTTGCTAAAGTACTCAAGAATTCCCATAACCACACATATACATTACTCTAAGCTTAGCCTAAGAGAATATAGTGATTAATTGCTTATGTACTAGTGCCAATAAAAAATTTCTATTCTATTCTACTCTACTCTACTCTACTCTACTCTACTCTACTCTATTCCATTCCATTCCATTCCATTCTATTCTACCCTACCCTACTCTACTATCGAATTGGTGTCTACTTTCAGCAATTACTCAGACCATTTTCAGTATGGTGTGTCTCCAGTCTGCCTCCAGGATTCCAGAGATAATGTATCACCTATACAAGCATGTTCATCTGCTACACTGTTGTTTGTCCTTTTCCACTCCTCCTTTCCACCTCTCCCAAATTATGAACTTCTCCAAAGAGTCAGATCTCAGTATAATGTGTCCAAAATATGATCATTTGGGCTTGGGGGATTCTGGATTCTCCAAGCTCAAATTATCCAGGGTTTTTCTTTCTTTCTCTAATTCATTGGTTTGTTTTCTTGGTTCTCTTAGGAGTCTTCTTCAATACCAAAGTTGGAAAACATCATACTCTTTCAACTTGCACATTCATAATCTCACAGGGAAAACCGTTTGCAAGCATGACTTTAATCTTTTTAGATATAGCACATCGTATCGGAGTGTCTTTTCGAAAGCCTTTGTTGCTACCTTAATCAGTGCTTATCTGCACCAACTACATTACCCTGAGTTCTTTACTATTGATATGACAGTATATCCTAAAAGGCAGAAGCTATTTCAATATCTTAATTGTTTATTTTTCAATATTTATTCTAAGGCTGATCGCTGTACCTGCATACTTTGTAATCAGTTTGAGAATTTTTTTTATACTGGTAATCCTCATTTATTAACCACAATTGGGACCAACAATTCAATCACTGCAGTCATATAGTGAAATGTCATGTGACTGCACCCACAACATTTATTTATTTATTTATTTAATCAAATTTATAGGCCGCCCTTCTCCAGTGGACTCAGGGTGGTGTACAAAAGTAAAAAACAAAATACATTATAAAACCCCACAATATTAAAAAACACAATCATCCATCACTCATCCACTTCACTGACATACTACTGGCTGGAGCAAGTTGTTATCGCTCAACGTCCCCAGGCCTGCCAGCAAAGCTGAGTTTTTAAAGCCTTTTGGAAGGCCAGGAAGGTGGGGGCAGTATGAATCTCCAGGGGGAATTGATTCCAGAGGACCAGGGCCACCACAGAGAAGGACCTTCCCAACAGTCCTGCCAGCCGGCATTGTTTGGCTGACGGGACCTGGAGGAGGCTGACTCTGTGGGATTGGATCGGGCACTGGAACGTATGAGGCAGAAGATGGTCCCATAAGTAATCTGGTCCTAAGCCATGTAGGGCTTTATATCATCAGTTCCAGCTGTGGTTATTATTGATTGATTGATCAAATGTATATAGCTGCCCGTCTTAAGAAAAGCAACTCTGGGTGGCGTCGAATGAAACAACAGTCGAATAAAACCACAAATACAAAAACAAACATAAAGAATATAAAACTCACATTAAAGGATAAATATTATAAAAATGAATATTAAGCAAATCACCGCAAGTCATTAAGCGCAATGTCACACGACTGTGACTTGCAACAACTTTCTGCTATCTCCCCCCACTGAGTTTGCTTTTTTTGAAGCTGGCTAGGAAGGTTGTAAATGGAGAGAACTTGTGCCTGAGGGATGCTGTGAACATCATAAATGCATGACAGTTGCCACATGCTCAAATTATGATCATGTGACTGTGAGGAATGCTCTGATGACCATAACTTTCAGGTTTGGTCATAAGTTTCCTTTTTCTGTGCCTTTGTATCTTTGAATAATCACCGAATGAAGGCTCAGTAAGTCCTGCCTTTTTAAAAAAGTTTTTCTTGATTATGGATTTCTTTATTGGATAATCCAAAAAAGCAGATGCCATCTGCCACTTCTATAACAAGGTTTGGTTCCTGTTGGTTCGGACCAGATTGCCCAAACCGGTAGCACCCCTTTGGTGTTGTCACAATGGCATCACAAATCCAGCTTGGTCGGTGCCAGTCCATCATCTTTTTTTCATATTTTTTCCAGATTTTTTTTACTGTTTTGAAGGGTTTTTTCCTCTGTTGCAGCTTGCAAATGGGCCCTCCTGCCACCCCCAGGTTTATACTTACCTTTATTTCTTTGCCCAAAGCACAGCTGATCAACTCCTCAACTGTGTTTCGGGCTGGTTCTAGCTACTGAGCATGCGCAGAAGCAGAATTGCAGGAGGGGATTTGCACATGTGCGTGAGTAAAGTGAGCATGCATGTGGGAAATGTTGCAAGGTGAACCAGTGGTGAAGGTAAGTGGAACCCACCCCATTATATATGGTCTCTTCATTGCCAATTCAAATTCTGTTACTCTACCAGTTGTCATTACTTTAGTTTTGTGTTTAAGATTAGTTCTATTATTTTGATGTACTCCTTGATTTTCATTACTAGAGTGCAAAAGCCATTTGCATTTTCAGTTACGAGTCGAGTCTAGTCAGAAAGGCGATGCAATGTAACTTATTTAAGTTTTTTCCTCAATTTGTAGACCATGATCTTCTTACAACCCAGTGCATTAAATTGACTAAGTAAGGAGAGTTTATACACCATCGTCTCACTCCTTTGCCGACTTTAAGTCATTCTGTTTGACCAAGTTTTACCTGGGCTATTGTTTCCTATCTGACGGGTGAGTTTTGCATGAGGACAATCAAATGTTCTAGGCACATTCCACAGTTTGACATGGTTGACATAGTCAATATAATCAAAGGCCTTTCTGTAATCAGTGAAGCACATATCTCTTGGTAATCTTTGTCTTCCTCAGTTACCTAGTGTGTGTGAACAATAAAGTCTTTTGTTCCCTGGCATTTTCTAAAACCAGCTTGAATAAATGACATCTCTTTTCTTGTAGAACTCTAATTGATGTTGTACAGTCCTCCACATTACATCAGCTAATGCAGGTATGTCAAATTAGGCTACAGTATGATAGCTTGCACAATCTACTAAGCCCCTTTTTTGATATTGGAAAGCAGGTTGATCTTTTCCAATCTGTTGTCCACTGTGTAACTCTTTAGATGTGGTAACATAGTTTGGTTAGAGTCTTTACTAGTTGCTTACCATATTTCTATAGATATTCCATCTACTGTTATAGCCTTCCAATTTGGAAATGATATGTCCAGAGTGCTAATCTAACTTCACCCTCTAACACTTGTGGTTGTTTTAAACAGAAAATATATTCTAAGGTATCTTGTATTCTGACATTTCTGTTATACAGACTGCTCCTTCCATCTTTGTTTGATCTTCTTTGAGTCCTTTTAGATCTAGAAAACTACAAACCGATCAGCCTAAAATCAATACCTGGAAAGATCCTGGAAAAGATAATCAAGCAATTCCTAGAAGCAAGCAATGTTATAAATGGAAGCTAACATAGGTTTGTCAAAAACAGATCATGCCAAAGAAATCTTATTTCATTCTTGGACAAAGTGACTAATTTAGTGGACCAGCCAAATGCAGTGGACATAATATACTTCGATTTCAGTAAGGCATTTGACAAAGTAGATCACAACCTACTTCTTGGTAAGCTAAAAATGTGGATAGCATCACCACCAAATGGATTTTGTAACTGGCTGACAAACTGCATTCAACATGCTGGACTTGGAATTTGCCACTGATGTATCCCGGCATCCCTAGTCATGTCTTTGCTATAATAACTGGATTCTTCCATCTCTTTGTCTCCATAATACAGTCAATTTTATTTCTGTGTACTCAATTATGGTGATGTCCATGTATATAGGTACAGGTTTGGTTGCTTAAAGGGTATTAGCAATGAAGAAATGATTTAGCTTTACTAGATAAATGGTCTAAGCAATGGAAACTGCAGTTTAATGTTTCCAAATGTAAAATACAGTGAACCCTCGATCATCGCGAGGGTTCCGTTCCAGGACCCCAAGCGATGATCGATTTTTCGCGAAGTAGCGGTGCGGAAGTAAAAACACCATCTGCGCATGTGCAGATGGTGTTTTTACTCCCACCGCCGCAGCGCGTTGCTGGGGCCGCTCCCCAGCTGGGGAGCGGATCTGGGGTTTCCCCAAGCGCGCGCGCGTTGCCGGCTCCGCTTCCCAGCTGGGAAGCAAAGCTAGGCTGCCCCAAGCGCGCGCGCGTTGCTGGGGCTGCTCCCCAGCTGGGGAGCGGATCTGGGGTTTCCCCAAGCGCGTGCGCGTTGCCGGCTCCGCTTCCCAGCTGGGAAGCGAAGCCAGGCTGCCCCAAGCTCGCGCGTGCCGCCCGCCCGCCCACGCTGTTGCCGGCTCCGCTTCCCAGCTGGGAAGCGAAGCCAGGCTGCCCCAAGCTCGCGCGCGTTGCTGGGGCTGCTCCCCAGCTGGGGAGCGGATCTGGGGTTTCCCCAAGCGCGCGCGCGTTGCCGGCTCCGCTTCCCAGCTGGGAAGCGAAGCCAGGCTGCCCCAAGCTCGCGCGCGCCGCCCGCCCGCCCACGCTGTTGCCGGCTTCGCTTCCCAGCTGGGAAGCGAAGCCAGGCTGCCCCAAGCTCGCGCGCGCCGCCCGCCCGCCCACGCTGTTGCCGGCTCCGCTTCCCAGCTGGGAAGCGAAGCCAGGCTGCCCCAAGCTCGCGCGCGCCGCCCGCCCGCCCACGCTGTTGCCGGCTCCGCTTCCCAGCTGGGAAGCGAAGCCAGGCTGCCCCAAGCTCGCGCGCGCCGCCCGCCCGCCCACGCTGTTGCCGGCTCCGCTTCCCAGCTGGGAAGCGAAGCCAGGCTGCCCCAAGCTCGCGCGCGCCGCCCGCCCGCCCACGCTGTTGCCGGCTCCGCTTCCCAGCTGGGAAGCGAAGCCAGGCTGCCCCAAGCTCGCGCGCGCAGCCCGCCCGCCCACGCTGTTGCCGGCTCCGCTTCCCAGCTGGGAAATGGAGCTAGGCTGCCCCAAGCTCGCGCTCCAGCCCACCGCCGCTGGGGTCTTACCGGGGCAAGAGGGGGAAGACCCAGGGAAGCCTCTGCCCGGCGGGGAAACTCCACCATCTACGCATGCGTGGAAGGGCACGCATGCGCAGATGGTGGAGTTTACTTCCGGGTTGAAAACTAGCGAAATAGCCCTTTCGCGATCCTTGAGGACGCGAAACTCGAGGGTTCACTGTAATGCACTTGGGGAAAAGGAATCCTCAATCTGAGTATTGTATTGGCAGTTCAGTGTTGGCAAATACTTCAAAAGAAAAGGATTTAGGGGTAGTGATTTCTGACAGTCTCAAAATGGGTGAACAGTGCAGTCAGGCGGTAGGGAAAGCAAGTAGGATGCTTGGCTGCATAGCTAGAGGTATAACAAGCAGGAAGAGGGAGATTATGATCCCACTATATAGAATGCTGGTGAGACCACATTTGGAATACTGTGTTCAGTTCTGGAGACCTCACCTACAAAAAGATATTGACAAAATTGAACGGGTCCAAAGACGGGCTACAAGAATGGTGGAAGGTCTTAAGCATAAAACGTATCAGGAAAGACTTAATGAACCCAATCTGTATAGTCTGGAGGACAGAAGGAAAAGGGGGGACATGATCGAAACATTTAAATATATTAAAGGGTTAAATAAGGTCCAGGAGGGAAGTGTTTTTAATAGGAAAGTGAACACAAGAACAAGGGGACACAATCTGAAGTTAGTTGGGGGAAAGATCAAAAGCAACATGAGAAAATATTATTTTACTGGAAGAGTAGTAGATGCTTGGAACAAACTTCCAGCAGATGTGGTAGATAAATCCACAGTAACTGAATTTAAACATGCCTGGGATAAACATATATCCATCCTAAGATAAAATACAGAAAATAGTATAAGGGCAGACTAGATGGACCATGAGGTCTTTTTCTGCCGTCAGACTTCTATGTTTCTATGTTTCTAAGAAATCCTTAGATTGGCAAAAATGCGTAAATTCCGATTTTGGCACTTGAATCAGGTACTCTAGCACTTACACATACATTCCCTACAAATTCAGTTCTTTACAAGGATCAGGGAAGAGGTTTTCCTCTTCTTCCACAATTTTCACATGATTGGGAGGAACAAGAATTCTTATTGTTCCCCTATCTTTATCCCAGTAATCCTGGCTAGCTCTGTTTACACTGCCATATGAAAAAAGATTTCCAGGAGAAAGAGAAATAGCTACAAGATTAAATCTTTCCTTACAGTGACCAATGCCTTCAGCTAGCTCTCAAGAAGCTTAAGCAGCATATTATTATTCCATGGAAGCCAATCATATATTGATGAACTATACAAGATTGCATAGATAGCTCTGGATTTTACCTCGTATTGTAATGTGAGGATTGGTAAAACTTGTAAAATCATAGGATGTATTGTGCTTCCTTTATTTTGTCTCTGTGTGAATTAGGCAGGGATTGAGGCGTTTTCTCAAATCAGTTTCTTAGAATGGGCTTAAGCTGCACTTGTCTGATCATTGGTTGGTAAAAGATCTTTCCACTGTCCAACACTGCCATCCTCTACCGATATTCAGTCCAGATCCTATACATGCATCATTAACCATAAATATAATTCAATTCAGCTCTAGCATTTCCAGTTCTCTAAGAACTATTATTAGAGATCAATCATCAATAAACTATTTCCCCATTTATTAACACAGGTGTTGTGGTTAGCTCTGGCCCAGCTCCTGCCCCAAGGACTGTGGATGTGGGGGAGACATCCACATGCTGCAGGCCTGTTTTGCCCCGGTGGAATCTGCTGATGAAGGCTCCTCTGACCAAGAAGACATGAGTGACAGGGAGGAGGAGAGTGTGGCAGACAGCTCAGAAGGAGATCAATTATCTAGCTCCTCCTTGGATTCGGAACAAGAGTTAATGATACAGCCACGCATGTGGAGAGTGATGCATAGGCAGCAACAACTGAGAGATTATTATAAAAGAAAATGAAGCCACCTGTGGTTGGGTGGGGCTGTGCTAATTAGTGAGGCTGCTATAAATAGCAGCCTGTGGGTTTGGCCATTGTGGAGGATTATCTGATGGTTGTGTTTCGTGACTGCTTTACTGACTTTGACCTTTTGTGTGCTGCTTTTTCCCCGCTTTGAAACTAAACCAGGGCAAAGTGTGTTTCACTTTGTGAAAGAAGAAGGACTGTGAATTGCCTCACAGCTGCAAGCTAAGTATCACAGAACTGATAAGGGACTTGTACAAATTACCAGTTTGTTTGGAGACGAGTGCTCTTTGCTATACCAAAAGAGGCCTTGGTTTAAGTGAATTTTCATTATAAAGAACATTATTTTGAATTTTCAAACGTGTGTGTGTGTCTGAAATTGTATCTGTGCATTTTTGGGAGGATTCTACCAGAGAGCTCGACAGAACAACAGGTAAAGCTAATTTCTCTCTTTTTTAGTCCTGATCGTTTCCCATCTCTGCTGTAAGATGTATTCTCAAGATAATTTGATGGACCTAATTTCGGAGAGGGTGAAAAAAAATACACTTTTTATGCCATTTAACAACTCTGCTTGGATGAACAATAGAACAAAACAAGTAATTATTTACTAATCCATATTCATGGCACTTGTAATCACTTCTTGAATCACTCTTGAAAAAAAATGAGTTAAATAACTTTATTATTGTAAAAAGAAATGGCAGCCCAAAGGGGAGTCAGGGAGTTTGGGGGATTGGATAGTCACGAAATCTTTGCTGTCCTCTTAAACACAATAAAGGGCCTTTAATAGGTGAAGCACAGCACCCCTCTCTAGAGAATCAGTTCATAATCCATCATGAGAGGCCTACATAGGACCAAGATGCTGGAAATGATCATGGGAGCATCAGATAAGACAGGAATCCTCATTTTGGGGAGTACACATCGAGTGTTGGAAGACATGATAGGACCTTCTGAAGCCGTAGCCTGGTGCTAGATGCCAAGGACCTGCTACAAAGAAGTTGTAGTCAAATGCTAGGAACAATATTGGCCCCCAACAAGAACCTGCTCTGCGAATCCAAAGTGGAATCAGCCTCACTAGCACATTATTTTTATCCCAACTAGATTATCTTGATGCCCCCCGTACCCTAAACAGCTTGGGGACGCTTGGCCTTTCGGGATTCTGTGGCAGGCGGTATCCCGTCCTTCTGCTTTGGGTCATCCTTAATTCAACGTTTTTCCCGCACCCGCTCAAATACATAAACTGAGTTCTTTGCGCACTGTGCATTTCCGGCATTGAACTACACAGCACCAATGAAAGCGGCAAAGGCAGTTCTCTTCCAGGAACAGCGTCTCCTCGCGATGGCCCCGTCCGCAGCAGAGCAAGTCACAGCCGCTCATGTCCATGGCGGTGCTATTGCACACTCGCCCACGTGTGCCCAACGAACCCGTCTTGCGGTTAGCAATGCAGAAGTCGGGCGAGTCGGCGGAATAGATGAGGTCCTGCCGGTCCGGGGGCTTCATGTTCCGGCCCACGGGGATGAGCGTTTTGCCATCGTTGCCCCCCATCACTTTAAACGCCCCGTTAAAACGTTCAAGCAGGCGGTCCCCCACTTCCCGGAAAGGAGGCATCTTCTTCCAACAGGTGCGTAAGGCACAGGAGCCCGAAAGGCCGTGACACTTGCACTCTGTCCTCATGTGGTTCTTCACTGCCTGGAAAGGGGTTGGGGGCGGAGCCACAATAAGTAGGAAACAAAATGGCGGTCGCAAGATTAGTAAGATCAGAGTGAAATCTCCTGGCTGATTAGTTTATTATTATTATTTTTTTAATTTCTTTACTGATTTGTCAAAGTTGAAAAATCACAATAAATCTTTAAGCAATTCTACACCTGCTTCTTGACATTCATTTCGTATTAACACAAAACACAAGAACAAGGGGGCACAATCTGAGGTTAGTTGGGGGAAAGATCAGAAGCAACGTGAGAAAATATTATTTTACTGAAAGAGTAGTAGATGCTTGGAACAAACTTTCAGCAGACGTGGTTGGTAAATCCACAGGAACTGAATGTAAACATGCCTGGGATAAACATAGATCCATCCTAAGATAAAATACAGGAAACTGTATAAGGGCAGACAAGATGGACCATGAGGTCTTTTTCTGCCATCAATCTTCTATGTTTCTATACAATATTTATAATATTTACAATATTCTACGTCCTTGTTTTGTTTTCCCCTTTTTGTTTTCTATCGTCGATCCATTGATACCAATTTTCCCGTATTTCATAATAGTCTGAATCTTATTGACCTCTTAATTCTTATAGTTAATTTGTCCATTTCTGCGCAGTCGTAGATTTTCTTTATCGTTAAAACTTTTAAGATTTTATTTGGAACGCCTATCTTTTATTTCTGAGCTGAGTGCTGCCCAATCCTTCTGATTATTTTAGATAAGAAGTGAGAACAGGCAAGGGAGACGGAAAGTTTCTTCTAAGATTAGATGGGTGCATTCTTTTCCTAAAACAGATATTGTGTCTCTCCTGTTGCCAAAACAACAGCTTGTAAAATATGTGGAAGCTAATGCTTTAACCATGGACATCCCATAGACCAGTGTTTCCCAACCTTGGCCACTTGAAGGTATCTGGACTTCAATTCCCAGAATTCCCCAGCCAGCATTCGCTGGCTGGGGAATTCTGGGAGTTGAAGTCCAAATATCTT
Source organism: Erythrolamprus reginae (assembly GCF_031021105.1). Lineage (NCBI taxonomy): Eukaryota > Metazoa > Chordata > Lepidosauria > Squamata > Dipsadidae > Erythrolamprus > Erythrolamprus reginae. The sequence continues at coordinate 148,362,143 of NC_091950.1, read as the reverse complement.
TAAGTGGCCAAGGTTGGGAAACACTGCCATAGACATAGAAACATAGGAACATAGAAGTCTGACGGCAGAAAAAGACCTCATGGTCCACCTAGTCTGCCCTTATACTATTTCCTGTATTTTATCTTACAATGGATATATGTTTATCCCAGGCATGTTTAAATTCAGCTACTGTGGATTTATCTACCACGTCTGCTGGAAGTTTGTTCCAAGCATCTACTACTCTTTCAGTAAAATAATATTTTCTCATGTTGCTTTTGATCTTTCCCCCTACCTGTGTTTCCTCCAAAATAAGGCTGGATCTTATTTTCTTTTGAGCCCCAAAATAAGCACGGGGGGATGTCTTATTTTTCCCCATTACTGGAGGACCACTTCTGATTGCTCACATTGGAGCAGGAGGCTGTGTGATGTGTCAGTGCCGTTGCTGCGAGGCAGGGCAGGGTGGTGCTGTCCCATGCATCCCACATCAGCTTACCTCAAGGCCGCAGCAACCAGGCCATCCACATGGCCTGACACCTACCTCGCCTCGAGGCCACAGCACCAACACACTACTCAGCCTCCTGCTCCATGGTGGCTGAGAGCAAACAGATGTGGCCTGCCAGCAGGGGTAGGCAGCAGGCAGGATGGGGTGGAACGCAGTTCCACCGGCAGAAATGAAGCTGTGTGCCCAGCTCCAGCTGACTATCCCACCCTCCCATTCTCCTCCTCCTCCTTGGAAAGCGGCAGGGAGACCAACACTGGCAGGAGTTGCAGGGGGCCCATTTCCTCCCCCCTCTTTTCTCAGCACCCGTTCGCCTAGCTGCCCAGCCTGAAGCAGGGGGCGACCCAGGAAGGAGAGTGCGGGAAACGCGAAGCAAATTGTCACCCAGAGAGCGACACTGGTGAGGTTGTACGTCGAGGACTTAACAGTTCACTTGAATGATGATGATCGTTCAAGCCACTCCCACCTGCTCACATGGCCGGCAAGCCACTCCTACTCAGTCACATGACCATCAAGCCACACCCACAAAATAAGCCACACCCACAGTGTGGCAGTAAAAATGTTGGCTGCCCATTACTGCCTGCCAGCCACATGGGCTCCTGCTACACATGGCTTCTGGTGCTGCCACCATGAGGAAGGTGTTGGGGCGTGGATGGTCTGGCTGCAGGAGCCGTGTGGTAAGCTGGTGCAGGGTACATAGAGCAGCTCCACCATCCCGGCTTGTGGCTATGGGACCATAAGCAACCAGGCGGAATGGGTGGCCGACCAGCTGTGCGGGTTCTTAAGTAAAGCTTATTTTTGGGGGTAGTGCATGAATAAAAATATGGTATTGTTCATTTTTTTTGGTAAGTCTTATTTTTAGGGAAACAGAGTAGCAGGTCAACTACAACACCTAAAGCAATTTTATAGGGATCCTAGCAAATTTTAATTGCACTTTTGAATTTCTTTTATGTTCAATTTTATTTGCAAAAAAAGTAGCGTTAGAACAGTTGTTATTTCATATAAGCATGACTGTTATCGCTATTTAAGCTATGTCTGTTTCTTAATATCTTACAAGAAACACAGTTGTTTTCCTTGCTTCTGAGCTGACAAGCTTCATATACGGTACTTAAGCTCAGAATTGGAAGTATTACATCAGTGATACTAGCCAGCTAAACTGTGAAAATCAGATTGTTGTCCTCAGACTGTTTCAAGAATATTATATGCCTGAAAATAATAAATTAGCACTTTCTATCTTTTTTTAAAAAAAGAAAAGAAAAATGAGAGTTAAGATATGTTATAGCATCATGCTTCTGATATCTAGATAATTAAAAAATTGTATTTTGGAAGAATCATTCATCACCATCTGATACAGACTAATTTTAGATGGAATACGCTATCCAAACAGCTCTTAAATATGGGAGCAGATATTTTAACAGTCCAATATTCCTGTCATCACATCAGAGTCTGTTGTGATAAGGTTTTGCCAAAATCCATCTAGAGATCTTGTTCAGGATGGGATTTGATCCAAGTTCTTAAATCACACTTTCCAACTTTAGCTATTATCCTTTAAAATGCTTTATATTTGTTCCTGTATTTTTTCCTCGCTCTGCATGCACTTATTCAATTGCGATAATATCCATTTTTTGAAGCACAAGTGATAGGCAAACTATAGAAAAAAGTAGAGTTTTTTTGTTCTGTCAGGGAATATAAGCTGATTGATTTTAATATACCGGTATATGGATTTATTAGTAATTTTTAATTAATTAGATTTGTTGTTGTGTTGTTTTTTGTATTCTGTGAGCCGCCCCGACTCTTTGGAGAAGGGCGGCATACAAATCTAATAAATAATAATAATCTACTAGTTTTTCTCATCATTCCTATCATCTTTTTCCTCCCACGTAGGACTGCATGACTGTAACTTGTTGCTTGTATCCTAAGATTTGTATTAATATTGTTTCTTCATTGCTTATTTGACCCCTATGACAAACATTAAGTGTTGTACCACATGATTCTTGACAAATGTATCTTTTTCTTTTATGTACGCTGAGAGCATATGCACCAAGATAAATTCCTTGTGTGTCCAAACATACTTGGCCAATAAAAAAATCTATTCTATTCTATTCTATAATAATAATAATAATAATAATAATAATAATAATAATAATAATAGGTTTTCGCTGGTGATCTAAGGCTCCTCTGCTCATTTATAAGATGGAATTTAAAAATGATGCACACACACACAAATTACTTCTCAAATTATGTAGAGGATCAGAAAACCAACAGTGTAAAAGAACATTAGGTTAAGAGGTCTAGAACATATAAAATTGTCTACGTGTAAGACAAGAGGAAACAGAAGAGAGAAGGGCCTCTAGAGCAGTGGTTTTCAACCTTTTTTGAGCCACGGCACATTTTTTATATTTACAAAATCCTGGAGCACACCACCAACCAAAATGACCCAAAATGACCCACTCTAACACAGTACATATTATACATATAGTTAATAATATATCACCCTCTGTGGGGGCCTCTTATAAAAAGAAAAAGGTCAAATATCTATACAGTATACACCATCAGGATAGACATAACCAGCTGAGGCTGAGGCTTCATCTAGTGGTGGCAACATTTACCTCCAGTCCTGACCAGGATTAGAAATTGGGACCATAGGGAGGAGTAGCAGCTTCAACTACTCACCACGGCCACACAATGACAAGTGTGCAGCAGCCCGAATGGGGACCTTCCTGGGTGTGGATGAGAGGCGGCCTGCTATTGGTTCATCGCTAGTGGTCGGGATGAATCCTAGAATGTGATTGGTCAGTGAGCGTTCCCTGTTCCTCCATTCTTCCTGTCGCTGATAGCTGGAGGGATTGTGAGGGGAATGTTTATGTTCGGATGGAGGTGGCTGGTGGCAGGCCGGATAAATGGCCTCCGCGGGCCGTATCCAGCACACGGGCCGTAGTTTGGGGACTTATGTTTAATTTCCCCACGGCGCACCTGACCATGTCTCATGGCACACTGGTTGAAAAACACTGCTCTAGAGGAGGACACGACCAGACAAATAAGTACATCTTAATTTACCCACAGAGAAGGAGAAAGAGTAGCACATCAGCAAAGGTTCCCACATAAAATAGGATGAAGGAGCAATATGGCCCTTACCAGCCTCCCTGCTTCATTGTTGTGCAGGTCAATAAGAGTCCGAATGTCGCTTTTGCCACGCTTGCGCTTCGCATCCATGAACTGCCGGGATTTCTCGTAGCCAAAGTCAACGTCGTCCCCACAGCCACCCCATTCCCAAGCAGAGCTCTCCGATCCCAGGAGGGCGGGGGGCAGAGGAGGTGCCCTGCTCCGAGTTGCCTCGCAGCCACACTGCAGCAGATCGCCCATGCTGCAGGCCTGGGTGACCGCATGGCTAACACCGGCTGCGGTGATGGCATAGACGAAGGCCGTCTCCCGGATATCTGTTTTGTAAATCGAGAGAGGGAAAACACATTAGGCCAAGTCCTCTTTCAAAACAAACCTTGATGGCCAAGCAAAGGAAGAGGTACTAGTAGGGCATGTCATCATCATAGGCAGCAGTGGTAATATAGAAAATATAGTTTTTCTATAATATAGAATAATATACTGCTCAAATAAAATAAAGGGAACACTTAAACAACACAATATAACTCCAAGTAAACCAAACTTCTGTGAAACCAAACTGTCCACTTAGGAAGCAACACTGATTGACAATAAATTTCTCATGTTGTCAGCACATTCAACTTTATACAGAGCAAAGTATTCAATGAGAATATTTCATTAATTCACATCTAGGAAGTGTTATTTGAGTGTTCCCTTTATTTTTTTGAGCAGTGTATATTATAATTTTCTGTAATGTAGAAAAATCAAGAAACAGGAGTGCCACACATCATCCAATGTTTTTGTAATGTTTGTTTATGTTTGTTTATATATGTTTATAATAAAATATTTTTTTGGTAAAAAAATCACAGGCAACAATTCAAGCCACTGAAGGCTTCTGATACAGTATTATCTGGTTACTTTATCTTGGCTGTTACCTACTTATTTAAGGAGTTTTTGGTAAACACGACAAGGCATAGCTCTAGTTCAATAATGTATGTTAGCACATACTCATCTTCAGCCATGATTAGAGACTTAGAATATAAATTTATTGGCACTTTGAATGTACATTATTCGGCATACATTAAAATGAAATTTCATTGCATACAGCCCTCATACACCACATAAACAGTGATGGTTTTCCTTCAGCCTTTGTAAAATAATACATTTTCCCATTTAAAATTCAACATATGTACATTTTATTGCATTCTCTTTCTCTGCCCTGTTTTGAATGGTGTGGAGATGTGATCAGAGCAGTAGGAAATGTCTGTATCCTGGGGAGGTTGGGCAATAAATATCATCAGTCCTTCTTCAGCCAAATGGTACCCAAGGCTCTCCAAACTTGGCAGCTTTAAGACTTGTTGATTTCAACTCCCAGAATTCCCCCATCAGCATGGGGAAATCCATAAGTTTTAAAGCTGCCAAGTTTGGGGACTTCTGCCTGGAATGAGGAAAGAACAATTTGCAATCATTGATTTAAAATATTATTCAATGTTGTTTATTGGACAAAAAACAATGCTGTCATAAAACTTGCCAAGTCCTATCTTGATGGCATCTGTTATATAGGCTGCTGGTTGGTGTCACCTCTGGGTCTCAGCAAGCCCCTTTCACCAGCCAATGAGAAAACCAATCAGCAAACCTATATTGCTTGGTGAATTTGCCCATTTAGACAACATTTTGCCAGCTAGTGTTGATAACAAGCAATGCAGAAGCAAGATAAGACTTAGTGATGCAACCAGTCAATCTTACAAACAGACATTCTTCTAGGTCCACACAAGAAAGGATGTCTGGTACTTTAGCTCAGTTTGTGGGGAAATGGTCAAAGTGACAAGAAAAAAAATGAAACTAACAGTGTATAACCAAGGAGGAAAACTGAGGTGGTCAGGAAAATGATTTTTGTCCTTCTAGGTATGTGTCTGCTAACCAAAAAGATCTACCATTCAATACTTCCAATCATCAGGAATCTGGGATGCACAGTAATTACACTTACCCTTAGAATTAGAACTGCAGAAAAAACAATTACTCTCAACCTGCCTTCCACTGAGAAACTGTATACTGTCAAAAAGAGGGCTGTGAAAATATTTACAGAAAACTCACATCCCGGACATAAATTGTTTCAACTCCTACCCTGAAAAGGACGCTATAGAGCACTGCACACCAGAACAACTAGACATAAGATCATCTTTTTTCCAACATCATCACTCTGCTAAACAAAGACTGTAATTCCTTCAACACTGTCAAACTATTTACTGAGTGTGCATTACTATTAATCTTCTCATTGTTCCCATCACCCACAAATGATTATATGACTGTAACTTTGTACATGTATATTTACAATTTATATTGACTGGTTCCTAATAAAATTTGATTGTTTATTTATACCCTATGACTATCATTAAGTGTTGTATGTTATGATTCTTGAAGAACATGTCTTTTCTTTTATGTAAACTGAGAGCATGTGCACCACAATTCCTTGTGTTTCTAATCACACTTGGCCAAGAAAGAATTCTATTCTGAGTCCTTCAGGATTGGGCGGCATAGAAGTAGAATGAATGAATGAATAAATAAATAAATATTCTGTTGTGTTCTGTTCTATTCTATTAAGATAGGTCTACAGCAGAGGTGGTATTCACTTATTTTTCAATCACATTTGGCCAATAAATTTTATTTTTTATTTATTTTATTTTATTTATTTATTTATTTATTCATTCATTCATTCATTCATTCATTCATTCAGTCAGTCAGTCAGTCAGTCAGTCAGTCAGTCAGTCAGTCAGTCAGTCAGTCAGTCAGTCCAGTACGTTTTGGTGATATAGAGATATAATATTTTTATACATAATTCTAGTAAAAGGGAAACATTAGGGCAGGGGATGGAAGGCACCCTAGTGCATTTATGCTCCAATATATTCTATTATTTGTTAGTAAGCCCCCCTGAAATCAGTAAAATGGATCTCTTTTCCAAATAAAGACCAGATTATCTCCGAGACTGCCTTCTGCCGCACGAATCCCAGCGACCGGTGAGGTCCCACAGAGTTGGTCTCCTTAGGGTCCCGTCGACCAAACAATGTCTGCTGGCAGGACTTAGGAGAAGAGCCTTCTCTGTGGGGGCCCCGGCCCTCTGGAATCAGCTCCCCCTGGAGATTTGCACTGCCCCCACCCTCCTTGCCTTCCGAAAGAATCTAATAACATATCTTTGCCGTCAGGCCTGGGGACATTAGACCTTCCCCTGACCAACGAAATGTTGTTAGCATGATTACTGTATGAATGTGAATGAATGTTTTCAAATTAGAAATCTAAGAATTGTTTTAGTATATTAATTGGACAAACTATTGTTATGTATTTTGGTATATGTTGTGAGCCGCCCCGAGTCCACAGAGAGGGGCGGCATACAAGTCCAATTAAAATAAAGAAATAAAAATAAAATAAATAAATAAATATACATCGGACTGGACTATACAAAGGTAGTTATGGAAAAAGGCGGAGATAATAAGATCGGCGAATGCACTTAATTAATCAAACCAACTGGAAATCCCGCTTGGCGCTATTCAAAAAGCAATCAAAGGGAAAGGCAGAGTAAAACGACCCCACGCTGCTGTCTGAACAGCCTTTAACACGTGTACGCCGTTCAACGAATCGCTTTCGTTAGCAACGCAGTAACAATGAGGCGGAGGGGGATTCCAAGAAGCGGTAGCCCCCTTCCCCATCTCGACAAGCTGGATTTTTATTTACGGCGGAGGGCGCCAATCGCCCCTCCGCCGCGGGACATGAGTTCCAGGCATCCCTCGCCTTGCTGGGACCTGCCACGGCCATGGGGGGGGGGGAATTTCTTCTTTGCTCCGCTCTATTCCAGCATGAGACGCCGCACCGCCGAGGGCTCCGTCTCCTCTCTTTCTTCCCCCCCCCCCCCACCTGCCCCACTTATGTCCCAATAGGGGGCTGCTTACGGGGGATTCCCCCCCCCCATACTGCGGTGCAGCACCATTGCTTTCGTATGGGACTCTGCGACGGTCCAATAGGCTCGCGTGACTTCCGTCCCGCCAAAACGGGCGCTTATTTTCTCTCAGGGGGGTTTCCCACTGGCTTTGCTCGACCGGGGGTTGAAGCCTGGAAGCGTTCCGTTGCCCAGCGCCGTGGCTTTCTGGCTCTCGTTCCTGCCTTATCCTAGGCTCGGGCTCTCTGTTGTCAGGATGATGCTCACGCTCAGCAAAGGGAGCATTTTGCTACTCACCCTGCCTGCACCTGTTGCAAGGCATTCCAGAACAGAGGCCTTCAAACTTGGCCACTTGAAGACTTGTGGACTTCAACTCCCAGAAATCTCCAGTATAGCAGAGCTGGCTGGAGAATTCTGGGAGTTGAAGTCCACAAGTCTTAAAGTGGCCAGGTTTGAAGGCCTCTGTTTAATAGAAGGATAAGCTACTGATATATGCTGCCCTATTCTGATTGTTGTTAACTTTATCCTATTAGGGAACACACACCCTTTAGTTCAATGTTGCATTTATTTGTTTGTTTGTTTGTTTGTTTGCTTGCTTGCTTGCTTGTTTATTTATTATTTTATTTATTAAGATAGATAGATAGACAGACAGACAGACAGATATATACTGTACACTGCTCAAAAAATAAAGGGAACACTTAAAGAACACAATACAACTCCAAGTAAATCAAACTTCTGTAAAATCAAAGTGTCCACTTAGGAAGCAACACTGATGGACAATCAATTTCCCATGCTGTTGTGCACATTCAACTTTTAACAGAACAAAGTATTTGATGAGAGTATTTTATTCATTCAGATCTAGGATGTGTTCTTTGAGTGTGTTCTTTATTTTTTTGAACAGTATATTTATACGCTCACCGACTCAGGGCAGCTTACAGAGGTAAAAATAGACACAGTGAACAATAAATGCAATTAAAACATTAGAAAATACATTAAAAACCACTGTAAAAAACAATCCCTCATGGTCTACGGAGAGGGGCGGCATACAAATCTAATGAATGAATGAATGAATGAATGAATGAATGAATGAATGAATGAATGAATGAATGCTAATGGCCTGCACAAAACTGTCGCCCAAGGTCCCCAGGCCTGCCAGCATATATGTGTTTTTAATGCCTTTCGAAAGGCAAGAAGAGTGGGGGCGGTGCAGCTCTCCGGGGGGGGGGAGTTGGTTCCAGAGGGCTGGGGCCACAACAAAGAAGGCTCTTCTCCATGGACCCGCCAGATGGCATTGTTTGGCCGACGGGGCCGGAGGAAGCCGACTCAGAGCAACCTAACCAGTCGCTGGGATATGTGAGGCAGAAGACGTTCTTATTTATTTATTTATTACTTGGATTTGTATGCCGCCCCTCTCCGAAGACTTGCAAATAATCTGGTCCAATGCCATGTAGGGCTTTATACATAATAACCAACGCCTTGAATTACATTGGGTAGACATTGGCTTCCTCGCTGTTAGCATCTTTGGTTTGATGGGTGTAAAAAGGCCTCGGATCAAGGCGCGATCAAGGGCAAGAGGACAAAGGAAAGGGGAGGCTTTCTTTGCCCTTATTGTGAGGGGAAGGAGTGTGTGTGGGGGGGGTATTATTCACCGTGAAGGTGCCACAGAGCCTCCCTGACCATATTTATGGCCCATTTTCTGCTCTCTCAGTTGCTGGGATGTCTGAGGAGGCTCTACGGACATGTAGGAGCAGAGCCTTTGAGAAGGGGGGAGGGGCAGTAAATCTCTCCCAGACGTGGATACATTCTTGGGCTTTATTAAAAGCTGCTGTGCTGTCTGGGAGCATCCATAATTGCTTCATTACAAGGACAGGGAGACATGTCACAGCAGTAAACCTTCGGCCTGTAGCAATAATCTGCTGCCTCCCTCCCCAAAGCTCCGGAGATGCCTGTACCTCTCACGCTCTCTCTCTCTCACACACACACACTGCAAAAGAACAAAGCTCAACCCTTAGGAGCCTGTGTATCTGTTGTCTCCATTGAAAGAAAAGATGGTTCTAAGCAAGGCAGGGCCAAGCCAAGATTCTTGGTGTTCCTTACTCATCGTCAATAGCTTATCCTTCTATTCTCGGTCTTCACCTAACATGAAAGATTTATCCTGTGCTAAATTCCCCTCACAATCAAGGGACCACCCCACGGCTTGATCAGATACTCAGATCGAAAGTCCCAGCTGCTTTATTTCACTTGAGAATATTTTACACCAGTATCTTTTGTTTTAATGTAAACCCTTGCATGAGTTTATTATTTATTGATTTGATTTTTATGCCGCCCTTCTCCTTAGACTCAGGGCGGCTTACAACATGTTAGCAATAGAACTTTTTTAACAGAGCTAGGCTATTGCCCCCACAATCTGGGTCCTCATTTTACCCACCTCGGAAGGATGGAAGGCTGAGTCAACCTTGAGCCGGTGATGAGATTTGAACCGCTGACCTTCAGATCTAGAAGTCAGCTTCAGTGGCCTGCAGTACAGCACTCTACCTGCTGTGCTACCCCAGCTCAGTTTTACAGAGTTATATTTTCATGTTTTGCTACTTAGCTTATTATACTGCATTCTAACTCATTTATTTAAATTCCCTTTATTTTATCTAATTTTATTGTATTTTAACCAATTTACACTGCTGTATAGTGTTTATGATGAGTCGCAGTTTTATGATGACCAATGTGGTCGCTATGGTTGATTGACTAATCGAATAAAACTGAACTGATTGATTGATTGACTTGTTTCTATCCTTTCCTCCATAAATTTCAAGAAGCTGTATATAGATCTCTTAAGGTTGAATGTGTATAACTTTAGAAGAGCTGTGTGTGCATGTGTACATACAGTTTATATAGTAGATAATGTATATTTTTGTGTTCCTGTGTGTAATATGTATGTACACATATGGCATATATACATAGAATTATAGAGTATATTTTGGATGTTCAGTAATAGTAAATAGATGGGGAAATTGTATCTCTTTGAGGAGAGGAGTGAGGGATGTCAGGTTGGCCATCTTTAACGCATCCCCCAATCACATAATCGTCAAGCCACTCCCACCTGGTCACATGGCTGGCAAGCTACACCCACAAAATAAGCCACACCCACAGTGTGGTAGTAAATTTTTTTTGCAGCCCTTCACTGCACACACACATTGCACACACTCATCTTCTCCAATTCCAATAAGAGAATGTCCAAGAAATGTGTGAATGGAGAGCCAGTCGCCTGTCAGTCATTGGAGAGTTAGTCAGTCATTGGAGAGCCGGTCACGAAGGGAGGACGAGGCTCCGCCCACCTACCCGGATGCCACCATTTGAGTTATTTTACACTCTGTGCATGCACAGAACACTTTCCACATGCACAGAGGGTAAAAGAACCCAAATGGTGGCATCTGGGTAGGTAAGTGAAGCCTTGCGCTCACTTTGTGACCGGCTCTCCAACGACCGACAGGCACGAGCGAACCTGGAGCATTTCATCTCTGTCCTGGGGTATGGTAGGATGTGAGGTAATATTATGGTCTTAACATTCAGTTCCAAGTTTTTTAATTGCTTTTTGTCTTTAAATATCATATTATTTGTACATAGATCTAGTATTATGATTTACATATCTGTTCTGTCTGGGTCCCCCTAGATGCCAACCCCAACCAAAAAGAGTAGCCAGACACACTGGTAAAAAGCAAAGGCAGTTTATATAATTGAACGCAAACACAGGTAACAAAAACTGTTCTTACAGACAGGAACACTATGAAGCTTCACAGAGGTTTCACGAAGGCCAGGCAATAAAACAGGATTCTTGCTGGCAAAAACAATGCTGGAGATAATAAACCCCACGCCTCCCCCAAGTCTTCCAGACTACTAGGCCATAAGCCAAGATCAGAGACGCCAAGAATCGAAGCAAGGTCACAGGACTCCCAGTTGATAACTCTCCACAAGACTGTAAGGGCGGGCCTGCCTTTTCAACCCTGCTGAGGAGAACCACACCCAAACCCAGCTGTTGCCAATTCAGGGATGGAAATACCTTTCTAATTGGCCCCGTCTTTGAGCTGCACGTCGCTGCCTCATGTCTATTATAGCCTGTGCGTCTTCATCCAATGAATCCAGGCTACTAGCTGGGGAGAGCCCCCCCCCCCGGGGGTCTCAAGCTGCTCTCCCTCCTCCTCTTCCTGACATTCCTCTCCCCCGTCTGCCTGGTCCTCCCCCTCCTGTTCACTGTCCTCCTCCTCTGGGCATGGATCCGGCAGAGCTCCAGCCGGTCCCTGAGGAGCCTCAGGCTGAATCACAACACATATCCATTTACAATAGTTGATATATTTCCATTATTCACTTCTTGGTCTTTTTTCACATTGTCTCACTGTCTTTCTCTCTCTCTCTTTTTTTATCCAGTTGTACCATTTAGCCCAAACTTTATAATAATCTGAATTATTTTGTCCTTTTAGTTCTATCATTAATTTGTCCATTTCTGCACACCTGTATATTTTATCATTTTCCAACAGAGCCTTGTCATTTTTCCAATGTTGAGCATAGACGATTCTTGCTGCCGTGATAATATGTAATGATAAATATTGAATAGCCCTTGGTTGTTGTTTTCTTATTATTCCTAATAAAAAATATTCCAGAGTGTATGCCATTTGTACTTTGTATATTGTATTGCTGGTGTTGTGAGCCGCCCCGAGTCTTCGGAGAGGGGCGGCATACAAATCTAATAAAACTAAACTAAAACGAAACTAAACTTTCTGTAACTTGTAATCAATCATGAATATTTTTCCAGTAACTTTTTACTTTGGAGCATAACCACCACATATGAAAGAAGGTACCTACGTCTTTTTTGCATTTCTTGGTCTTAACATTCAAATGGGGTTTTTTTCCCACGTGCCAAAACCAGGTACAATTCCACACAGACATGAAATATCTTTATGCCTAATTAAGACCCTCGATGCAAATGCAAATATATAAAAGAACAACAGTGCTGAGCAGTGGATGGGGCACCATTGGGCATAGCTGAAATTATATTTATATGGCATGGACTGGAGATATAAGGAACAGGTGAATCTGCACAGGAAGGCCCAGGAGGACCTAAAGGGTGATCTGCTGAGCAGACTGGCTAGGAGATATTATTGCTATGGGGCTACAAATTAGACATTGGAGATGATAGTTTGACAAAGGTGCTCAGGAAATAATATTTTTTTCTTGTTTCTGTTCACCTTCCTGAGCTAAAAGAACTGAAAACAGCTGTGTGTCAAGGAAAGAAATGGCTAAAACACTGGGGTGGTTTTTTTTAAAGTCCCCTTCTGAAAGTGTAAATGCAGAGTTTGTTAATCTCTGTCCTGGAAATAGTACACACAATATAGCTATAATTTAGAGAAGAACAGTACTTGTTATGACTGGAGAGCTCCTGTTTCCCACCCTCCAACAGAAGCACTACATCAATCCCAAACCCACAGAACTATCTGAATAACCCAGCTCAAAGCATGCAGCGAAGATTCAGTGAACAAGTGTGCTCATACCACCTACTGCCCAATTTACGTTCAAAGCAAGCAGTTGCAAATGTATTCTGTTGACCTCATCTCCCAAACTTCTGAATGAATGAATCATCTCTACATAAGAGCTTCTATCCCACTGGCAATTTTGGTCACCTCTGAAATATTGGCTGTCCCCCTCTTTTTTCTCTCTCTAATTGTGAGGACTACTGTATTTTTTGGAGTACAAGATGCACCTTTTTTCTCCCTAAAAGAGACTGAAAAATTAGGTAATTCTTATACGCTGAATGTTGCTTTTTTCAAAGCTTTTTCCCAGCCCTAACAATCTTCCCGGCTTGCAGGATTTTTTCATTGGTACTGTACTCTGAATAAGATTTTTTCCAGCTCAGTCTTTGCACGCTTGCTTTCATTGCTACTCCCTCCGAAGAAGATTTTTTTTCCAGCCCTAACCACGGGATAAAATAATGTGCTGAAACTGACCAGACTAAGGACACTGGCCACATGGTAGGTAGATTCCTCCCCCCCCCATATTTTCCTCCCCCCAAAGTAAGGTGCGTGTTATACTCTGAAAGATGTGGTATTTGGCTGAGAAATTTATTTTATGAACAAAAAAAATTTCTTTTTTTCCCTTCTACTCTGGAAGAATCCAAAAGGGCAATGGTCTACTTAAGCAAGAAAGCCTACCCTACTTGTCAGGATTTAAAGCTGAAATAAAATTGCAAGTACAGTGGAAATGTTGCAATTGCTGTAAAGTGGAAGGAATGCTGAGTCATGGTGCATCAGCAGAATGATGCAATCTGTTCTATCACCTGATTGGTCAATACTTGTATATATTGTAATGCACCTTTGTATGGGTTGGTTTAGTACGGTTTAGTGTGGTTTGTGGTCTAGTCTGGTGTGGTCTGTTATAGTTTAGTGTGGTTGGGTTTGTTCTGTAATATAGTATAGAATTAATAGTTTTTGATACTGGTGAAAAGTAAAAGAATCTTCTGAAGAAAGAAATCCTGCTGTAGCGTCTTTATTAAGAAAGCTGTCTAGTGACTGGTATCCTCCACGTTTCCAACGTAAGTTCAAAATAACTCTGACACTACTCACCCTGCTGTAGGATCTTCCCAAAATATTTGCTGTGGCTGGTGCAGTTCCAGCGTCGAAACCGGAATTGGTATTGGCACTCACGCACACCCAGTCTGGCTCCTTTGGCGACTTCTTGCACAATCTCAGGTTCCGTCTGGCACAACTCTGCCTGTTTCCCTGCCAGGCGCTTGGTCTTCCGACAGATGCTGTTGGGATCCATGACCAAAGGGCTGCCCACTGCCCTAGAAAGACAAGGAAACACTCAAGCTGCATCAAAATCAGTAGGTTTAAAGCTTTTTAATCCGTAGACTTTTACGGCTCTCGTAGAAGTTAATTATAAAATAAATCACTCAGCGTTTACCACGATATTCCCAAATATGACAACGTTTTCTGCTGTGTATCCCAGGGCTTTCCAGTTTAACATTCTCTCTGAGCAGAGCCAATTCTAGGCATATTGGCATCCTACGCAAAGTCATATTCTGCCCTCTTTCATTGGCTCCTCTTCCAATTTTTTTAGAAATTTCAAAAAACACACTCTAGGGTTTTTTTTCTCTCTGAGATTTTGAGCATTGTATTTATGATATTTTTGGACTAGGCACTTTTTTTTCCTTTCTCAGAATTTTCACCTTATTTACAATGCAATATTGTAAAAAAAAAAATTAAATCCCCCCCCCCCCCAATCTTTTTCCCAGAGTTTCTACCTGTCCAATGCCATCTAACAGACTGGGCATGCTGCAGATCCCATCAGCCAAAGAACTGATTGGTGGGAACTAGAAGACAGACTTTTTTCGGCTGTAGCCCCTGCCTTATGGAAACGCCACCTCTCAGAGATCAGAATGGCCCAACTCTGCTGACTTTTCACAAAGCTTTAAAAAATTGGCTATGTACCGTGGCCCGAGGCAGGGATGGGTTCCACTTACCTTTGCCACCGGTTCGCATCATGATGTTTTGCGCATGCGCATACACACTCAATCCCCTGGTGCAATTCTGCTTCTGCACATGCTCAGGAGCAGTAATGGGATGCTGTCCCCATGGGGGGGGATACAGTGGGGGTAGAAAGTTTATGCACTATTTATTGAATACTTAATAGTTTTTTATTGTCCTTCCTTCTCTAGTACCTTAGTATGATCCTTAATTACTTTTAACACAGGAAATAATTAAATAGTATGTTTTCACCCATAAACGCTTTAATCATTTTAATCATTATCTAGAACTGAACTTTTATAGAAATTCAAGAAAATTGAGCTACTTTCCTAATCTGTTATCATATTGAACCTTGTGGGTTCAGTACAAAACCTTAAAATGTTACTGTGCTTCTCAACAAATAATGTTGTCTATCATTTATCTTTTTTGTGGCTATTCAAATAATGCAACTTAATCAACTGGAAGAGTCCAAGCACCTATTTGAAAACTTACCTTGGTTGGTAAGCCACTCCCACCCAGTCACATGACCTTTAAGCCACCCCTGGTCACATGATTGTCAAACCATCCCCACCTGGTCACATGGCTGGCAAGCCACTCCTACCTGCTCACATGACCATCAAGCCACACCCACAAAATAAGCCATGCCCATAGTGTGACAGTAAAAATTTTGGCAGTCCATCACTGCTTACTAACTATAATCAGCCCGAAACACAGCTGAAGAGCTGATCAGCTATGCTTCGGGCAAAGGAATAAAAGTACTGTAAGTATAAACCTGGGGGCAGGTGAGAGGGCCATTTTTCAAACAGCAGCAGAGGAAAAAATCTTCAAAACAGTAAAAAAATTCTGAAAAAATTCTGTAAAAAAGATGGCAGCACCCATGGACTGGCACAGACTGAAGCAGAGCCATGACCCCATCAGTGACTTTTAGGTAGATCTTTAATACAAGAAACAAATCAGAGTTGGAAGAGTGGTATTTTTGAATATTTGTGCATGTTTTTTAAAAAAATTTCCTACTATAGTAATAATTCTAAGAACAAAATTCGCCCCCATATGTCAGATCACATTCACTCCTCGTTGCCCACACTTGTTGCGGTTCTCAGCTGTGAAATACTGTGACAAGGGACGTACATAAGTGAATCAGTGTGCCTTCCGTCCCCTGTCTTAATGTTTCTCTTTTACTAGTATCATGTACTGTATATAAATATTGTTATATATTATATGCCAACACGTACTTGGCTAAATGAATGAATGAATGAATGAATGAATGAATGAATGAATGAATGAATACATAAATAAATAAATAAACACACAAGCACACACACATACATATACACACATTTAAAGGGCCAAAGTTTCTTCATCCTGCATTAAACCACCCACTCACCCACCCGCAAGTTAAAGTTAGCTCCAACCCTATTGCTTTTCCAAAAGGCTCTAAAACTATGGCTTTGCCCAGCAGGCCTGTGGACCACAAATTGAGACAGAGCTGATAAAGTGGTTAATTGGATTGTATTGTTACTGACATGAGATGGAATTATTTTAAGGTTTTTATTATACAGTGGTTCCTTTAAATTTTGTAAGCCGCCCAGAGTCATCTATGTAAGAGTTGTGGGACTATAAAATTTATTAAACAAACAAACCCAATCCCTCTTATTTTCTCATGTACATGTCAAGCAAAGCCACAATACTGATTTAGCAGAGAATAATCCACTTGCTTGCATCTAAGAGCAGATATGGCTAATGAACTGTGCAAATGCCTGGTTTTATCTGCCCACAAGGAACAAGAGATAGTAGCCATGGTCAATTTTAATTTGTAGTGTCTTGCTTCTTTGGCCTCTTCCAGACAAAGTTAGATGCCCAAGCCTTGTATATCATGCTCCTTAAAATAGTGACAGCACCTTAGGTGCACCTGCTCCTAGGCAAAACCAGAAGGTTCAAGGGGGCATATTTCCTATTTAGCCAGCCAAATAGTATTTTACATAATATAAATTGCCCAATATATACTAGTTACAATTGTTCCTGCAGCTGTTGGTATTTATTATTTATTTATTTATTTATTTATTTATTGGATTTGTATGCTGCCCCTCTCCGAAGACTCGGGGCGACTAACAGCAATAATAAGACAGCATATAATAATAATCCAATACTAAAAGCAATTAAAAACCCATTATAATAAAAACCAAACAGACATTCAGACATATCATGCATAAAGTTGTAATGGCCTAGGGGGAAAGAGTATCTCAGTTCCCCCATGCCTAGCGGCAGAGGTGGGTTTTAAGTAGCTTACCAAAGGCTAGGAGGGTGGGGGCAATTCTAATCTCTGGGGGGAGTTGGTTCCAGAGGGCCGGGGCCGCCACAGAGAAGGCTCTTCCCCTGGGTCCCGCCAAGTGGCATTGTTTAGTTGACGGGACCCGGAGAAGACCCACTCTGTAGGGCCTAACTGGTTGCTGGGATTCGTGCAGCAGAAGGCGGTCCCTGAGGTAATCTGGTCTGGTGCCATGAAGGGCTTTATAGGTCATAACCAACACTTTGAATTGTGACCGGAAATTGATCAGCAACCAATGCAGACTGCGGAGTGTTGGTGTTGGTGTAACATGGGCATATTTGGAAAAGCCCATGACTGCTCTCGCAGCTGCATTCTGCACGATCTGAAGTTTCCGAACACTTTTCAAAGGTAGCCCCATGTAGAGAGCGTTACAGTAGTCGAGCCTGTAATGTAAGAGAGCATTAAAAAATGTCCCAACCACTTACTACTGAAGTATATAATCCAATTTCATTCATTTCACTATTATTTTCCAGATCGTGTAGTAATAGGGCATAAGCCCTTCATTAAATTCAATACATTCTACGGTTATCATCATTCTATTGTGTGACCAGAGCAGGAAAACAAGTGAAACACAAGTTACTTTTTGAAAGAATGTTTAACCTTGAAAAAACGATAAAGGTTTATAAACAAACTCTAATGTTGTGCCAGCTTTTCTCCCTAGCTTCTAGATTACACTCAGTGCAGGAGTTTCCCTTAACTATTTCCTTTCAAAAAGATCACACACACACACACACCAAAAAAACAGTTGAAGGCTGTAGCATCTCACTATAAAACATAAAGATCCAGAGTTGAAATTATAAAGCTATTTTATACTACACAATGTAAAAAAATCCCCTGCTATAGAACACAGGATTGCATGCAAAATTCAGAGAAGCTTAATTCCTTTTTTAAAAAGCCCCCAAAACCCACCTTCCTCCGTCCTTTGCAATCACAGGAGGGAAAGAACTTGAAAACATGCCAGGTGTATCTGTTAAATTTCAAATGCAAGGGTTTTTTTTAAACTAACGCTTCCTATGCTCAGCGAAAGACAAGGACACCAATATACTCTGCATATTTTCTTATCCATTACAAGATTTTCATCTGCTTAAATTGTGCTTCTATTGTATTTCTTCCCCATCAGTGGCCCCAGAAACTGTCATTTTATCATTCCAACAACTATCAATACCCTTCATATTGTGTAAACTGACATATTTTAATCAAGATTGAATTCATTATCCAAAGCCATAAAATTTTGTTAATATTTTGGTGTGGAATTTTGTGCGAGCTGAGCCAATCTCTTTTATAAATAATGTTTTAAAGACCTAGCATGTTGTGCAAATCCAGCCAATTATAGTTGATTCAATAAACCAGAGGTCTTCAAACTTGGCAACTCTAAGACTTGTGGACTTCAACTCCCAGAATTCCCCAGCCCTGGAAGTTGAAGCCCACAAATCTTTAACTTGCCAAGTTTGGGATTCCTGCAATAAACCGTTCTTAGGCTGGCTGTTGCTATCTGTAATGAAAGAACATAAACAGGGGTATGGATTGTGAATTGGTGCAATTAATATCTATGGATAAAAACATATTTCCAAGATAGGTAAACTCTTTATGTCTATTCTCTGATGAAATAATGTGATATTCAGTGGATATGGATCAATATATATATATTTTTACAAAGAACCCTCACAGCTTTTAAAAAACCAATGGCCACCTACTCTTCTCAAAAGACTGGAGCAAAGCAGTCATGATCAGTTTGGATGTTCCTACTTTGATCCCCATTATATTGATTGACAGGATACAGAATAGCTCTTAATGCTTGAATATGAAACCTACAGTCTGGGAGTCCATCACACCCCAAGACGTTTTGAAAAAAATCCAAAGTAATCAAATGGATCACTAGAGAATCTGAGCCAGGAAATTCTAGCAACTCAAAAGATTAAGTCTCTCGATGCAGTAACACAGAGAAATAATGTAATAGCTTTGAATTTTAAAAACCTATGTGCCGAAGATACTTTTTGTATTCCAAACAATACCAATAAACCTAGCAAAAAATATTTTGAGAATTTGAATAAAATAATGTTGAAATTTATTTGGCAAAGAAAAAATTGAGAATTAAACTGAAACTACTGCAAGAGTCAAAAGAAAAAATGAGGTTTTGGTCTGCCTGACCAGGAATTATATTATCAAGCAGCTGCACTTACGTGGTTGAAAGAGTAAATAACTTTAAGAAATAGAAGATTATTATTATTGGAGGGTCGTGACCTTCAATTAGGGTGGTACGGGAGAAACACGGCACATTGATACTTCCAAAGGCATGATGTAAGAAATGCATTGTTATCAGCGTGGGACAAAATTAAACAATAAAACTACAGTATATGGAGATATCAGTTTGGCTCTCCTCCTTAGAAGCATTGATACACTCAAATTTTATAAATATTGGGGGGGGGATCTTATAAGGATATACTAAATGAGAAGGGTGAATTGAAAACCAGATTACAGCTAAGAGGCCAAGGGTAAACTAGAGTGGTGGTGAATTATAGTGGTGGTCGTACCTGCAAATGCAATTGTGTTATGTAAAAGATGTGGAAATATGGGGTTTTTATAGAGAACTAATAACATTGGACAAGATATTAGTGGGGACTAATGACAAATTGATAATTAGAGTATAGTATAAGTATAGTATAGTATTATAATACTATACTATACTATATGTATAGGATACTCTACAATTATTTGTTAAATTACAAAATGAAAGAAGAACAAGTTAAAAGAGACAATGATAGCATGGGCTAAAATTTTTGGATATTATATAGATTTGAATAGATGGCAAAAGTTTTGGGAGAGAAATCAGAAACTGACAATGGTCACATCATATAAAGAAAATCTCTGTAAAATATTTTATAGGTGGTATCTGCCCCAGCAAGATTGGCCAAAATGTTTAGCAATATGTCCCCAAACTGTTGGAAATGTAAACAAATACCTGGCATATCTTACCATATGTGGTGGACCTGTATAAAGGCAAGGAAATTTTGGATACAAATTCATATCTGGTTAGAAAAAATGATTAGATAACACATAGAGGTTAATCCAGAATTATTTTTTATTAGGCATTATATGAGATGGCTTTGATAAAGGGACAATATACCTAATATTATACATATTGAATGCAGCAAAAATTGTGAATACGCAGAAGTGGAAGTGTGAATACACTCCTTCAGAGGAAGACACAATAAGGAAGATTCTAATCTGTGTGGAAATGGACAGACTAACACACACACACAAAAAGTAGAGGCAAAAAATCTTGAACACCCAGTTCTTATCTAGAAAAGTTCTTAAGCAGAGGCGTTCTTAAGTAGAGGTACCACTGTATAAATGTATACATATGTACGTGTATACATACTGTATATTGTATATATATTTAAAATCCATGTGCATCCAGGGATATGTCTGCATCTCTGTACTTTTATCTGCCCAAACAAATATTTTCTACCTAGGCTATCAATGGGTTATCTTTTATGATCTAGGTATGAACTCCTTCTTGTCTCCTGAGAGTGAGAGGGATATTAGAGTACTAGTGGACAATCATTTAAATATGAGCTAGCTAGCTTCCAAAAAAGCCAACACAGTTCTAGGCTTCATTAACAGAGGGATAGAATCAAGATCATGTAAAGTATTAATACCACTTTATAAACTCTTGTTAAGGCCACACTTGGAATACTGCCACAATATTTTTTAAAAATGTGGACACTCTAGAAAGAGTGCAGAGAAGAGCAACAAAGCTGAGTAGGGGACTGGAGGCTAAATCATATAAAGAACAGTTCCTGGCATTGGGTATGTCTAGTTTCATGAAAAGAAGGACTAGGGGTGACATGTTAGCAGTGTTCCAATATCTCAGAGGTTGCCACAAAAAAGAGGGAATAAAACTATTCTCCAAAGCACCTGATTGTAGAACAAGAAGCAATGGGTGGAAACTAATCAAGGAGAGAAGCAACCTAGAACTAAGGACAAATTTCCTGACAGTTAGAACAATTAATCAATAGAACAACTTGCCTCCAGAAGTTGTGAATGCTCCGACCAACACTGGAAGGGATTTAAGAAGGGATTAGATAACCACTTGTCTGAAATGGTATAGGCAGGGGGTTGGACTAGAATACCTCCAAGGTCCCTTCCAATTTTGTTATTCTTTTATTCCTTCTGCCTAGCAATGGATGGTATTTTAAGGCAATTCTTCATAAGTATATTGTGGCACAAAACATGCCACACTTAAGAGTACAAGACTCCTCTTGACCAGATCAAAGCTCCCTCTTATCTAATTTCCTGTTTGTTACCAGAGGCCAAGGCAGGGCACGACAACAGAAGATACTCCTAGGCATAGTGAGGGTTGTAAAAGGGCATACAACTAAAACCAAACAAGGTAGGACTACAGTACATTGATCTGTTCTATGTCACTTCAAACTTCCTATATTTGTCTCACTTCCAATCCTTTATGGTTGCTATTGCTTGTAATATAGAAGTTGAATGTACTCTATTTTCTATTCAGATATTTTAGATGGTTTATTATATGGTTCTAGTGGTATAAAACTGAAAAATATATATTTCTACATTGAATATCAAAATATTATAAAATGCATAGAAAAATATAGATTATGGGGAAAGGGTTTCTATTTTTACTAAAGAAGGGACCTGCAGTTCAGTAATAGTTTTGCATGCAGATGGTCAATCAAGATGAATCTCAGAAAGGCACTAAATTTGTTTGTTTGTTTGTGTGGTCGACTTCTATGCCGCCCAATCCCGAAGGACTCAGGGTGGCTTACAATAATAATAATAATAAATAGGAACATAAATAGATACAAAGCAATAAAAAGAAGTCAAATCTAGTCTAACTATGTAAAACCCTGTATTAAAAGAAACCCATTGATTATAAAGCAGTCATAATCCCATACATTTTTTTGTGTAATGTAAAACTGTTATTTTAGATTTTAATTATTAGATTTGTTACCATGTATTGTTTTTATCATTGTTGTGAGCCGCCCCGAGTCTACGGAGAGGGGCGGCATACAAATCTAATAAATAATAATAATAAAATAATAATAATAATAATACATACATACCATTCATACAGTGTAGCCCTGTCAGTTGTTAGTTCATGACCACCCCCCAGGCCTGCCGGCAAAGCAAGGTCTTCATGGCCTTAGGGAAGGCCAGTAGGGTGGGAACAGTATGGACATTGAGGGGTAGTTGGTTCCATAGAGCCAGGGCAGCCACAGAGAAGGCCCTCCCCTGTGGTCCCGCCAACCTGCATTGCTTAATTGATGGGACCTGGAAGAGGCCAACTTTGTGTGTTCTTATTGGTCTCTGGGAGGTATGTGGCAAGATGTGGTCCTGTAAATAGTCTGGCCCTGAGCCAGGAAGGCTTTATTGGTAATAACCAACACCTTGAATTGTGCCTGGAGACTAATAGGAAGCCAGTGCAGCTCGCGGTGTTATATGGGCATACAGAGGCATACCCATGATAGCTCTCGTGGCTGAATTCTGGACTATTTGTAGTCTCTGAACACTTTTCAAGGGTAGCCCCATGTAGGGTATGTTGCAATAATCAAGACGTTGATTCTGTAAACTGCTTAGAGAGCTGTAAAGCATTGTGAAGTGGTATATAAGTCCAAGTGCTATTACTATATTAAATTACACTGAATATAACTCCTATGCTGATGACAGAATATGGAATATAAATACAAAGCAACAGGAAAGGGGGACAATGGGGGGCTCTGAATGTGCACTGTTGTATAACTGTGGGTGTTCCTTTATGATGCAAGTCTTGTTTTTTTGTATCAGTATTTGGTGACACCTGTCTTCAAAGCCAATGGAGGCTTCATAGCATAGGGCTGACCAGCAGGTTCTGTCAGCAATGAGCAAAGCATATATATAGCTGCCCAAAGTAGCTCCACATTGAGATGAGTATCAAATAAATTGAACAAATAAAGAATACAGTGGCCATCCATCTGGATGACATGCCCCTTCCCATCTTACCTGGGCTATGATCAAGGGCCCTATGGTGGTGGACTCTGCCTGATCCAAGACCTCCAGGTTTGAGACCCAGTCTTGCCAACAAATGCTAAGGATGGAGCAGAGTGTGTGCATGTAAAATTTCACTTGCCTTCAATACAAAGTCCAGAACTCACATCCATATAGGAAAGAAGTGGAAAGCACAGTCGTGTAGACTTTCAGGCTTATGGAGATATGGATGTTGTAATGACTGAGCACCCCAATACATTAGCTGCCCCAGTGCCTGGCTGTCTTTGCTAATCCTTGAATCAATTTATCTGTCCAAAGACCAACACTCAATATATTGTGTTCCAAGTATTGAAACCTGTTTATATTTCTCAAGTGGGGGCCATCAATTTTTGGTCCTACTGGTTTGATATTTGGCCCAGGCTGGTAAAGTGCTTCAGTCTAAAGTAAGCACCATGGAGAGAGGCATTTACCCTGTTCAGGGCATTAAACCTTCCCTCCTCCAGCAGTGGTTACACTATCCAGTCTTCTGTTATCACCCTCTCCCAAACTTCACTACAGCTGTGTTGGCTATGGGTGATAGAGGCTGTAGCCCAAACATCTGGAGGACTTTGGATTGTGATAAGGCTGGACCATATGTTTAAAGTAACAAGGACAAAGATTGTGTACAGAGAAAAAAGGCACATATTGTTATTTTTTAGATGCTTATGTGGTCAACAGATACCCACACGTTAGATAGGAACCGCCTATCTTGGACTATTATGCACAACCATGAGGCAAGAAATTATTTCTCTGGAAACCTAGTAGATTGTTGTGAGCTATCAGAAATTGCTGAAAATCAAGTTACATACAAGTTTAATAAATGATTATATTACTTTTATTATAGTGACAATACAAGGCTATTCTTATGAATCTACTCTACCCATAATAATTCTGCTTCTATGAACAGTCATTTTTTGGGCATGTCAGTGGGTGATTGATTTGTAACAGCCCTGCTAAACATCCCTGTAACAAACTTATAGCAGCCTGTTTATTGCTCCACATGCAATATCTCCAATAAATATTAATAAGAATACAGAGAACATGGAGTACTTCTTAAACAATTTAATTTTCTTCCGAAAGCTGAACAGGGGTGTAAATTAATCCAGTCTTCAGCTTTTTCCTTAGTTGTTACTTTTGTTTTGTCTGTAACTTCAACTATAACTTCAACTTCAAATGATTCCTGATCTTCAAGACAATACAGTGTTCCCTCGACTTTCGCGGGGGATGCGTTCCGAGACCACCCGCAAAAGTCAAATTTCTGCGAAGTAGAGATGCGGAAGTAAATACACTATTTTTGGCTATGGACAGTATCACAAGCCTTCCCTTAACACTTTAAACCCCTAAATTACAATTTCCCATTCCCTTAGGAAACCATTTAGATTATTACTCACCATGTTTATTTATTAAAGTTTATTAAAAAAAAGATATTCATTAAAGGCAGACGAAAATTTGGTGATGACATATGACGTCATCGGGCGGGAAAAACCATGGTATAGGGGGGAAAACAGCAAAGTATTTTTTTAATTAATATTTTTGAAAAACCGTGGTATAGACTTTTCGCGAAGTTTGAACCCGCAAAAATCGAGGGAACACTGTACTAGTATTTATTCAAAACTATGTCAAGAAATATCTCCCCACCTCCCCACCCCAAAGCACAGATGATTTTTTTTACAAAAATGAATAGATGCCCTCTAAATATTTGGGGTGGGAGTGGGAAAAGATTACTCATTGTTTTAATGACAGAAAACATTTATGTTGGGGAAGGATGTTTCATAATCAATAATCAATATAGTAAAATTTCCACCCTCACCCCTAAAACTGAGCCTTCCTTAGCCAAGCATGCTTTAAATATTTTGGGACTCACAACAATCTCTTGTCTGAGTTAACTGGGAATTACAGAACTGCTGTTCCAATCCAGCAAGGAGATACAGTACCAGGTTAGGGAAGGCATTTGCCTCCCTTTTGCAAGCCAGGGCATCTCAGATACAGCATCCACTCTATGTCTTCAACTTGTCACCTGACAGAAGATAGTGCTTTATGGGAGATCTATGCTCACTTTTAGTTGCCATGAGCAATGAGACAAAAGTGACTCAAAAATCAAGTCATTTTCAAATGCAGAATTGTTACAAACTGCTTATGTAATGGGGAATGTGGACAGCTGCCCCCAATGTTGCCAACTGGATGTTATGGCGGGCTGAGGATTGCAGAGGATTCTAATCCTACATCTTACCCACCACAGATGGTCTCAGTGGCACTGACCATTTTTGCATCTTTGGTTGTCACCCAATTGTCACCATTTGCAGACAAGGAGAGCCTGCAGCACTGGTGTCAAACTCTCAGCGTCACATTGCCGTCATGTGACGTTTCATGATGATTTTCCCATTCACAAAGTTGGGGTGGGAGTGGCCTGTGCATGACGCATCTGGACACCAATTTGACAACCCTGGTCTACAAGATAGTTGGGCAGCTACCATCTTCCAAAAAAGATATATCCAGAAACAGAGAGGGCTCAAGAAAAAAGAAAGATAATTGTGTTAGATATTTAGAATTTATTTATTTTATTTATTTATTTATTTATTTATTTATTTATTTATTTATTTATTTATTTATTTATTTATTTATTGGATTTGTATGACGCCCCTTTATTCTGAATAAGCTCTACCTACATACAGAACTAGCCAAGAGGAAACTAAACCTTCAAAACTATAAACCCATTTCAAATAAGTGGAATCACAGCTGAAAAGGCCCTGTTTCAGTGATTCTCAACCTTGGAAACTTTAAGACACATGGACTTCAATTCCAAGAATCCCTCAGTCAGTTTGGCTGGACTTCAGCTCCCAGAATCCCTTAGCCATTGTGGGTGGACTTCAGCTCCCAAAGTTCCCCAACAGGGATTGGTGGTACTTCCAATCCCAGAATACCCCAGCCAGCTTGAGTGAACATCTATCTCCTATGCTGGCTGGGGAATTCTGGGAGTTGAAGTCCACTTGTCTTAAAGCAACCAAGGTTGAGAAACACTGCCCTATTTGTAACATAAATGAATATCTTCTAAAAGGCTGGTCAGGTAGCATGGAAGTGACCTTATCTGAGTGAAGACTGCTCTTTAGCAATCCTGAGTAAGGCTACCACAGTGAGTAATATTTTCAGACCAGCATTTTGGAATAGAATAGAATAGAATGGAATAGAATAGAGACAGTGGTGAGATAATTATTTCTTTAGCAGAGTGATGGCGTTTGGTAAAAAACTGTTTTTGTGTCTAGTTGTTGATGTGCAGTACTCTATGAGGGCATGAGCAGAAACAGTTTATGTCCAGGATGCAAGAGATCAGTAAATATTTTCATGGCCCTCTTTTTGACTTGCGCAGTATATACTGTCTGTAAGTCCGCAATGGAAGGCAGGCTGGCAGAAAATAAGCATACTGACAAATGCTAGTATCTTAAGCTTGCAGTTATTCAGTAAACATGTGCAAAGCTTGAAGGGCTTATGGTCAAAGAATCTGCATGCAAAAATTTTTCAAAGCTGCTTTGAAAAGCAACCAGCAGCCACCCATCCATAGGTGAAGCAAAGGGGTTTATCCATGAGTTCCAGAGGTCTGATGCCACCATTCCAGTGGTTCTATTGATGGAACAGCCAAGTGAGGCATCAAGGCAACAGAAGGATGCAAATATTGCCACCTCCCTAGCACAAAGTACGTTGTCCTGACAACGCATGGCTGTTTCACATTCCTAGTACTGTACTGTACAGGTAGTCCTCAAATTACAACAGTTCATATAGCGACTGTTCAAAAATTACAACAGCACTGAAAATGTGACTTATGATCAGTTTTCAGCTATGAACTTTCCAATCATTCCCCATGGTCCTGTCATCAAAATTCAAGTGCTGAGCAAAACTGGTTCATATTTATCACCCTTGCTGTGCCCCAGGTTCCTGCGATCACCTTTGGTGACCTTCTGACAAGCAAAGTCAATGGGGAAACCAGATTCACTTAACACCGGGTTACTAATTTACCAACTGCAGCAATTCACTTAACAACTGAAGCAAGAAGGATTGTAAAACGGGGTAAACTTGCTTAACAAATTATCTCACTTAATAGCAATTTTGGTCTCATTTGTGGTCACAAGTCAAGGACTCCCTGCATTTCAGTTTTCAATAGCCACCAATATTCTGCTAGAAAGGCATCTTCAAGGTAGCCACAGGTACTGCTATCCAGTCTAAAATTACCCAATGTGAAACTGATATGCAAGCTGCAGCCATTCCTAAACAGAGATGACTATAATCTAAACCTCGGTGTCTCCTGATTGAATATTGGGTTAAATATGAGACTGTCCCTGAACACAATACTGTAAGGAAACTCCAACTAGCGCACAATATGGCTGTCAAAATTTTTAATTTATACTGTCAAAACTTTCAAAGTGCCTGTCGAATGAATGCCTGTTGGAGCAGGCCCAAATATTTGAAAGGCAGGAGCCCAAACCAGCCTTGCGCTGAGGCCCTGCTCCAGCTACCTTTCCCATATGTAATTATGATTATAATTACTTTCATGGTAACGGTTCACCAGCTCTGGAATGCTCTTTCAAATAGAAAAGCAAACATTAAAACTTAATTCTCCTCACTCTGGGACCAGATATCTCTATTTATCTAGATAGTTACTCATGTAAATTCCCAATCTGACTCTGTTACTGATGTTTATTTATTTGCCTGCCTGGGGCCGGTGGCAATTAAACTTCCTGTTAGCTGAATCATAATCTCAGGGCAGGGTGGAAATGCTTTCAGCCCATAAATACCCCTCATACATTTCCCAGGATCCCGGTTGGTCCCGGTGAGCAAGTTCCATCTTCAGATGAAGCCCCGGGAGGGACAACAGCATCAGCTTTGCAGGAAAGAGGCGCCTGGCCATAGTTTTGGCCCGGGCAAGGCTATCATTAAGCAAGGACAATTTGTCCCTCCTTTTAAAAACGAAGCGATCGAGCCCCGGGGGCAGAGGATCAAAGGCTGAACTGCGGTTCACCCCGGCGAGATCCGACGAGGAAGCAAAGGCCCTCCTCTCTCCTCCCACCCACGGTGGTCCAGGGAGCGCCAAAGTCCTCCTCCGCCTCCCCCGTTCGCGCCGAATGCTGACAGCACGGAATGAAAAGCGGGGGGGGGGGGGAGAAAAGAGGAATTCTGAACCCGGGTCTTCTCTCTTTCATCCCGGACCCCGAGAAGGGATGAGAGAAAGTGTGTGTGTTGTGTGTGCAGAAGCTGTCAATTCCACGACGTCTCCCCTCCTCCTTTCTCTCCCCCCCTCCCGCTTTTCCAGGGGACGGACGGGGTGGAAAAATGCTGCCAAACTGCTACTTTGCTCCGCTGAGGGCGGGGGGGGGAGAGGAGAAGGTGAGCTCCCCGCGAGCACTGCCCCAGCTTGTTCCCCGAACGCAAAAGCTCGGCCTAGGTTTGCAAGGACTGCGCGCGCTCCGCCGGCGAACTTGCGAAGAGCGCGCGGCAGAGCCTGTGGGCGTGGCTTCCCCGGAGTCCTACACTACATATTGTTAGGGAGAACCGCCGGATCGTTAATCCGTGCAAATAGCCACGCCTCCCTCCCCCTTCGGGGAAATTGGCGGGCTTTTCCCTAACGCGCGGCGCGCCTCGGTAAAACGCACTGGCGCGCGCGCGCCTGAGAGAAACGAACGACGAAGAGGGGGGGGGGGAACGGAACCAGTCATAAAACGGGTCTTATGAGTCTTAATTAAACAAGGGCTTAATCTGAGCCAGGATTTATGAGCGGTGTATTTTTCTTAAATCTTAAGAAAATTAAATGTCCAGTCATAGGTCTGAGTGATTTGAACCCTTCTCTCGACGAGAAATCTTGCTGGAGTCTGCCACCCTTTCTTTCTTTCTTTCTTTCTTTCTTTCTTTCTTTCCCTTCCTTTCTTGATTAGATTAGATTACATTGCCGTCCATTCCCGAAGGACTCAGGGCAGCTATCCACAATTAATACAACTGCCAATGTGTAAAAGGCTAAAATGGGATCGAGGCAAAGAACAAGGCAAGTCTGTGCTTTCTTGACACCTCAGAGTAAAAATGGAATTCAAAAGATGACGAATTATAGAGTATCCAGTTCTGGAATGTGAAAGTCCCCAAGTTTTGTGTTGATTAGAGCAGTGTTTCCCAACCTTGGCAACTTGAAGATACATTTGGACTTCAACTCCCAGAATTCGCTGGCTGGGACTTCTGGGAATTGACGTCCAGATACAGTATCTTCAAGTTGCCAAGATTGGGAAACACTGGATTAGAGAACCAGGACTAGACTAGCAAGGATAAAATTTTTCTGGTTCTGAAGACATGCTAGATCCAAATCTTTTAAATTAGGATGAAAACCAGAATTTTAGAATAAATGAAGTTTAAAAATTAGGGATTTTTAGAACTAACGGACAGTGGGACATTGATAGTACAGTATAGTCGGTGCTGTCCAGTGGCATGGGTTTTTATGAAGGCCCAAACAACAACAATTTCCATTCTCAGCACTCCTTTTTCTTCATGCAATTGGACGTTGCAGGGTTTTAGGTACCTTAAAGATTAACCTATTTTTCTATCATTTAATGCAGTCAATCTCACACATGTTAAAATCTTTTGAAAACTCATAAATATAATAGCAATGTGAAGGCCTTTGTAAATCATGCATCTTGGGGGAAAAAACCCTTATGTTTCATTATCCCATCTAAGAATTACAATGTTTGGGTATAAATGTTCAGAAAGGGAGACACCGCTTGTAAGCATTGCGATTCAGAAAAAGCAATTCTGGCTATCAAAAGCTAAGTCTGGGAACATCCCTAGGTAGAAAAGCTACTTTGCAACCTTGATGCAGAACACAGAGTTTTGCATTTCCTGTTATGGGAGAAAGAAGATAAGCACAACTTCTCTTGATTCATCTTTCACTCCCTGTTCTAAAGAACGATCTGCATTACAGCTGACCTGTTTGCACCTTCTTGGAAATAAATTCTATCCAACCCAATGGGACAAACTCATGAACCTACCTCCTCTCAAACATTTCAAAAGCTGTTTTTATTTGGGCCTGTGCTCCTGTATCTCCTTAAAGCTTAATGTGATTCTGATAATCCACAGTGGGAATTATTAGCCAGTTGTATCTTGAAGCATGAAGCTAATTTTTGGTTCTTATTAAATAGGATACCTGCTCCTGGGGGGGATCTAATTTTGCAAAAAGGAGTGTAATGAAGGGGTCTGACCGTCAGCATGTAGTATCTTAGAAAGGAACATCTTGGCTTTGTTACTCAGTTAATGAAACATTCTTCTAAAGCAGAGTTTCCCAACCTTGGCAACTTGAAGATATATGGACTTCACTGGCTGGGGAATTCTGGGAGTTGAAGTCCAAATATCTTCAAGTTGCCAAGGTTGGGAGACACTGTTCTAAAGGGTAAGAGATCTAGAATTGAAACTTGGAGTGTTGTGTATAAAATACAAGTACAGGAGGCTTGTATTGGGAAGGGCAGGGGGATTGGCAGCAGGAGGGAAAAGAAAGAAATACATTCTGGCAGAGGAAGACTCATGTGGCTTCTTGAACTTTGCTTTTTCACAGTGTACAGTTGTTATTTTTATAAACACTGCCCAGTGATCTCTGCTTGGCATTAGGAAGAAATAATCACCCCACCCAAGCAAGTTGAAATACTCCTGGGCATTGAGAAATGACCAGGGGGCTCCAAGTTTGTATGTTCTAGTCATGACTGAGTGTGATATATTTTCATTGGAGGGGA
The DNA here is from genome assembly GCF_031021105.1 of Erythrolamprus reginae. Lineage (NCBI taxonomy): Eukaryota > Metazoa > Chordata > Lepidosauria > Squamata > Dipsadidae > Erythrolamprus > Erythrolamprus reginae. Next base: position 148,331,029 of record NC_091950.1, on the reverse strand, counting down.
TTATGTAATTACGAGCTGGGAATGACATCAAAAATGCAGAGCTAAGGTTACATGTTGCAAACTTGACTTTGGTATTTGCTCCCCCAGAGGGCTACCTTAATAAAGCGTGCACATATGTGCTGCATACACAATTGAAGCAGGGTGTGTGTGTGTGTGTGTGTGTGTGTGTGTGTGTGTGTAATCCAAATGTAATGAGAGTTGGGCAGAGTGAAAACAAACAGAACTTTTCAGATTTCATATATATCATTTAAAAGTTCTTGATGAACGACAGATTTAAAACCAACAAATGAACCCTCAGACTCTCATTCACACCCCTCTATTTCATGCAGTATGTATCTAATTTGTGGAGCTTGGAGCTTGTAGACACAGTACCATGACCAAGAGAATAACAAACAAGATTAGACAAATCACTGAAAGACAGAAATATCAATAACTGTTAACTAAGGGCCTCTGCAGATGTTATGACTTAGTGCTCACTTGCAGCTGCGAAGAATTCTACTGATGAGAACTGTACAACCCAAACATGCATATCCCCACATTATGGCAAGCCAGGCATAAGAGAATACATCTTTCTGAATTGAAACCATGGCCCATATACAGGTAGTTCTCAACTTACAACAGTTCATTTAGTGGTTTTTTAAAAATTTGCAACCGCATTGAAAAAAGTGATTTATGACCATTTCCCCCCACATTTATGACCGTTGCAGCATCCCCATGGTCACATGATTAAAATTCACATGCTTGATCACTTGTTTATATTGATGATGGTGGCAGTATTCTGGGGTCACTTGATCAGCTTTTGTGACCTGATAAGCAAAGTCAATGGGGAAGCCAGATTCACTTCAACAACTGTGATGCTAACTTAAAAACTGCAGTGATTCACTTAAGAACAGTGGCAAGAAAAGTCATAAAATGGGGTAAAACTCCCTTTAACAAATGTTTCACTTAGCAACAGAAATCTTGGGCTCAATTGTGTTTGTATGTCAAGGACTTCCTGTAACCTAGAAGCAAAGTTCAAATAACACCCTCCAATCTGTCTTCCTTCAACCCATATTGGGTGATATATACATTTTCTTATTAATCTGTTATTAATGGGCAAGCATTCTAAACAAATGTAGGAAAGATACCAAATGGATAGCTGTTCTGATTTAATTTATTTAGGATTATATCCTTACCTGTGAATAGTTCTAATTTGGAGGAGACTGCTCCGTATGCAATTCTACAACATGATGAAAACCCCTTTAATGATGGAGAAACAGTGTGTTGGAGAGAAGCAAGAAATGATAATGTGTCTGTTATGCCTGTTAGCATATTCATACCATGTTCCTCTGTATTATTTTTTTTTAAAACCCTGAAATAAGCACTTGTCTCTAGTGCTGTGCACTCAAAAGCCCGATTGGGCTTATTATCAGAAGATGTCTTATTTTGGAGAAAACAGGATATTATTTTGAAATATGGGCAGATACCTGCATTTTCTCATGCCTTCTCTAGGAAATGGTCAAGCCATAGCTTGTTTAACTTCTACAGTATTAAACTAGGCAAGCTGCAATGGGTTTTTCTAGAAATGTAAACAGCAAATATTCCCTATGACAGAAGACTCACAACTGATCTATACACTAATCTTTTTCTAGTAAATCCAGGGGGGAAATTCAAATTTTTTTCCTACCAGCTCTGTGGGCATGGCTTGGTGGTCATGTGACTGGGTGGGTGGCCATGGCCAGGTTGATGTCACTTCTTTGCCTAATGACCCTAATGACTCTAATGACATACAAAAAGACATTAATTAATTAATTTTATTGAATTTATAGGCCGCCCAGCTCCTGATGAATTCTGGGTGGCATACACAATAAAACCATATATACAACAATTAAAACCCCATTCCAAAAACATTCATCGTTTCTACTAAACTTACATATGCTCCTATGTAAATATTTGTGTACCTCTTTTATTGTTTTATATAATATTTGGTACATCTTCTTTTTAAATTTCAGCCCAGATCTATCTACTTGCTTTTCCCAACCTGGAGCTTTCTTGTTTGTTGTTAAACTACATGTCCCAGCATCCTCGTAACCTCGGGGTTAACAGGCGTTTCTGTGTGCCTAATAAAGTAGACAAAAACTGATAGCTGTATAGAGTTTGTTTTCCTGTTTGATAAGACTCTTATCTGTGAGTAATATGTATATGTATGTGTATATATATATACACACACACACACATACATATACATATTATATACATAGGGAAATCGATGTGGCTGCTTGAGAGCATCCCTGTTCGAACTGTGGCCTGGGAATCATATGCTCTCCAGTCCTATTATCTTTTTCTAGCCATCTGGGCACTAAAGTTAGATTCAGCCAGATTTATGGTCAAGTTGGCTGGAAGAGGTGAGCAACCACTGAGCAGGTGTGGGCGGGGCCGACCAGGGGCAATTTTTACCAGCTCTGCCAACCAATTCAAATTGTTCCTACCACCTCTCTAGATCCAGGCCGAGGTGGTCAAGTTTCACCACCGAGTAAACTCCTTGAGGTTAAATAGCAAGGGAAGAGTTTGATGGAGGCTTTCATTATTTGAATTTCCCTATAAGCAGAAGCTGGCTATGGGGCAGAAATGAAGATAAATGCATCCCAGATGTTAAGATGAAAATATTCACAACAGAATGTGCTCTATCCATATTTCCAGATGCAATAAGTACAGGTAGTTCTCAATTTACAATTGGGACTAGGATTTCCATCACTAAGCATCAGTTGTTAAATGAAATGTGCCTGCTTTTACTATCTTTTTGGGAGGGTCATGGTTGTTAAGAGAATCAATCAGTAAATTGCACAGAAATTAAGCCAATTCAGCTTCTCCCATTGACTTTGTTTGCAGGACATCAACTTGGAACATTGCAAATAGTGATCACATGACCACAGGATGCTGCAAACTTTGTGAATACATGCCAGATGCCAATCATTCCAATTTTAATCACATGACCATGGAGATACTGCAATGGTTGTAAGTGCAAGGACTCCTTATAAATCATACTTTTTCAGTACTGTTGTAACTTCAATTGTCATTAAATGAATGGTTGCAAGTCTAAGATTATAATGTGCCAAAGAAAGTCTAAAGACTCTAAACCTCCTCAGATTCACTACCAGACAAAAGTTTATGGTGCCATTTGTATTTCTCAATTAGCAGAAAACTTTTTGTGGTTTTGTTTTTAATATCCTTTAATCCATTTGGGGCAATGACAGCAAATAACTTCCCACTACCAATGAACAGCTATTAATAGGTATACTTAAGGTGGTATGGCTTTGTTAATAATTATTTAAAGTATTTGATTCATTCTTGTGCATCATTATCTTATGGCAACAAAATCAAAATGATGCCAACATCTGGATATGATACCCCTCATACCCAGATGCTGGCATCATTTTGAACTGCTGTCTCAGATTGTATGTTCAGTTTATATATATGCAATATTTTAAATTTCATTGTCAATCATTCAAAATTGCCTTCCCAAAATAGGCATGTTGCTGGCCTACTGAACATACCCATTATTTCCAAACAGGAACGATGGGGATTTTATCTATTCCAGTGATTGCAAACCTTTTTTCCCCTCGGGTGCCGAAAGTGTGCGCACGCACACTGTTGCATGTGCGTGAGTGCCCACACACATAATGCAATGCCTCTCCCACATGTCCCACCCCCTGCACATGCATGTGTGATCCACCACATATGCACACTCAACCCCCCTCCCCTTTTTGGTCTCCTCAAACGGAGCTGGGAGGGAGGAAAAGCCTTACATGCCCAAATAGCACTGGGGTGGAATCTCTAGAGATCTGGGAAGGCACAGGCCATAGAAAGTGAGGAGAAAGCATGAGCTGTCTGACCCAAAAATTAGCTGGCCGATGGGAGGCACTCACACATGCACAGTGGAGCTGAGCCAGTCAGTGGCTGGGTGTGCCACTTGTGGCACGCGTGCCACAGGTTCGCCATCATGGATCTATTCTATCTGGATGCACCAGAGGGCAAACACTGACTGAAATTGCCATATTAGAAATAGAACTCTGTAGAATCCTTTTGCAAATTACACCAGAAAATACTTAGGTAGCACTAGCAAATGACCACTGACTTTTTTTTTTTACTTTTTTGTGTAAAGTAAGTTTTTCTAATATTATAAAAAGGTTTCTGGAGGTTGCCAAATTAATAATACATTCACAGCTGTCAGTATGAATGTAGTATATGGTCAAAATTTAAAATGAAACCAGGAATTGCTAGTTTATTTTTCTTATTCATTTTACATCCAAGTTTGGTGAGCAAAGACCAAACATTTGCTGTTTTAGTAGATGCAAGAACAGGGAACTCTTCACTTCTAGAAGTGGCTACTTTAAAGTGGAGATGGGGGGGCAAAATCCTTGGCAGAAAATACTTTGTCCACTCAGTGGGCTTTTTTTCTGCAGCAATTTACTTGTGGTCAACTTAATCCCCTTTTCTGGATTTGTATGACTCATTGAACCACTAATTCTCCAACTTGGCTGGATGATCACAATGCACTCAGCTAAAGTGTGGCCATTTTGTGGTCCTGTGTATCCTGTAAATATTGCCAAGAAAACAAGAATGGAATCTCTTCAACTATTGTTACATTGAACTAAGTAAAATGAAGAGGCTCTTCCAAAATATTGAGTCTGATTAAGAAACAGTTTTTTTCCTCAGCTTTTCTTGTTACCATCATCATGCCCTGGGTGGTGTGGTTTGGCTTTGGTTTGAAGTCTAAGATGACCATAAAAGCATGGAGAGAATATGACCAAATCAGGTGATGGTTCAGCGTTGGAAGAATCTAACGTTTTCTTCATCCAACCTGGAAACCAAGTGGACTGCAAAAGAATGGGACTGGCCTTCTACTGGCCTAGGTACAGAAATGTCTGAAAAAAGCGTAATGTTCCCCATCCTACCTTTGCCTCCCTCCAGAAAGTGGTCTCTTTCTCTCTCCCCCCCCCCCTTTGGGCTAGTAACTTTTTAGGTCTTGTTTACAAGGCTGCTTTAAATTGCCAGGACAAAGCTGTCAGGTTAATTCAATATCCATTATTCTCTCCAAAGAGCAACTGGAGCCAAACTTCACTGTAAACGAAATAGACCAGGCTTTCTACAGAATGTTTTTTCCCTGAGATGTTGAGAGAAGACAGAAAGTTTCTACTTTTCTAAGTCAGCTGTTACAAAGATCAAGGCAACCACTTCAGCCCTCCCCAAACTTCCCCCAGGGCTTCGCCTAGTGTCCAGTGGCACTGGAGTAACACTTTTTATTGTCTGTAGTTCTAATCAAAGGTCATAGCTGAGATACAGGTAAACCAGTACCTGTACGGAAGATCCCTCATCTTTATGAAGCTATTATATGGCCATCTGTCTTTCAGCCAGGGGTTCCCAATCTTGGCATCTTTAAGACATGTAAACCTCAATTTCTGGGAGTCCACATGGCTTTAAGTTGCCAAGATTGGGAACCCCTGCCCTAAAATATCAGAACTGATCTTGCTCTAATCCATTATCTGTGGTATTATGTGGCTTAGAACAATATGGGAATCCGACCAGTATGGTTTGTAAACCAAACTTCAATAGGGAAATACTAGCACTAGTATGCTTGCAGGAAAAAAACTGGTTGCTTGGGGAGATTCTGAATCTCAACGCAGTACATATACAAGCTATTCTTGCCTGCATATATATAAAATCCCTAAACATAAATATACAAGTACTGGTAATGCTCACTATGATGTATAAAAATGACAGCAGTGCCTCTTATGCAACAAGGGCTTCAGTACTTTCGGGATCTCAGTGTACAGTAAACAGAAAGATAAACAAGCATTTGTGCTGAGAAATAGAGAGCAACTACTGGAGGCAAACAGGAAATGCATTTCTCAAGATCCCCCAGAGAGTCTCTGGCAAACCAGAGAACCAAACCCAGATCTCCCACCAGCATCCTAGTCTTACCCACAGGTTTTCCTTCTGCTCCCCCCCCCCCTCCATTTTGAAACAGAGAAATGACAAATAAATTCAGGAGTCACAAAAGCATCTGTGATTCCCTTAGAAGTGGATGGAACACAATATCTCTGTGATACTTGTAGATGGCAAAGGCATTAAAGACAGAAAGGATTGTTATCATCATATGCCAAAGAACATCCCCATGGTGGAGAATCTTTTCTCCAAGGGCTTGGGGTAAATAAAGAGTTTCCTGGACATCCCTCATGTGCTTGACTCATCCCTGCCTTCATAACTAAGTAATTAATCACACCAACTGTTCTATTGATAAAACCTCAATCCCACGGTCAAGTATCCACACTGTTAGATATCTCATGCATACAATAAATATTGTCCAAACTGGGCTCAGGGCTTTCTGAATGAGTTTTGAGCTGCTTTGGTGCTCTTCTTGAGAAACTCAGATGCCCCTTGAGAAGAGATTACTGCATTTTTCCAAGAAATCTTTGAAAAGTAGCAATCGATGTCTGAGAATGTTCGATGTCTGAGAAACATTTTGCATGGCAAAATGACAGGTAGCAAGTACCATTATGGCTTTGTTTAAACTGGGATTTTGAATCTCAGATGCAAAAATCTAGATTATAGTGTGGGTTCTCTACCGATGGTCACCCAGATTTTTGTAACCCTGATTGGGTAGATCTAACTTCTTCAAATTGAAAGTTAGGTAGACCTAACTCCTTCAAACTGAGGAATTTTAGGAGTCCCCCCCACACACACCTTAAAGTTGGAAAGTTTGAGAAGCACTGGGTTAAATTTACTTTGGGTACCAGAATTATTTTGGTTAGTCACACTATCAGTCAGCTATTTAGACTGGATTTTGCATTTTTAGCTATCAAATTCTTCCCAAGGACCTGGGATAAACAGATGTTGTTTGGTGTTGTTGTTGCAGGATATAAGGTGCTCCAAGTAAAGCTGCCTTTTGCAATTGACTGATGGTGAATTTGTCAATGACAAAGTCACAACACCAATAAAGGAGAATACTGTATATGTAGTTCAGGATTGAAATGAGGGATGCTTGGTGCTCTCTAAATACTTGGTTGTATTCTTGCAGACATTTCATTCCCAAAACTAGTGCTAGTTGACTGGTAATGTTACAATGAAATGTCTACAAGAAAACAACCAAGCTCAGAGAGCCCCAAGGACCCATCAAAGTTGCAACAACAGTGCATTGGAATACCTGCAAGGAATACTATTTGCCTGCAAGCAAGAACTGGTAAAATCACACAAAAAGACAAAGGAATAGAAAATGAAAATGAGCCAAAGTATTCTGGGACTTTAACATTCAAATAAATAAACATCTGTCTCCGAACACTCCAGCCTTAACAATTGTTAACCAAAAGTACACATACACCCCGCCCCCCAAAAAGTCTGGCTAGTGGATGTTGCAGTACCTGGAGACAGCAGAATAAAAAACAAGGAACTAGAGAAAATCACAAAATACAAATGCAAACCAAAGTACAACAACTGTGGCAAAAGAAAGCAAAGATAGTATAATTAGTAAGTAGATGTAATCCCAAAATATCTGCAGCACCTTTTGAACACCATTGGCATTAATAAAATCAAAATCGGCCTATTGCAAAAAGGCAGCCAAGAAGTGACGCTTACAGGCTGCTATGATACCCTCAACATCAAGCAAGCAACATTGCCTGTCCTAGGTCCTTGGGAGGGATTCGATAGGTGGATACAAATGCCAGAACCAGTCTAAACATCTGAGGGATTGCGTGAATAAACTGTAATAATATAAAAACAAATAAAACAAAGCAAGACGGGATGAGGATGAATCAAATGGTCTTGATTGTCCCTCGCCACAGTCCTGGGCACAGAGCCAGGTCTTCAAGGCTACTTCTAAATAACAATAGCAGGGGGGAGGCATCCAGGGTGAACTTCATACCAAGAGAGCAATTGCAACTATAGAGAAATGCTTCCAAGGTCCCAATATTTAATCCAAGGGACCAGAGTGTGCCAATCTTGCAGAACTTTATTGGATAGTGTGCATGGCAATTCATTTTCTAAGCATATCAGGTCTCGTGGGGTGGGATCAGAATCTCCATGGCCACATGATCAAAATTCGGGTGCTTGGCAATTGGCATGTATTTATGATGGTTGCAGTATCTGGAGTCATTTGAAAGCGTTCGTGACCTCCTGACAAGCAAAGTCAATGGTGAAGCTAGATTCATTTAACAACCTGTTACTAACTGAACAACTGCAATGATTCACTTAACAACTGTGGTGATTGGGGTCATAAATGGGAATAAAACTCACTTAACAAATATCTCACTTAGCAATATAAATGGTTGGCTCAATTGTGGTCATAAATCAAGGATTATCTGTATTCTACTTTCTGGATGCTAATCTGCAGACCATTCTCTTTCTCATTATTCTCAATTCTCTTCTCTCTCTCTCTCCCCTCTCCCCCTTCCTCCTCCCCCCTCTCTCAAACATACACAAACACACACACACAGAGAGAGAGAGAGAGAGAGAGAGAGAGAGAGAGAGAGAGAGAGAGAGAGAGAGAGAGAGAGAGAGAGAACACTGACCTCTTCCTGGTAGTCAGGCCCTATAATTAACACCACAACACTCTTAGTAATAAGATCCTCACAATTATGGAGCCTATATTGAGAAGTACCACATCTCTGAGATTTAACATGAAAGTCTAGCTTCAGAAGCTGTTGCTATCTCATACTGGGTTTTAATAGTTTTCTTGGCTTCGTGTGGAAACCGTGGGCAAAAATGTTTCCCAGTCCTTGATTAAAATCTGGTACAGCTGCCAGGAATCAGCTAATTTGCTTCTTGAGTTGCTTCTTAAGTTGCTCATGAATCAGCAATTGGCCAGCTCAACCAAAAGGTTCAGTGCATTTAGATTATAAATGGCCAAAAGCAGGAACAAGAAGAGATGAATTGATTAAACCAAGGCAACCCAATTCAAACCAATACCAAGGTTTATTTTGTGGAGAGAGGTGGGTGATTCAAAACTGGAGGATGTCCATTAGAAAAGAAAAAAGAAAATGAGGTTTGGGGCTGATACATGTGACCATTTGTCCCAATGCAAGTCTAGGCAACTGACCATTTCTCACAGGCAAGAACAGACAATGCCCTCTTCTACCTGACCTCAGCCTGCCCACCAGGAATGCAGCCTCTACCTGTCTTTTCTATGCATCAAAAGTCTTCTCTGGCTTGTTCTGGCTCAAGTTCACCTGCAGCTTCATTTCACTGTAGGCAAATATTTCCATTTGAACTGCTTCCTTGTATGGTGTGACTAGAACAGCACCTTCCCAATTTCAGTTCTTTTTTTTCTTTACAAATTCACGGATGGCACAATATTGTTTGTTTGTTTGTTTGTTTGTTTGTTTGACTTATATGCTGCCCCTCTCCGTGAACTCAGGGTCACTTACAACATTTTGATAAAAAGATACAATATAAAAAACATTTCTAAGCCAATTAAAAGAATAGTCAAGTTAAAAATTGTCTTAAAAACTAAACATTTAAAATCAAACGGTCACATACATACTATCACATTGAATACATTCATTGGGCAGAGGCTGGGGTCTAATTACCCCAAGCCTGACGGCATAAGTGCCTTTTCAAATTCTTATGGAAGGCAAGGAGAGTGGGGACAGTGCAAATCTCTGGGGGGAGTTGATTCCAGAGGGCCGGGGCTCCCACAGAGAAGGCTCTTCCCCTAGGCCCCACCAGCCGGCATTGTCTGGATGATGGGACCCTGAGGAGACCAACTCTGTGGGACCTAACTGGACGCTGGGATTTATGTAGCAGAAGGCGGTCTCAGAGATAATCTGGTTCTATGCTATGTAGGGCTTTATAAATAAAATAATGGACTTGGAATTTTTCTTTCTTTCTGGAACTATATGGAAGAAACCATGAAAAATTGGCTCGTCCTTCCTTCCTTCCTCCCTCCCTCCCTCCCAGTAAAATCATAGATATGATTATTATAGCTCAGACCAGCCCAACCATTTAAGAGGTTTGAGCGTCATGAAATAGTAGCAATTGTCTTTTCTAATTGAGAAGCTCCCACTCTAGCTTTATTTTTTTTAATGCTAGGTTGGTCTTTAAATAAGGCCTCCCTCATCTGCGATTTGATTGTGCATGGGAGGCCTGGCCTAGCATGTGTTATCAAGAGTGAGCTTGATCCAGAAGTGGGTATGACTCTTTCTGTTGTTTTTATAGCTGTTTAATGCTTTTAACATTTGTTAATGATAATAGTTTTAGGTATTTATTGTTTTAGTTTTATTGTACACTAAACAGAGCCACCTGTTTATGATCTGAATTGCTATATAAATTAGTTAAATACATACTGTACATATATACTGTACACATACCATATTTTTCGGTGTATAAAATGCACCTTTTTTCTCCCTAAAAGAGGCTGATAATTAGGGTGCGTCTTATACTTTGAATGTAGCTTGTTATTTCCCAGCCCTAACTAGCTGCTAACGATCTTCCCAGCTCCTACCTTGCAGGCTATTTCATTGTTTCTCTCTGTGAAGAATGTTTTCCGAGCCCTAAGTCTTTGCAGGATTTTTTTCATTGCTCTAAATTGCTCCGAATAAGTTTCTTTCAAGCCCTAACCAGGTGCTAACGATGTTCCCAGCTCTTACAGCTTGCAAGCTCTTTCAATGTTACTTTCTGCCAAGCATGTTTTCCAAACCCTATATCTTTGTAGGGTTTTTTTTTCATTGCTTTACTTGCTCCAAATGTTTCTTTCCAGCCCTAACCAGGTGTTAACAATGTTGCCAACTTTTATGGTTTGCAAGCTTTTTCATTGTTACTCTCTCAGAATAATTTTTAAGCCCTTAACCAGGGATAAAATAATGTGCTGAAACTGACTGGGCTAAGGATGTTAGCCAGATAAATATCTGGTAAGCAGATTCTTTTCCCCATTTTCCTCCCCCAAAACTAAGGTGCGTCTTATACTCCGTATGTACATGCATACATACTGTACATGCATAACAATTCCTACTGAATATTTACTAACAGGAACTAAGTGACTTATAACATTATCTGCCACCGGGTGCCAAAATTATCTAGTTGCCCTAGGGTACAGGTACTCCTTGATTTATGACCAGTCATTTAGTGACTATTCAGAGTTATGACTGATCTTCCAAAAGTTACTTATAACCCAATTTTAAAGTTCTAACTTCCATCCCTCCCATCCTCACAATCATGTGACCACATATCAGGCACTCAGCAAATGAGTAAATGACTGGTCATAAGTCAAGGACTCCACTTACAGTTAAGTTTTTTCAGCACCCCACAATTTCATAACCATAACTTATGAAAATTTTGCCACAAAATGGCATTTACCATATTTTTCAGAGTATAAGATGCACCTTATTTGGGGGGGGGGGCGGGAATAGGGGGGGAAATCTACCTACCAGGTATTAATCTGTTTTACCATCCTTATTCTGGTCAACTTCAGCACATTCTTTTATCCCCTGGTTAGGGTTGAAAAAAAATCATCTTTGGAGGGAGTAAGAATGAAAATAAGCCTACAAAGATTTAGGGCTGGAAAAAAACTTTTTTGGAGGAATAGGAATGAAAAAATCCTGCAAGCCAGGAAGATCATTAGCACCTCTTTAATAATAATAATAATAATAATAATAATAATAATAATAATAATAATAATAATAATAATTTATTAGATTTGTATGCCGCCCCTCTCCGAAGACTCGGGGTGGCTCACAACAACAATAAAAACAATATTATACTGGCACAAATCTAATATTAAAAAAAACTAAAAACCCTATCATAATTAAAAACCAAACAGCACATACATACCAAACATAAATTATAATAAGCCTGGAGGAAAGGTGTCTCAAATCCCCCATGCCTGGCGGTATAGGTGGGTCTTAAGTAGTTTACGGAAGACAAGGAGGGTGGGGGCCGTTCTAATCTCTGGGGGGAGTTGATTCCAGAGGGCCTGGGCCGCCACAGAGAAGGCTCTTCCCTTGGGGCCCCCCAGACGACATTGTTTAGTCGACGGGACCCAGAGAAGGCCAACTCTGTGGGACCTTATTGGCCGCTGGGATTCGTGCGGTAGCAGGCGATTCCGGAGGTACTCTGGTCCAATGCCATGTAGGGCTTTAAAGGTCATGACCAAAGGTCATGCTCTTTGGCTAATGATCTTCCTGGCTTGCAGGATTTTTTCATTCCTATTCCTCCAAAAAAGTTTTTTTAGGTGCTCTTTGGCCTCTTTTTTTTGGGGGGGGGGGGTTGCATCTTAAATTCTGGTTTCCAGCAAAAACCAGTTCATAAAGTACAGTGTATTCCCTTAACAACAGAAGTGTTTGCTTAACAACCACTGGAAAGAAAGGTAATCAAACTGGGTCTGGTCAGTGATTACATGCTTTGTGACCATCACAACTTAGACCTTAATTACAACTGTGATTCAAGGACCACCTATAGCATTTAAGATAAAGTCCCTTTCAAGTCAGATTCATTTCCTGGTGATCACATGCAGTAGATATGTCTGTATGGTTTTCTTAGGAATAGTAAAGAGGTGATTTCCCATTGGCCTTCTTCCAGGATATACAGTATTTTTTTTAGCTTGGCTACAGTCCTGGTAGTTCATAGCATTCTCCCACCCAAGAAGTAGGGAGACACAACCCTGCTTAGTTTCTAAGTCCAAACATGGTCCACCAAGTATTGGGACCCACTGAAGTTTTCAAAACTACATGTTACCAGAGATGGGATTCACATAATTTCTATACCAGTTTGCCCAGCGCACACGCACTTGCTTTGGTTGTGTATGCACATGCTTTCCATACATGTGCTTTGCTTGCACACGCAGCTTGCATGCATGTGCATGGTTTGAAAACATCTGCTAAATAGGACTGCATAGCACCGGGATGGGTGAGCGGCCACCTGCAGGTTGCTACTACCAGTTTGCCTGAACCAGCTGAATACCACCTCTGATGTTATCATCCAAAATGATGTTACCCTCCTAAATGCTGGCTTTGGATTCCAATCTTCTTTCATGACAAAATGATGACATTGGTTATATGAAAAGTTTATATTTCAGATTGGTATGTTTATGAAGCCAGCCATTATTGATCGCAAGGAATATTCTATGAATCGGTGCTAAGTCTGAACTCTCCTTTAGGGTTGATTCAGCAGAATTGTACCATGTACAATTTTAGTCACTCTCACAACTTCCTGCTCTGTAACATCACAATCAGCAACAAAAACCTTGCAGTCTGGCTGTGATTTGTTTTTCATACTTTCTGGAAAACACTAGCTTCCCAAAGTCTGGTCAAATATCCCTCTTCTCATTCTACTCACTCTCTCCAACTTTCCTTTCAAACACTCCCTTCTGACTTTCCCCACAAGTCTATGTGTTCCAAACCTTCAGCTCTATTCTAGGTGCCCAGCCTTTTAAAAAAAACCTATTATTAGACAGCTACTCTCTAGCTGACTCTTGTTTCCCGTGCTTCTTTTGCTCAAGTATCTTTTGTACAAGTGCCTCAAGAGTTACCAGTGATAGGCAAGGGCTCTTCGGATGAAAACTGCCAAGTCAATCCAGAGGCCCTTCCAAAGACTGAGCTGTTGTGGAGGATGGTGATATGGTCAAAGTAAAAGGGTGTTCACCTTGATTCAGTGAGGGAGCTTTAAAAACCTTCAGAGTCACAACAGTAACAAGTTCTCAAGCAGCCTTTTCAAAGAGTCTCTGAGAGCTTCACATGGACCACAATCAAGGCAGAAGCAGCCAAGATAGTGGTTATCAAAACCGGAGCCTTTTTTTTTACTCCAGTCAACGTAGCAGCATTAAAAGTTCGTTTACAGAAATGGCAAGGGAAACGATAGGCGAGCTTACACGTCATGCATAACCAAACCGAAATCCCATGGTGCTTCATCAGAATGTATGATTCCTGCCTACATGTGTGAATGCTGCTTTTTTCTGTTTCAAAGAATGGTTTTAGTGCAGCAAGAGGGGGGGGGGAAGGAGTTTGTCAGATACCAAGAACTGCATTTCCCAGAGGGCCCTGTGCTGAGTGTTTAAGACATTCATCTGTGTTGATATAAATCTGCTATTACTCAGATTAAGAGGCTGGTCTCATTTGCCAACGTGTTTGTGGTGGGAAGAAGTACATTTGAGATGACGCAATTAAGGTTTTCTAGTCCCCCTAAGGAGCAAGATGGCGATAATGTCAAAACCGTTGGATGAGATCAATCGTATCCTGTGCCCAGAGACTTTGGTAACTGCTGCTAAGCCTTACAATTTTGGTGCCTCTGTGTGTTTGTGTGTGCCTGTGTGTGTATGTGTGTGTGTGTGTATCTATACTGTGGAGAGTGTGAGCAACAGCATGAAAACTCACACTTTTCCCCCATAAGACTTGGTTGAATTAAATATATTCCGCAACACTTTGTCATGCTCAGTGGGGTTTGTGGTAACTATGATCCAACATATCTGGAAAGTATTGTTTGCCCTTTCTCTGGCTCCTTTACATGTCATTTCCTGGAACACAAAAGACAATAACTTATAGAAAATCAGCTTTGGGACACATGCTCCATTTCAAAGTCAATTGATACGGTACAGCTTAATTAGTTGTTGCCATTCCTCAAATTCTTCTTCATGACTGCCATCAAGTATGTTATAGGTAACATGGCTACAGGGCTCCATGCTTCCATGCAAAGCGAATTCTGTATTTGTTATCGAATAGAAAGAGTTGATACAGAATCGGGATAATTAATCAGTGCAAACCCAAAGGTAATTTTTCAAAAGGAAACTGGGCTTTCTTTGTTTTTGCTTGAGGATGTTGCTACTGTGTACAAGATAGTTGGATTTGCAATATATAAACAAGCTAACAATGAATGTTTGTTTGTATTGAAGTACTATAGCTTTAAGAGATAGTGTTGCATATTGTCATAAAAGAGAGCCAGAAATCATGATTCTCTCTCTCTACTCTCTCTGCTTTTTCTGCTAATTTACTGTGACTGATGTAGTAATGTCTGTGTGTTTGATGATAGTTTATGTATTTATAAGCTGTAATGTATGTCTGATATGTAAGACAAAGACAGGTTTGTACTATTACTATTGTATTGAGAGATATTGACTGATTTGAATGTGTATGACTGGGCTGATTAATTCAACTGTGCTATTTCTAAAGTAAAGACTAATTGAACTTTAATGTATCTTTTTGTATGACTGAATAATCACTCATATCTTGTGGATATCTGCTGGAATCCCACGTTTCCTCTGTGCATGTCCTTGATAACTCAAGGATCATTCTGCACACTTATTAACATCCTAGACTCCACAAAAAGAAAATCAAGATTTTCTGCCTCATCAAAAATTGCATCAGGCATGCCCTCTGTCATTTTTTTGGTTCCTCAATCATCAATCAGTCAATATTCCTCCCCAGCTCCACAAGTTGTTTATTCTTGTGCTGAGGGAGAGTTTGCTTTCATTGTGATTTTCTGAATAAACCACTGAATCCTGATTCACAGCTCACCGTAAAATAAAAAGGCTGAAGTTCACACTTTTGTGCTAAATCAAAATTAAACAAATGATATAGTGGCTTGGCATGTAAGCACATCACAGTTCAACTAATAAGAGACAGTCTTAAACTAGACAATGGGCTAACAGCTTGATTCTCTATAAGGCACAGGCATTTGGCGCAAGCGACAATGATGTCATGCACTTTAAGAAGTCATTGCACAAACAATGCATTACACAATTAACATCCTTTTTGCAATGATGTCATGACACGTGCAACAAGTCTTGTTCTCTTGCCCTCTCTACAGATGCTCTTGATAAAAGCTAGCTGCGTATGTTGAGCTCCCCACATTAAAACTGTCAAGGAAAAGTATGGGGTAAATGCCACCCCTCCCTGAAACGAGGGTGGCTGAACTAAGAGTCAAGAGGAAGGTTTTCTGGTGCAGAGCACTTTTCTTCTGCAATCTGGCAGAGACTTGCACTAAAGGTCAAGAATCAAGTGTGGGCCATTTTGTTTCAGCCAGGACATAATGTGTGATAGAAAATATCCAGATCTCATTGCATTTTTCCAGAGGAGCTCCAAAGACAGTTCATTTAAGGAAAAAATGCTATCAAGGTCTTGTTGTAAACAACTGGTTTCCTGGAGGATTCTTTTAAGAACCAGAAACTGGGTATTTGCTTCCGGGACAGTTCTTGAGTATGTCAGGGTGCTGCTTTACCCACTCTTTTTCACCACCTGCTATAGATCTGCCAATTGGGCAGAGGTCTGATTGCAAGCAAAGTAAGGCTGAGATGTAAAACACCAAGGTGACAAGCTGTAAATAAAAAGACAGAGTGCAAGAGAAAAGTTCATCTGAATGGGTTTAATATTCCTATCCTTCGAAGGAGCTGGAGAGAGAATTGGGTTTAGAGAGAGTTCTTTCATGCAAACTTTTTTTTTCTTGCATGATTTTGCAGCTGGGTTATTCTCTTTTTATTAGTTTTAAATGAAAATCAAAGGGCAGCCAATGCACACTGAACATCTGCCCTCTTCTGCATTACTCACTTAAGCATCAAAGTCCCAAGTCTGCCAATGCACACAGGGTGATCCCAGCCTTTTTTTCCTATGCTGGAGGAAAAGAGGCATAAGAGACTCAGCAAGAAAGCAAAAGGGGGTGAACATAAAGCATGGCGTACGTGGAGAAAGGGGAAAAGGTCAGGCTCTTCTGTATCTGGAGGAGGAGGAGGAGGTGTCAGGCTATTTACAAAAGCACCAGAAGACCAGACTAGGAATAACGGATGGAAACTGACCAAAAAGAGATTCAACTTGGAAATAAGGAGGAACTTTCTGATGGTGAGAGCGATCAACCAGTGGAACAGTTTGCCTGCAGAGGTTGTGAGAGGTTCAACATGAACCTCAACATGAGAGAGGAGGGGATTGAACTAGATGACATACAAGGTCCTTTCCAACTCTAACAATAATCTAATCACTTTAGCACCCACAGGAGCCTGGACTAATTAACAGCAGTTTCATAGGAAGCATCCTAACACTGAGAAGACTGAGAAGACAAGCTGGTCAATTTCTTAGAGGCGGAAGAGAAGGAAATATTAGAAGAATCCCAAGTAGCCCTTACATGCCAATAGCACTCCAGTCTTGTTACAGGTAGTCCTCGACTTTAGGACAACAATTGAGCCCAAAATTTACGTTGTTAAGTTAATCATTTGTTAAATGAGTTGTGCCCCATTTGTAACCCATGCCACTGGTGTTAGTGAATCATTGCAGCTGTTAAGTTAGTTTCACAGGTATTAAGTAAATCTGGCTTTCCCCATTGCTTTGCTAGTCAGGTGGTCACCAATGGTGATCATGGGAACCCCAGGACACGGCAAACATCATGAATACATTTCCAAGCATCTGGATTTTGATCATGTGACCAAGGGGATGCTGCATTGGTTGTGTGAAAAACAGCCATAATTTTCAGGACCATTATAACTTTGGACTGTCACTAAATGAACTGTTGTAAGTCAATAACTGCCTGAATTAGTTTACATATTGGTCCCCTTCAATTGAATATTGAGATCCACTTGATTAACTGGCCCAGAACAGAAATCATGAGTGAAAGAAGATAATATGGAATAGAAGAAGAAAAGAAAGCAGTGGCTTTTGTATCTCAGAAGGAGATCTCCTCCTATGATACATGAAATCTTCACAATGAGCTCCTGGGTGTAACAGGGATAGAAGAGAAAGAGAAAGAAACTGAGAAAATTATTGATTGGCCAAATGTGATTGGACACAAAAGGAATTTGTCTTTAGTGCATATGCTCTCAGTGTACATAAAATATGAGATACAGTACATTTGTCAAGAATCATGAGGTACAACACTTCATTATTGTCACGGGGCAAAAATAAACATGTAGGTTGTGACAAGGTGCCTGAACTTCCAGGTAATTAGCATGCAGACAGTATCCATATTTCCATCTGCAAGGGATCTAGCCATACGCATTCCTGAAGAAAAGCAGAGATTGTGGTTGTGATGGGGAAAAACAACAACAACTGCTATTCAGTTCTGCTCTTAAGTCTACATGATCCAGGAATGTGGACTCACTTCAGAAGCAGCCTGGTGGATTTCCGTGTACTTCATAGAAAGTGAAAAACATCGTCTTTCCAAAGGTGGTGAAAAGGAACATTTCCATCCAAAACATTTCTGGCATGAAGTCTTACTGATGACACAACAGAGAGGCCACAAGTTGTGTACTCAGAAACCCTGCAAACTCTTAGACTAATTTTCCCTGTGGGCCCTACTGAACCGATGGCCAAAAAGATCTGGCTAGAAATCTAGTAGACCATGAAGAAGAAGCAAGTCATCAGTAAATGTTCTATATGTGGGAAAGGCCTGAAAAGAGATGAAGGATAAAGATCTTCAGAGATCAACCCAAGTCTTTACTGTCAAAATGTTCCCCAAAACATATTGTTGGGTAGCAAAGATGTTCAACATGACATCTTTCCCTGTATGGCACTCCCAATCTTCTGCACGCATTAAACTGTGGAAACTTCTTTAAAACTGTGGAACAGATGGCTGCGTTTGATGCTGCACTCAGGAGCATTGAAAACACACCACTAATCTTGCAAAAGCAATTCAAAATGAGATCACGCAGTTACTGGCAAGAAAAGTCAAACAAAATTATGACATATCGAAAGTAACCGAGATATTATTCTATTATTCTCTGTTATTCTGGATGACACATCGGACATTAACGATACAGAACAAATGACTTTAATGGTGTGTTTTGTAACAGAACCTCATGGAAATGTCCCTGAAATAACTGTCCAAGACCATTTTCTGGAATCTCTTGAAATTGAAGATTCTGCAAGAAGGGTGGGCCAAATGTGGTTCTTTAAAGCTGGAAGATGGGAATTGTGACAGCTGACATGAAAGGTCAGAACTACAATAATAGGGGGGGAAAGGAGTGGAACACACAGATCTAAAAGTCAAACCATCAAGCTTTATTCATCCAATCAGTTCTCATTCACTGAGCAACAGTGATGCTAAATCAGTTTCTAGGGAGGCAGCTGGATTTTTAAATGTAATTCAAAGCATCTGTCCATTTTTCTCTGCTTTGATTCTTCAAAGGAACATTTTGAATAGAGCTTGGAAGAGTCACTTCGATACTGGAAACATTGAATGTCTTGCAATGGGGTAGGCAAATGGGGGCAATAAAATCTAACATTTTTGATACCAAATTTAAAAGGGAAGGATTACTGTATATCATAGTTGTCACTTTTGAAGCTATTGCTTTAACTAGGAACCATGTGGGAGAATAGGGACAGGAGAAAATGCAATCACAGTGATGTGGCACAACAACACCCTGGGTGAAATAAAAGCTGTAAGCAAAAGATGTCAATGAGTTGGTCTCATAGAAGGGAACAATTGGACAAGCAAAAGCCAGACCAACCATACTAGTTAGATGAGAGACTTCTAAAGCTAAAAAGTTGACATGCAGATCACTTCCTTTTTTTTCAAGAATGCAAGAATTACCATAGAAAAAAGGGTTAACTATAATCAGGGTGTCCAGTAAACCTGGAAAACGGGAATCACAGAATTATCAGGGAAATCGGCAGTTCAGAAAATATCTGGGAATTATCAGGGAATTCGTGAAAAAAATGGAATAAATCAGGGGAAAAACCAAACTGTATTAAAATGTTTTAAAGTCAGGAAAAAATCATGAAAAAAAATTGGATCGGGCTGCCTGGCAGAGTCAAGTAAAAATGAGCATAACTGGCAACAACCTGCTTCCTCAGCTACTGATATTTCTCCATGGCTTAGCCGTTTGGTATGATGTCATCTACAACTGTGCTTTAACTAGATCACAAATACAGGGAAATGTCAGGGAAATATCGGAATTTCAAAATGCTTTCCCCCTGGACACCCTGTATAACACATTGGACAATTCTATAAAGGACACTAAACTGTAATTCCAAATTCCAGGAACTATAATTCCAAATCCCAACATTTTATAATCACTTTCTTAAGATCCAGGGATCAGAAGTATCACCTCTACCCAAGTGATTTCACCACTGACTGATATAGGATGATATTGGAAATTCTTCCAAGCACAGAATTTGCCTAGGTTTGTATTAACTTCTTAGTGAGCAAACGTCAGGTCATATCTCAATTAAGTAACATTTGGATATTTTATGCCAGTGTGCATTTATACTGACTATATTTGCCATTGCCAAACTTTTTCACTCAAGTGGAAACATACCTTTTTGAAGCATTCACAGTCCTTTCTTTGATGTTTTGGCCCTCAATAATTTGACATCAGCAAATATAGCAAATGTACTACTCAGTATTTTTTATTTATACATCAGCTTAAGAACACCATTCCTAGCACTGATCGCTGTGGGATCCCACTGAGTAAATTCAGGTGAAAATTACCTATTATTCTTACTCTTTAACCAGTTGTCAATCCATGAGAGCTGCTGGCCCCTCAGTTCCCAGTGAAGTATTTGGAAAAGGGAGAAATGAGAAAGCAGCATGAATACAGAACCTATAGTGCAGCGGTCCCCAAACTATGGCCCACAGGCCGGATGCGGCCCACTGAGGTCTTTTAACCGGCCCGCGGCAGCACACGAGATTTTACCGATCAATATAATAAGAGGGAGAAATAGAGAGAGAGAAATGAAGAGGAGAGATAGAAAGGGAGAGAGAGAAAGGGAGAAATAGAGAGAGGGGGAGAGAGAGAAAGTGTGACAGATACAAAGAGGGAGAGTTAGAAAGAGAGTGAGTGAGAGAAAGAGAGAAGACAGAGAAAGAAAGAGAAAGAGGGAGAGATAGAGAGGAAGAGAGAAAGGAATAGGGAGAGATGGAAAGAGAGAGAAAGAGAAAAATGAGAAAATGATGGAGGGAAAGAATGAGGGAGAGGAAAATGAAACAAATGAGAGAAAAGGAAGAGGGAAGAGAGAAGTGGAGAGGAAGGAGGGAGGGAAGGAAGGAAGGAGAAATGGAGTTTGTTGATTTAAGTTTAAATTTACTAGTTAATAAAGAAGTATAAATTACTTTATTACTTAATTAATTACTTAATTGCTTATTACTTCTTCTTTATTTTAAATATTGTATTTGTTCCCATTTTGTTTTTTACTTTAAATAAGGTATGTGCAGTGTGCATAGGGATTTGTTCATAGGTTTTTTTTATAGTCCGGCCCTCCAACAATCTGAGGGACAGTGAACTGGCCCCCTGTGTAACAAGTTTGGGGACCCCTGCTATAGTGGGAACCATCCATTGTCACAGACATAGTTGGACACATGGGGAAATGGAAGCTGGCTTGAAATGCTTGGGAGGAGTGAAAGTAGGAGGAAAGCATAACCTACACTCTTGGCAGATGTCCTTAGTAGACCTTCATCCTTCTCCCTTCTGCACATTTTTCAATTCTTTTTCCTTGACTCCAACCTGTTCACGTCCCAGAGGGAGGGAGAGCTATGTGCATTGATGATGCTAGCTCCTTCTTCCCCTTCTTGCATTGTTAACACTCTTGGAGAAGGAAAGTAGACAAGCAGGCTGAAGTAGTGCAGGGTCAAATCACTCCTGAAGCTGTAACTGGCAGCTGGCCCCATTACTAATATGGTTAGTTCCATATTGCATGAAGACCAATTCCTTAAAGATTCATAAGATTACTTCCCCAAGTAAGTTCTTGCACACCTACCTCAATTATCCTCTAGTCTAGAAAGTCGGTGGTCCCATCATCCTTCCCCCCATTCGGCAGTCTAAGAAGGTTCTTGGCATACTAAACTCAAACAACATCTGTGCCAGAACTGGCAGGACCAGTGTCAGATTCATCCAGGAAGACTTGGGCTCATATTCTGGGGGTGACAGTGCCCTTGGCATTTCTGTAGTGAATGTCAGCATTTCAAGGTGAACTATTACACACTGAAACAATTTGGTCATTAAACATCTGGGTTTCCCTGGCAGTGTATCATTGCACGAAACTCAGATTTTACATCTACAGTATATCCATATAAGCAAAATTGTTTCCCCTCATTTGTCCAACCGGGAAAAAAAGCTTGTCGATGTTATTCATTGGATATGGAAGGAGTCACGTATTTTGCTAAGCTATTATTTGCTTCATAATGATGCTCACCAAATATGTTATGCTCAAATCACAGTTTATATCCAGTACAGGCTGGGTTTACACCACACAAACCCGAAATCACATAGCACAGCATAAAGCGTGAATCAAGTTGATTTATTGACTTCCATTATGCACAGCAAAGAAAATGCAGCTCTGGCTAGACACCACTACATGTGTAGTCAGCCCTTGATGTCAAGATCACCCTCGGAGATTAGCCATTAGCAAGCAGAGTTTCACATGCTGTGGCTTTAGTAAATGGACTCGGTTCATTCTTCAACCATCAGTCACTGAACGGGGATGTCTGAATCAGCCCTGTCTTGGGCAAACCTATGGGTAAATCAGCTCCATATCTTTTGGATCAATCTAGTTAGGAATTGATCCCTGTGTTCCAAACTGAAATGGTTGGAGCTGGTAGATTGAAATAAGGGCAGTGATGGTGAACCTATGGCACGGGTGCCACAGGTGGCACGCGGAGCCATATCTGCTGGCACGTGAGCCGTTACCCTAGCTCAGCTCCAACTTGCACATGTATGATGGCCAGTTGATTTTTATTTCACACAGAGGCTCTGGGAGGGCATTTTTGGCTTCCAGAGAAGCTCTGGGAGGGGTGGAGGAGGCCGTTTTTACCCTCCCCTGGGGAAGCCTTTGGAGCCTGGGGAGGGCGAAACACAAGCCTACTGGGCCCACTAGAAGTTGGGAAACAGGCTGTTTCCAGCATCCAGAGGGCGGGGGGGCAGAGGAAGCTGGTTTTGCCCCCCTCAGGCATTGAATTATGGGTGTGGGCACTCACACATGCATGATAGCACCGGCACAAGCTCTTTCAGCATCCGAGAAAAAAAAGGTTCGCCATCTCTGCTGTAGGGGATGACCAATTGTGATAACATTATACAGTTCAGTTCCTAATTCGAACATTTTCAAGGGAGTTAAAAGTTCCACATGTCCTTCCTCGCAATCGGAATCTAGTCTTTAAGGATATGGGCTCCCCCCCCCCCTTCCTAAAGCTGGCTGGAACAATCAACAGGTGGTTGGAGACGACCTCCTCTGCTGGTCAGGACTAGCTGGGAAGGCGGCCACGAAAGGATTAAACCCACACTGGATTCTGGGAGGTCGGGCAAGTGCGTGACAGCGTTGAGACGAATCACCTTAGCTAATGAATTATGTTCTGGATCGCGCGGAAAGAAGTTAGGATGGGAAGCCCTTAGAAGGGCATCAGGACAGGTTAGGTGAAATTCCTAGCTAGGCTTTCCAAAAGCTGGGTCTCAGCTTCGGCTCTTTCGTATCAACACACACCCCTTTTTCTGCTCTCTTGGGTTTGTTCCCCCGATTATTTCCCCATCATAAATGGGGCGCAGACGGGGGCGCTGTGGGAATCCTCTTGCGTTTTCTTTCGACCCAGACTTTTTAAAACTAAATAGAAAAGTTTTCTTCTCAGCAAAGAGGCCAAGTTAAAGACTGCCTGGTTTCGGAGTTCTTTTTGACAAGCGTTCGGTCGAGCCCCCCCCCCCCCCCCCTTCCCTTGCCTCCTGTAGGAATGTAGCCCGGGGACAGCTCAACGCTCGCCCCGGCGTCGGCTCCCATCCGAAACAGGAGCGTCTGGCGTTTTTTACACCTTGAGGAGCTGAGGCGGGGCGGGGAGAGGTGGAGGCAAGCTGCGAGAAACGGAGAGGGTGTTTTCTGTTTTGTTTCGTTAAAAAAAAATACCCGGAGGGCTTTTCCCGCGAAAGATGAACGACAAGATGCGTCGCGGGGTGTGATAAAAAGAACACATCAGAGGTCGCTTTTCAGGAGCCACCCGAGGGGGTTTTAGGGCACGCGGGAAGAGTTTGAGCTTGCGAGCAAGCGTGCGCGCAACGGGGGAACCGCGCGCTCTTGTATTCTTAGAGGATCTCTGTATCTGTGTGTGCCCTCCCAACCGCACAGCTGTCCTAGCGCTTAGAGAGAGCCCCTGAAGCGCAAGGGAGACCGACATTGAAGATCTAAGCCCTCCGGAGCGGTGCAAGCGTCCACCCTTTGAAGCCGCCCCCCAATTGGCTTTTCATTCCAGACCGGCCGGGCGCGTTTGAGGGCTGGAGAGAAAGAAGGTCGCTGAGTTGGAAACAGCTTTTGGCGCATCGCGTTTTCTGAACCGACCCTACCCCCACCCCGTTCTCGCCTCCAGACCTTCCAGCTCTCTAGAGGGGGAGGGGTCTCCAACCTTGGGCACCTTGAAGCTCGGTGGACTTCAACTTCCAGAATTCCCCATTCCTTGGAGTTGAAGTTCTCTAGAATTGAAGTCCATACACTGGTTTAGATCGGGGGGGGGGAGGGTCCTCCAAACTTTGGCAACTTTAAGCCTGGTGGTCAACAACTTCCAGAATTCCCCATTCCTTGGAGTTGAAGTCCTCCAGGCTTAAAGTTGCCAAAGTTGGAGAGCCCCTGTTCTAGAGAGCTCTCCTTGACCACCACCACCCCCGAACGCGCACCCTCCTTTAAAGGATTCTCGGATGGGAGGGTGTCTTCAAAACGCCACCAACTCCGTTCGTCTCCCCCAAACTCCGCGCCTGGAACTTCCCAAGAGAGATTGGGACCTCCGTTCAGTCACTCTCTCCGGCACCACCCCAGCTACTCACCACCAGAGTCCGATGATGTTGGCTGGGCAGAGCAAGATGAAGAAAAGCCCCAGCTGGGACAACATCCTGGCGGTGAAGAAACCTCGAGAAGCGCCCGGAGGATCCCGGTCGTTTGGGACGCCGAGCCCTTCTTCTCCAGCGCGGCGTCCCGCGCGCGCCCCTGAAGGCGCAAAGAGAGAGCGCGCACCGCAGGGCAAAGCCGGCTTCACTTCGCCTGGGCGAGCGGGTTGCTCGCAAGCCCCGTCCCAAGCGGAGGAGGAGAGCCAGAGAGAGGGAGGGACGGACGGCGAGGTTGCTTCCCCTTGACAGGCAAAGCGGAGCGCGGGGAGGGGACGGCGAAAGGCAGGGAGTGGGAGGGAAGGGGGCTGAGCGAGGGCCAAGCGGCGCATTCCGATCCGGAGCGCACCGTGATCGCCATCTCCCGCCGGCCCAGGCAGGGGGGGGGGAACCAGTGCGGATTCTCTCCGAGGAGTGGGGGGCTCCTGGAGAGGAAAGGCAGAAGTTGAGTTCACACCAGCCCCGGACCAGATCGCCTAAAAACCTGACTTCGCCGGCATGAAACCAATCGCCCAGACGGTCGCCAGCCCAACTTCGATTCCCAACTGGATTTGTTAGATTCTTCCTGCTGGCGGGCGGTTTCCATCAGGCGGAGTACCTTCTTCTTCCTTTCAGCCCTGGGGCGTGGGATTCTTCCTAGCCGGACCCCCCAAGGTCACCAGTATCATTCATAGAGCCGGGGTGGCGCAGTGGTTAGAGTGCAGCACTGCAAGTAGCTAGCTGTAGTTCAGCAGTTCAAATCTCACCACCGGCTCAAGGTTGGCTCAGGCTTCCATCCTTCCCGAGGTGGATAAATGAGGACCCAGATTGTTGGGGGCAATAGGCTGATTCTGTAAACCGTTTAGAGAGCGCTGTAAAAGCACTAGGAAGCGGTATATAAGTCTAAATGGTCTTGCTATTCTTCGTGCAGAGACTGGAATAGTCTGTCCCCCCGCCTGGATTTCATCTCCGTTCACAAAGGCACCCAACTTTCTTGGGAGCAAAGGTTCCCATTATGAGGCTTCGGTTCCCCGCCGCTTATCTTTAGCCTCGATTCCATTGGCAGTTGAAGCTTTTTGGGTTCCGCCGAGGCATTCTTATTAGCCATTTGACCGGCAGCTGGGATGCCAAGCCTGCGCGCGCGCCCTCAAAAATAATAATAATAATCTGGGGTAATCCTTTTTTTAAAAAGCCATAGGCGTCTTCAATCCAGTGCAAAGGAAATTTTCCAACACAAACTCTTGGGACGTCAGTGTTAACATCCTCACCCAGTTCAAACTCTTTAAAATGCAGCGATTAATAGCAGATGCAATTTGGTGCCTCCAAAAGGTTGCAGAACTACAATCCCGTGCCTTCAACTGGCCATTCTGGCTGAGACTGCTGGGAACTGAAGTTCAGCATGATGAATTCCAATATCTCCTATTCCAGTGTTTCCCAACCTTGGCAACTTGAAGATATCTGGACTTCAACTCCCAGAATTCCCCAGCCAGCATTCGCTGGCTGGGGAATTCTGGGAGTTGAAGTCCAAATATCTTCAAGTTGCCAAGGTTGGGAAACACTGTGCTATTCTATCCCACCCACCCGCCCCGTCCGTCTTCCCTCCCTCCCTCCCTTTCATCTAATGTATAGCTAACCTCTAATGGTCAAGGGGAGTGTCAAGACAATACAAGTGCGCCAGTGGAATATTCAGCCTATTTCTGTCTGGGTGCCAAACTGACTTGGAAGACTGGTTCGTGCCAACAGTGGGTGGGGCCGCATGCACACCCAGAGTCACTCTCATGCACACACTCCATTCAGACACACACAATTTGTCATTCGAGCACGCACGCACACACACACACCTAGCCAGCACACACGCACATTCCATTCACAACCCCCCCTCCCTTTCTCCTACATAGATATTAGTCACACACGCTGTTACAGGCAGCCTTCACACGACACATTCAAGTCAGGTCCGTTAAAGGTTTAGTCATTCCATTGGCCTGGTACATACAGAAAGCCTGGCAAGTATGAAAATACTGTTTGTATGTTCGTTTTTAAAAAATATTTTGTTGGCATTTTATCCAAATCAAGTTCAGGGCGTTCATATATACTGCTCAAAAAAATAAATAAAGGGAACACTCAAAAGAACCCATCCTAGATCTGAATGAATGAAATATTCTCATTGAATATTTTGTTCTGTACAAAGTTGTAAGTGCACAACAGCATGTGAAATTGATTGTCCATCAGTGTTGCTTCCTAAGTGGACAGTTTGATTTCACAGAAGTTTGATTTACTTCTAGTTATATTGTGTTGTTTGTGAGTTATATTGTGAGTTATATTGTGTTGTTGGATTTCACAGAAGTTTGATTTACTTCGAGTTATATTGTGTTGTTTAAGTGTTCCCTTTATTTTTTTGAGCAGTGTATTTAGCATTTACAATAGAAATCTAATAAACAAAATAAATTTAGCTTTTAGATTTATATACAGCTCCACAGTGTTACAGAGAGTCAGCATATTGCCTCCAGCAATCTGGGTCCTCATTTTACCGACCTTGGAAGGATGGAAGGCTGAGTCAACCTTGAGCCTATTGAGATGTATTGCTCAAGATATTATGTGATCCTAGGGAAAATGGGTTAATTCAGTACCTAGGCAGAGTATTCTGTGTGAATCGGTAGTCCAGATCTTCACAGAACCTCGGAGGTGCCATGCATTATAAAACAAACCATGAGCTATGAGCCAATTGGTTGTTAACCTGCAAATCACTTGCTCAAGTGCCAGTTTTTGCCTTGTGTGATACATAAAATAGCATTTGTCTACATTAGTTGCTGCTGTATGAATAAACCTATATAAATACTACAGTAGGTGCTGTAACAATAGTATCCCCAAGACTCCCCGCCCCTCCATGTTATCACTAGCCACATTGTAAAAGGGGGGAAATACATTTCGGTATGTTCTGTCCTAATATGTTAGCACAGCTGGCATTAATTTAGATTCAGGAAAGTTTACACAAAATGTTGCATATATATATGGAGATATATATCCATATATATGGTTACAGTCATAGCCATAGACTGTAGCCACATAAGGCTACAGTCCCGTCCATCCTTTGCCTTGCTGAGGAGTAGGTAGAGCTTCTCTCCATGGATAGCTGGACAGGCTTCATTGCAGGACTCACACACACTTCATAGTTAAGCCTTATTGGGTGAGAGCTCGGGCTAAATGCTTTGTTCCCACCAAATATCACTTTTGTAGCCCTGGAAGTTCCTGAATTCGCGTGTGGCCCATAATTGGGAGAGGTGGTGGATACACAAACATCGTTGCCAGGATTTCGAACCTGCTTTTAAAAAGCAGTTCCAAGAGAAGAAAATCCCTACCCAGTTTGAAAACGCCAGGCTCTGTGTATCAGTGATCACCCACACCAGCCCTTGCCCATTCAATAAAATGTTAAGCTCTCCCCACGGCCACGTACATACTACCTATTCCAGCTGTAGAATAAATCTGAGCATAAAAAATCTCGGCTAGAAGAGGACATCAGGTACCCAGTACACGGAATCAGGAGGCAGAAAAAGGCCCAATTTAAAGTCAGCCATTTGCCTAAATTGTATTTCGGTAGATAAACTAGTCCCTAGAGAGATGGGCGGCATAGAAATTGAATGGATGGATGGATGGATGAACAAGAAAGAAAAGAAGGAAGGAAGGAAGGAAAGAGAACGAAAGAAAGAAAGAAAGAAAGAAAGAAAGAAAGAAAGAAAGAAAGAAAGAAAGCTGGCAGGGAACATCCGAAGAGGGACAAATCCAAGGCTAGTTGGATAGCCTGTGTTACGCTTGTCAATCAACCCAACTGCGTTTGTCTCAGTTGAAGCTGCCCCGCCTTAGCTGGCATAAAAAAGAGCCATGAAAAACTATCTATACCCCACAAGAGTCACATGTAAAAAAATCGTGCTTGGTGATTTTTTTTAAAAAAAATCGCATCTAGAGAAGGGCTGGCTATATTGTGGCGTTTCATCTCTTCTGTTTTTTACCTACTCCCAACAGTTTTCTATAAAACCACTCAACGTGCCCCAAAATCCACCTAGCTTCCCCCCCCCTTTTACGGGATTCCCCAATGCGAATCGCGTGAGCATGGCCCCAACATAACCCAAGTGGAACAGTTTGCCTGCGGAGGTTGTGAGCGCTCCAACACTGGAGAGTTTCAAGGGGAGATTGGACTGCCATTTGTCCGAAATGGTGTAGGGTCTCCTGCTAGAGCTAGATAACCTATGAGATCCCTTCCTACACAAACAAACAAACAAACAAACAAACAAACAAACAAACAAACAAACAAACAAACAAACAAACAAATAATACTGCCCCCTTCCAAACAAGTAGAGGAGGGTCTTCCCACACACTCCAGGGCGGAAATCCTAAGGAATTCCCGCCCGGCGCGGAGGAGAGCAGCTCCTTGCTCTTTTGATTGATAGATGCCAACAAGTCCTCTTGGACTCCGCGATTTTCTCCATGACGATCTGCCCTTAACCTGGTGCTCTGACCTCGCTCTCGGAAGCGAGAAGGGCTCGCGTCTGGAAGCGCAGCCCTTTAAACGCCCCCGCGGGGAGTCTGCCCCCCGTAGGGGGGGAGAGACAGGCGGGAGTGACAGAGTCACAAGAGCGAGCGCCAGTTTCCACTCCCGCACAGCTTACCACGCCTCTTCCCCCCCCCCCTTCTGCTTGCGCGACTTACCACGCCTGTACAGGGCAGGTGAAAACCCCCTTTATCTGATTTTCTAACCGCCCAAAAATCCCTTTGATTTCCCTAGTCCCGGGGAGTTCAAAGCGGGAAGAAAACCAAACTCTGTTCGCCGCCGCAGCAGGTGCGTCCGATGGCAAATCCCCCATTCATCATCGCTGCTGGCTGGCTGTGTGTTGTTGGACTGCTTGGGGGGCGGGGGGGGATATGGCCGGCCAGCTGAGCCACCGCCGGGGAGCGAAACTCTCCGTTGGCTCGCTGGTCAGGCATGCCGCCCCATTCGCCCCAGCCCTAGGAACTGAGACCTGCCCCCCACCCCGTCTGCCAAAGGCCGAGGACCTCCACTGCTTAAATCTGTGTGTGTGTGTGTGTGTGTGTGTGTGTGTGTGTGTGTGTGTGTGTGTGTCTGCCTCTCTCTCTCTCTCTAGTCTTTGTCTCTCTGTGTGTCTCTCTCTGGTCTCTCTATGTCTCTGTATCTCTCTGTGTGTTTGTCTCTCTGTCTCCGTGTGTCTGTGTCTCTCCCTCTGTCTCTCTCTGTGTCTGTCTTTGTCAGTCTGTCTGTCTGTGTCTCTGTCCCTGTCTGTGTGTCTGTCTCTCTGTCTCTCTGTGTCTGTCTGTCTGTCTCTCTCTCACTGTGTCTGTCTGTCTCTGTCTCTCCGTCTGTCTGTCTGTGTCCCTGTGATTCTGTCTGCCTGTGTTTGTCTCTGTCTTTCCGTCTATCCCTGTGTCTGTCTGTCTCTGTCTCTCCGTGTCTGTCTGTCTCTGTCTCTCCGTGTCTCTGTAACTGTCTCTGTGTTTCTGTATCTGTCTCTCTGTGTCTGTCTTTCCATCTATCCCTGTGTCTGTCTCTGTCTCTCCATGTCTCTCTGTCTCTCTGTCTGTCTCTCTGTGTCTGTCTCTGTCTTTTTCTGCATCCTGCTCCCGTGGTCCCCTATATCACATGGGATAGATCATTCTTGTCCCATCCACTGGACAGAACGTACTGAACCGGAGAACTCTTATGGATTGGGAGTGGCTTGCCCAAGGACGCAGTGGTGCTTGCCGCGATCTGTCCAGGCAAAGAGGCAACTATTTTGGGAAGAACAAGCCGATGTATATAGAACCAATAGTGACCAGCCAGCAAACCCTGAGGAGTAGGGGGTGGCACTTTAAAACTGAAGGGCAGGGCTCCCCAACGACTCTTAGTGAACTATGTGGGGTCTTGATTAGTTTCAGACTACGTCCCTACAGGTACATACGTAGAGGGTGAGTAGTGCTCCAGATAATGGAAAACCTTAGGTGGTGCTGGTGTAGACTTAATAGCATTAGCAATAGTACTTATATTACCTCCTATATGTCTCCTCACAGTGCTTTACAGCCCCCTCTAAGCAGTTTACAGAGAGTAAGCCTATTGCCCCCAACAATCTGTGTCCCCATTTTACTCACCTTGAAGGATGGAAGGCTGAGTCAACCTTGAGCCTACTGAGATTCGATCTGCCAAACTGCTGGCAGCTGGCGATCAACAGGTGTAGCTTGCAGTACTGCACTCTAACCACTGCACCACTGTGGTTAAATTAGGAGGCAAAGCTTGCAAGCTGGGCACACAGTTCCTTGGTAGAAATCCATCTTTGACCTGTGACTCCTTGTCCTCTGCTGTTAAGGGAATCTTCCTCTACAGGACACTGTTTGACACCAACAATCCCTGGACGCTGGATTGTTGGATGGATTATTGCTCGCTCTCTCCTCTGAAAACCTGGCAACAGATGTTGTCTGCAAGGGACGTACATAAGCACACCATTGTGCCCACCGTTCCTGCCCTACTGTTCTATTGTCTTCTATCAATACTTTTTATCATTACTTTTCTAATGTTTTATTTATACAATTTACCATCCTGTAACTGTTTGACAAAGATATAATGAATGAATGAATGAATGAATGAATGAATGAATGAATGAATAAAATTTGCCAGGCTGGATTAAAGGCAGCCATTTTAGTCCAACATCCCCCCCCCCCATCCCACCACTGCCACCGCCCAATAGAGCCCTTCTAGGTTTCTGAAAAGTTTAGTCATACCAGTCAGAGGTGGGTTTCAGCAGGTTCTGACCAGTTGTGGAAACCGGTAGCAAAAATTCTGAGTACAGTGGTACCTCTACTTAAGAACTTAATTTGTTCTGTCACCAGGTTCTTAAGTAGAAAGGTTTGTAAGTAGAAGCAATTTTTCTCATAGGAATCAATGTAAAAGCAAATAATGTGTGCAAACCCATTGGGAAAAAAATAAAAGCTCAGAATTTGGATGGGAGGAGGAGGAGGAAGAGGAGGTGGACAGTCGCTGCCCAGAGTGAAGGGAGCATTTCTTTTCTCTGGGCGCTGGCAGAGGTTTATTCCCTGTACAAGCGCCCAGAGAAAGGAAAATGCTTTGTTCGCTCTGGGCTGCCAAAGCCTCCTTAAACACCACCAAAAGGCTCCTCTGGCAGCCCAGAAAAGCCTGAGATGGCCGGGATTAAAGGAGGAATGGCAGGACATTGGCCGGGCCTTTGTGTCGCTCTCAAATTTCCTGGGAAATTTTTCCGGGCTCAGGTTCTTAAGTAGAAAATGGTTCTTAAGTAGAGGCCAAAAAAATCTTGAACACCCGGTTCGTATCTAGAAAAGTTCTTAAGTAGAGGCGTTCTTAGGTAGAGGTACCACTAGTTTGGAGAACCGGTAGCAGAAATTTTAAGTAATTCAGAGAACCAGTAAATACCACCTCCGAGTGGCCCCACTTACACCTGTTTTCTGCCTCCTGAGGCCCAGCTGATCAGGAGGAAATGGGAATTTTGGAGTAACCTTCCCCTGCCACATCCACCAGGCCATATTCACAGAACCGGTAGTAAAAAATAAATAAATCCCACAACTGACACCTCTCAGATAAAACCACCTCGTTTCTCTCAACCAGCCCACTATGCACTGACAAAAAAACTTTCATAAAATTGCATGCTTGGATAGACTCCAGGTTCATAGGCTCCATTTTCTTGCTTCAAAGCAGAACCTAAGATCTACCCAGAGAAGCTGTGTGCAAAACAAAGATTCTGGAATAAGCCAGGTACTTTCTCCAAGTATAATTGCACAGTCTCATAGCAAAGATGACTGTAAATATGGTGTAAGATCTTCAGAGTCATTGGATAGGATATGACAAATGGGCAAATAAGATTTTATTTTTTTTTAAATGAGATTTGTTCAATGAGAGGGCAAGTTAGTTGGGGGAGGGGGAAAGAAGAGAGAAATATGAGTTTATTTTGACTTACAATTCAGGATAAACATTTTGACTGTTCCATTGCACATCATCCAAAAATGTATCACTGGGATTCAATCTGTCTTCTGCCCAACCCCTATTTAATCCCCTTTTAAAACCATCTAAGCCCAAAGCCATCCCTGTATTTTGTAATAAACAGGCTAAACTAACATTAATGTACTTGATTTTTGGCTTGGTATACCGTTCATACCAAGTAGTTGGAGCTTATCACTCGTCACAGTATGGCATGCAAGCTAATTGTGACTCATTCAACAAACCATATTTAGGCAAATCATAGCTTGGAAGGATGTGTGATCGCAGTCAATTTCTGTCCTGAATTAGCTGCCCATTTCACTGGGAAATTCAGAGCTTGGACATTTTGAAAGATTGCTGCAAGCAATTATTAGCTTTTCTAAATTATTAAATTATAAATTATTACTTACTATACCATGTTTGTGAGCAGTGATGGGCTACCAAAATTTTTACTACCACTGTGGGTGTGGCTTATGCATTTTGTTTCAACATCTTTCAGTGCAAATTGGGTGTTCTGGGGTGGAGCTCCATTTTCGCTACCCCACTGCGTTCCCCC
Source organism: Erythrolamprus reginae (assembly GCF_031021105.1). Taxonomy (NCBI): domain Eukaryota; kingdom Metazoa; phylum Chordata; class Lepidosauria; order Squamata; family Dipsadidae; genus Erythrolamprus; species Erythrolamprus reginae. The sequence goes on along the minus strand of NC_091950.1, from coordinate 148,297,780 downwards.
CCCCATCTGGGCAGTAGCCCACCTGATTATCTACTATATAAGGTGTATGTCCACACACATATACACACACGCACAGCTTTTCTAAAATTATACACATTCAACCTCATTTACTGTGATAGGAAAAATATACCCAGAGTCCAGAAGGGAAACAAAAAACAAAAAACAATTTTTTTGCTACTGGTACTGTGTGTGTACCTGACCAAACTTTTGCTACCGGTACTGTGTACCTGACTGTGCACTGAAAGATGTTGAAAGAAAATGCATAAGCCACACCCATAGTGTGGTAGTTAAATTTTTGGTAGCCCTTCACTGACTGCACACCAAGACAACTAGACACAAGAAGTTTTTTCCCCAAACGCCATCACTTTGCTAAACAAATAATTCCCTCACCACTGTTGAACTATTCACTAAGGCTGCATTACTATTACTATTAGTCTTCTCATCATTCCTATCACCCATCTCCTCCTTATTTGTATCCTTTCAATTTCTATTAATATTGATTGTTTCCTGATTGCTTATTTGTACCCTGGGGCACATTAAGTGTTGTACCTCGTGATTCTTGACAAACCTATCTTTTATTTTATGTACACTGCACCAAAGACAAATCCATTGTGTGTCCAATCACATTTGGCTAATAAAGAATTCTATTCTATTCTTTTCTGTTCCCCTTAGTCCATCGCCTGTTCTTTAGGCAGAAGCGCGAGGGGTGATGAACATCCAGGAGGCCCTCAGGTTTTCACTTGGTGTGGAGCAGGACTGACTCCCAGTGAGTCGGCTCTTATCTCCCCTTGCTTGATCCTGGGGAAATCTCCCGGTGTCCGGTAGAAGGGTCGAAGCGGTTCCATGGCTGCGCCGAAAGAACAAGGCCCCAGCGGCGAGGCTTCTCTCCGCGGCTTTCCGGGCTTGCTTGGCTGGCGCACAGCGACCCCTGGAAGAAGGCCGACGAGGAGCAAGCAATTTCGGGACGGCAGGGACTTTAGAAGAGGCCGCAGCCACCTGTCGCCAAACGCGCGTTTCCCTCAGACTCGGGCGGCCTCGCTCCTTCCCCGGTGACCTCCCGCGCTCCCTCCGCATTCGGGCGTCGCGGCTCCGCCTCGGCCCCCGCCGCTCCGTCGACCAAGGGAGGGAGCGGAAATGGACGATCCCGCTGCGGGGGAAAAAACAAAACACAACCTCGTCCGTCTCCAAGTCAAACAGCCGCCCGCTCGGCGGCCGCATATTTTCCCAGCGCTCCGAGTTGTCTTTCTGATGTTTATCACCCCCGTCCCGTCGGTGATTGAAGGCCCGCGGCCTCGACTCCTGCCGTGAGGTCATCGCGCCATGTTTGTGACATCCCGATGGTTTCCATAGCAGCGGCCTGCGTGAGGTCATCAACACGAGGTTGCGGCCTCATGGCGGGGAGAGGGGGTGACGTGGTTGCAACAACAAGAGCTGCGCCCCAGAAGGTCGCAGGGAGCCATTAATCCTGGGAGGGTTTTTGCTGTTGCTGCTGTTGCTGTTGAACAGGCTATCCAAGATTGTAGTCTGGTGGAAACAGGCAGAATTTGCCAGGACCTTCCCTTTCCGTCCACTCACACCCAGCCTTAGTAAAGAATGCAGGAATTGGGTCTGGAAGACTTCCATCAGCACACCTAGTCCCTGGGGTTGTGCAGCGCAGGCTCACTTTCGTGAGCGGGCATAACTTCCTCCACGAAAACATAATTGGCAATAACATTTAGCATAGAATTTTAATCTTACATCCCGCTTCATAGTGCTTTTGCAGCCCTTTCTAAGTGGTTTACAGAGAGCCAGCCTCTTGCCCCCAACAATCTGGGTCCTCATTTTACCCACCATGGAAGGCTGGGTCAACCTTGAGCTGGTGGTGAGATCAGAACTGCTGAACAAAAGCTAGCACTTAGCTGAAGTAGCCTTCAGTGCTGCACTATTAACCACTATGCCACCTTGGTGTAAAGATAAATTGGTTGTGTCTAATCTGCATGCCAGTCAAGGTGTTGGGGCAGCACAGTTATTAGATCTCCACATGACCCTGCATTGGTACTACACTGTTGTTCTAAGGATAGGGAGAACTGGTTGTGGAGATAATATCGCTATTCTGGCCTCAGGCGGTATTAAACCAGACCAGACAATTGCAACTCTTTTCCAAGTCTTTTGTGGAAGGTGATGTCAGGAAGAGCCTGGAAGGATTCCAGTTAGAATCAGTTTTTTAATAGATCTAGGGCTTTGATATGGGGGTTTCCAAATCATCTGAAGGCCAGACAAGGAATAATGGATGGGAACTGATTAAGGAGAGGTTCAATCTGGAAATAAGGAGACATTTTCTGACAGTGAGAACAATCAACCAATGGAACATAATTTGCCTTCAGAAGTTATTATTATTATTATTATTATTATTATTATTATTATTATTAATGTCAGTACAACATAGCAAACAAGATCACTATGCTGGATTTCGTATTTCATCACCAGTCGGGCGCTTCCCAAGCACCTAGGACTGCGTGATGTAGCGGCGAATTATGTTTGCCGATGCCAGTAAAGCAGCCTTTTGCAATTGACAGATGGAGATTTTGTCAATTCCAATGGTTTTCAAATGTCCGCTGAGATCCTTTGGCACTGCGCCCAGCGTGCCAAGTACCACTGGGACCACTTTCACGGGCTTATACCAGAGTCATTGCAGCTTGATTTTTAGATCTTCGTATTTCACTAATTTCTCTAGCTGCTTCTCCTCAATTCTGCTGTCTCCTGGGATTGTGATGTTGATGATCCATGCTTTATTTTTCTCCACGATCACAATGTCTGGTGTGTTGTGATCATGGAGAAAAAGAAAGTATGGATCATCGACATCGCAAGCGGCCTTTGCAATTGGAGATTTTGTCAATCCAATGATTTTCAAATGTTCACTGAGATCCATTATTATTATTATTATTATTATTATTATTATTATTATTATTTATTAGATTTGTATGCCGCCCCTCTCCGAAGACTCGGAGCAGCTCCTTGTGGGAGCTTCATCACTGGAAGCTTCGAAGAAGAGACTGGATTTCCATCTATCACAATGGTGTGGTAGGGTCTCCTGCTTTAGTAGGGGGTTGAACTAGATGACCTATAAGGTCCCTTCCAACCAGGGATGGGCTGCTAGCCGGAATGCTAAATTGTGCTCACCACTGCGGCTCGTGAGTGCTTGCGGGACCAACACAATTTTGTTTCTGCACCTGTGTAGGTAGCAAAATCGTACACGGAGCCGCAGGTGCGCCCCTGTTTTGGTGAGGTTTTTTTGCTTCCATGCATGCCAAAACATGGGCGCACCTGCAACTCCGTGCATGATTTTGCTACCTACACAGGTGCAGAAGCAACATTGCGCTGGTCCTGTGAGCACTCAAGAGCCGTGGCGGCGAGGTCAATTTAGCTTTCCGGCTAGCAGCCCACCCCTGCTTCCAACTCTTGTTATTCTATGTAACTTCTTGGTCTGCTTTGGGTGTGGATCATGATTCTCATCAACCCCAGCCAGCATGGCCAATGGGGGATATAAGATCCGCTGTCCTTGGAACTGGGAAAAGATCTTTGATGATTCCCACCTGAATTTCATGAAAGGCACAGGGCTCTCTCTCTGCCTAAAAGGCAAAGATGTCAGCCATGTTGATTCGAAGAAGGCCATTACCCTTGCTACCTTAGAGGGAATTGTAACTTACCTGTGTGTCTATCCATCACTAAGACTCTGATCCCTGTAACCTTTAACTAAGCAAAATGACTCATCATAGAAGGGCAACACTTTTTGAAGCCATGTAACTTGCATGAGCTTAATTTATAGAATATTTCCAGAATTGGAGACTCCTGTGGAATTGAAATTTGGCTAATCTCATCATGACATAAAAATGATCATAAAACAGTTTGCGACAAAATACGGAAGTGCCATAAAACATTTCTTGTGCTGGTGTTTGAATGTGATGCACAGTTCAACATGGAGTATTTTCAAAGCAGGGTTACATCCCTGAATGTGTCCCAAGTCTTCCAGTGAAAGCGGTACATTAGAAGCTCTTCCACAGTGGGAAGCATTGAGGAATCTGAATAGGAAATATATCTGAAAGGATGAGCCAGCAGGGCACAGGTCGTCTAGTACAGAGGTCTCCAACCTTGGCAACTTTATGAGGTGTGGACCTCAATTCCCAGAATTCCTCAGCCAGCATGGGGGACAGCTACGTTTTCATACAGTTGCCTAAGCTTGCATTCTTATCTTTCTCTCCCAGCTATCGTGCAAATTCTGAAAGAGAAGATATCTAGCTCAGAGTTGAACTCCAGACTCCTTGGGGCTCTCTAGTGTTAGTTAAGTGCTTCCAAAACATTTTGATCAGAAGTACAGGTAGCCCTTGACGTGACCACAATTGAGCCTTGAAATTGCCATTACTAAACACGTTTGCTAAGCAGATTTTGCCCCAATTTACGACTTTTCTTGGCACAGCTGTTAAGTGAATCCCTGCAGCTGTTAAGTTAGTAACACGGTTGTTAAGTGAATCCGGCTTCCCTATTGACATCAGCAGGTCACAAAAGGCGAATACATGACTACATGGGACCCTGAAGCTACCATAAATACACACGTCTGGCTTTTGATCATATGACCTGGGGATGCCGCAATGTTCGTTATGTGATAAAAATGGTTATAAGTCACAGTGGCGTGGTAACGTTGTCCACTAAACAAATGGTTGGAAATTGAGGACTGTCTTTAACAAAACCTAGCTCCTCTCCAACATGGGAAAGGTTTCAAGAGGCAGATGTAGTTGGAATCCCTATCCAGAGATTAGCCAGTGTGTATAGAATGAACAAAGAGGTGGTTAGTTTTACTGATGGTATTTGGCCCCAGCAAGATTAGCAAAAATACCTAATTTAAATTTGAGTTGTTGGAAGTGTAAAAAAGAACAAGGCATCTTCTTTCACATGTGGTGGTTATGTCCCGAAGCAAGGAAAATCATAACTGGTTACAAGAAATAACAGGATTAACAATAGAATTTACCCTGGCACTCCTATTACTTGGAATATTTAAAAATCAATACAATAAAACATAAAATACCTGATTTTACATATTACAACAGCTGGAAGACTTGCGCATGCACAGTGTTGAAAGAACTCTAACTCACCCATTGAAAGTTTAACAATAAAGAAAAGCTACGACTGCACAGAAATGAATAAATTAACTATAGAAAGGACAAAAAATTAAGGCTTTAATAAATTAATTATGAAGTACGGGAAAACTAGTACCAATGGATTGATGATAGAAAATGAAAAAGGGAAAACGAAACAAAGACATAGAATATTGGAAATATTGTATTCAATTCAATTCAATTTATTAGATTTGTATGCCGCCCCTCTCTCTTGCGTTAATATGAAATCAGTGTAAATAAGGAGAAGTAGAATTGCTTAAAGATTTGTTGTGATTTTTAAAGTTTGAAAAATCAATAAAAAAAGAACAATGAGGTGGTCACTTCTCCCACAACTGGCTACCTCTAACTCTCTAGAATTTCTGTATGAAGAACAATGACAATATGATTATTCTGTGTGTCTTGGTTAATTCTCTGCCACTGCACGCTTTCCTTGAAAGGAGAGGCATTGATCACAAGAACAGAGGATGAGCCAGCTTCCCCCAGCAGAACTTGGAAACTAATAAAAGGCAACAAATCACCATGCTTTTTTTAAAAAAAAGAATGACTGCTGGGAACACTATTTGGATTTCCCCTTTCAAGTACCAAAAATAACTTGTAAGACAAAGCATGAATTAATGGGTACCTTATATACTTTTAGAACTGGCACAGCTCGTACATTTATCTTTTCTCCCTTAAATAACAGCCTTCCTGAGTAACTTATTTGCATTTTCACAGTTATTTCAGTGCCCTTCTTATAGCGAACAACAGTTTCCTCCCGCCTTTTAAGTGCCATATGGAACTAAGCTGGGAACAGGCCTGCTAGTTTTCATAAGGCGGAATGCTTAAAATAAAACCCATATTAGACTGTTCAAAACATTTCATGTACATAATCTTCCAGTAATCCCTGTTGGAACACGGCAGGTTTGGGAAATGTTCTTTGTCCTCACGAGTGGGTTTTCTTCTGAGGTAAAAATGAGAACAGTTTGTTTAATAGTACCTGAGGAACATTCAGCAGAGGCAAGATTTGAATTGGTGTTTTTTTTAAAAATTATTATTCATAGCACAGGCATTATAACTTGGGCTGTGATTAAAGTACCTGACAGGAGTGGAAAATCTGAGAAAATATAGGTAGTTTTCGATTTATGACCACAATTGAGCCCTAAATTTCTGTTAAGTGAGGGCATTTGTTCAGTGAGTTTGGCCTCATTTTACAACTTTTCTTGCCATAGTTTGGCCATGGCTGTGGTGGGCGTGGCTAGCTCGATATCACTTGTGTCATGGTCAACTGTGGTGGCCCAAGCATCCTGTCAGTCAAAACGGACCCCTGAGCTTAGTTTTCGGCTGCGATAGCCTCCTGCAACCCTCTGCCAGCCAAAATGGAGTTCAGAAGGGCTGCACACAGCTCAGGGGGGCTGCGCGGCCCTCCCGAGCTCTGTTTTCACTGCCTGTGGCACTACAAGCTGGTCCTTTGCAGTTTCAGGCAGCCCCACGGGCCGGATTTAAACAGCCTAGCGGCCGGATTCAGCCAGCAGGCCTTGAGTTTGAAACCCCTGCCCTAGAACTTCAGGTTAAATAACCCCATCACTCCAGAGCTGGTCGGACTAACAAAACCTCCCTTTCTAGAAGCCTCAGCTGATCTTCTGATTGTGGGCTGCACCAGCTGGAGGCAGCTACCACAGGGCCTCTGCAGCTGGGAACTGACAGAGAAGCAGGAGGCCCGTTCAGTCCTGCCGGCCCAGACAAGCAGATGAGCTGCCAGTAAGGAGCGAGAGTGGGGGGAGAGGCTGTTTGCTGAGCCGGAGCCCATCCAGAGATCACTGGAGATTCTCTGTGTGGCTCTGAGAGGCTCTTCTGTGAGACAAGCCAGTAGCACCAGCAGACTCTTCTATCAAACAAGCCCATCTCCCTCCCGCCTGTAAAGTTTGCATTTAACCAGATTCCCAAAACAATGGAGGAATGCTGCAATAAATGTCAACACAATAAAACCGCTTTCAAATAAAAATTGGACTGGATAACACTTACAAAAATAAAGGAACCAATTAACTGAAGGGGTCTTTCTAAAGGGTTCATTTTATTTTATTTTTATTATTATCATTTATTTATTTATTTATTTGATTTATATGCCGCTCCTCTCCAAGGACTCAGGGCGGCTTGCAACATATAAAAGGAAACTTTTTGTTTTGTTTTGTTTTAATTTAATTTAATTTTACTTTATTTTATTTTTGACGAGGGAGATGATGGGCTATACGTAAGAAGCAGGAACAAAGGAAAAGGAAAATCTTTGTTAATGAAGGTAAAGTCTTCAATGGCTGTTCAGTGTCATTTCTGGATATTCTGGACGTGCTAATGGATAGCCCAGAAAAACAATTGGATCATCGAATAAATAAAGCCAGAGTTCTAGCAGGAGGCCCAAATAACCAGGCTCATATTACTGTATTTTGGATACGTCATGTCAATTCCCTAGGAAAGCCCAAAGTGGGGGGAAAATAGAAGGAAAGAGAAAAGGAGGATGGGTAGCAGCAAGGATGGCTTTGATTGCATTGGCAATGGGTACATCACTGGAGGACCTGAAGAATAAAATTGGGAACAAGTCCTGGAGAAAATCAATGTAGTGTAGTTGTTAAGAATCAACAGTAGCTTCATGGCACATAATCAACGGTGATGGGGATGCAAATCAGATCTTTCGTTGGGATGAGCTTGGAAACACTGTTCTAAATCAGATGGGCTGTTAGAGGTCCTTGGCTTGGTTTAGGATCTAAATGCAAAGAACAGTGTCCCATCTGATACACTTAAAAATGGCTCTTAGATTTCTCCCTCCTTGCAACAGGAAAGCAGTTGAGGGAATACAGATGGTCCTATCGTGGGGTTTATCAGAATGAGAGGCACAGCCAAAGTTAAAAGAGCATAGAAGGAAGAAGGAAGTTGCTGAATCCCTGACTGATCCAGTTACCTTTGGGAAGAGAATGAGTACGTAGAGCAGGGCTGAGTTCAATGAAGGGCTACCAAAATTTTTACTACCACACTGTGCACCCGGCTTATGCAGGATGCCCTGCATTTTCTTTCAACATCTTTCAGTGCAAATTGGGTGCTCTGGGTTGGAGCTCCATTTCGCTACCCCACTGCGTCCTCCCCCCTGTCTGGGCAGCAGCGCACTCCTGGGTGAGTTCTAACTTACCTCGCTGCCGATTGGCTTCCTCCCACCTGTGGCCATGCCTCGTGGCTGTGCACATATGCTCAGTGCTGAATTTTTTTTAAAAAAAATCCCCCACACACAAAAAGCCAAAACCAACATGGCGATGCATGCGCATTGCCAGAAACTTGGCTTCTGCAGAAGAAAAACCCCCCCCAGAAAAATAATAAAATAAATAAAATAAAATATAAAATAAATAGTAATAAAATATGGCTGCACCCACAGACGTGCACCAACAGAACCAGTTCCGTGATGTCATTGTGACATCACTAGCGGTTTGCTACCGTTTCAGGTGAACTGGTCCAAACTGGGAGGAACCCACTTCTGACATAGAGGCAGTAAAAGATAGCAAATATATTTGCATTTTGTGTGCATACGAAACTGTATAAACATATTTGCATATCCCAGAGCATGTAATGTTAGATTTGGGGTTGAATGAAGAGGCAGGACTCCGGCAGAGTCACTTCAGCTCTTCATTGCAAGTATAGGCAATACGACTCCCTCTGGCTGGCTGACAGCGCTCTCTTTCAAAGGCCTCTGGCCACTGATGTCTTATTTTCCCATCGCTCGAGTAGACCAATGAGTGGCGGCATATTAACTCTATTGTTTAATTTGGATCTAAGTGAAGCCCTTGCTCCTGGCTTCCCTCCCTATTTACATATTCAACATGTAAAACCTATATAAAGCAAGGAAGGAATCAACCAGATCATCAAATGTGTTACCAAGGAAAATTCCTAGTACGGTAGGCGGCCACTCCCGAACACTTCCAATGTAGGCATGCATTCACCATTGGCCATTGGTTCTGCAGTACTGTCAAATGGCTCCTTTACTTAAGTCTGCTCATCCAACAATCCTGTAACTTAAATCTATTACACTGTTCCCTCGCCACTTTGCGGTTCACCTTGTGAGGACTTGGTACATTGTGTGGGGGGGGGGTTTGCTGCAATCTTCGGGCTGATATAGATCCTCCAGAGAAGAGGAGAAGCAACAGTACTAGCAGCTCCTGGTCTGCGCAAGAGGAGAGCAAAGCCACCCTCGAAAAATAAAGGAGTGGCCAAGCCATCTTCCCGCAGCCGACGCTCCTCATCATCCAGCCACTCCCACCTGGAACGGATCTGGAGCGCCCACCCTGCGGGTTTAGGACATTTAGCCTCCACCAGTTGGATGAAGCTCTTTCCTCCGCAGCAGCTGATTGGCCGCTGCCTTCACTCCCTCGCCCAAAGGCCCCTACCTCTTGGTCCCAGCCCTTTGGCCACAAAAATCCAAATTCAGCCACAGCCTTTTGGCCACATGGGACACTTCGCCACCATCCAATCAGAACGGTCAGCTGCTGCGGAGGAAAGAGCTTCATCCAACTGGCGGAGGCAAAAAGTCCCATTCCCCACCCTGCTGTCTCCCCACCCCATCAGCAAGGCAGTTCTTCGGCTAAACGCAGAAGCAGGATGCTGGGAGCTCTGGAAAGGGCTTTCCATGCTTTCCGGCACTGCCATCGAATTCTTACAGGTCTCAACCGTCCTGCTGTAGCTACGGGAGAATCTCACTTCCTTCTTCATGGCGGGACCTCAGTGGTAGCGCAATAATACTGTTTTCACCTCTATAGCCGCTTCTTGCTCCGGAGAAAGTTTTATTTATATGGTGTTAAAATGTGACCCAAAATACATTTTAGGATTCTTTTTATTGTGTGAATCTAAAACGTACTGTTTTATGTTTACAGTGTTTCCTCAACACTTCGCAAAAATCGCTTATGGTTTTACGTTTACAGTGTTCCCTGTACTTTGTTTATCGCGGGTGATCCTGGAATGTAACAACCGGCAATAAACGAGGGAACACTGTATATGCATGTCCTGAATTTTGGGAGTATTGAAAGGGTGCTGTTGAATCCTATTCTACCATCCCCCACCTCTCAGTGTCCACACATCCAAGTTAAACACACCCAGCTCTCCAATTCGGCATAGAATTGGCCTTCTCACCTTGGGGATGAGATTAACCAATTCTAAATATTGGAATTCCTCCCTATCTCAAGAACAGCTTCATAAATAGTTAAAATCCTGATTTTGCAGCATTTGAGTACATTTAGCCTAGTTAGGAAGCCAGGCAAATCAACTTAGCAGAAATCAGGGTTGCATGATTCAAGTAGCAAAGGTTTATTTATTTTTTTGTATTTTCTGGTTATAGTAATGATTCTTTCACCCCAAATACCTCTTCTTGTTATAAATTGACGCCCCAGATCATTCTCCTGAGGCAGCCATTTCATTTCTGCTCATGATTGGTCTTTCAACAATTCAAAGTGTCGGTAATGACCTATAAAGCCCTACATGGCATCGGGCCAGAATACCTCTGGAACCGCCTTCTGCCACACAAATCCCACCACCCGATACGGTTCCACAGAGTTGGCCTTCTCCGGGTCCCGTCGACTAAACAATGTCGTCTGGCAGGCCCCAGGGGAAGAGCCTTCACTGGGGTGGCCCCGGGCCTCTGGAATCAACAGAGATTAGAACTGCCCCCACCCTCCTTGCCTTTCATAAATTGCTTAAGACCCACCTATATCGCCAGGCATGGAGGAATTGAGATACCCCTCAGGCTTATATAGTTTATGTATGGACCGCCTTCTGCCACACGAATCCCAGCGACCGCTTAGGTCCCACAGAGTGGGTCTTCTCCGGGTCCCGTCAACTAAACAATGCCGCTATGCTGGAACCCAGGGGAAGAGCCTTCTCTGTGGCGGCCCCGGCCCTCTGGAACCAACTCCCCCCAGAGATTAGAATTGCCCCCACCCTCCTTGCCTTTTGTAAGCTACTTAAAACCCACCTCTGCCGCCAGGCATGGGGGAATTAAGATTCCTTCTCCCCCTAGGCCTTTACAATTGTATGTATGGTATGTTTGTTTGTATGTATGTTTGGTTTTTTATATTAAGGGGTTTTTAATTCGCTTTTAGTATTGGATTATTATTGTACACTGTTTATGATTGCTGTTAGCCGCCCCGAGTTTTCGGAGAGGGGCGGCATATAAATCCAATAAATAAATAAATAAATGAATGAATGAATGAATGAATGAATGAATAAAGAAATAAATAAATAAATGGTATGATTGTGTTATATTGTTTTAATGATGGGTTTTAGATGTTTTTAAATATTAGATTTGTTATATTGTTATTGTTGCTGTGAGCCGCCACGAGTCTGCGGAGAGGGGTGGCATACAAATCTAATGAATTATTATTATTATTATTATTATTATTATTATTATTATTATTATTATTATTTCTACCCCATTTGCTCACTCTTCCCTCAACCCCACAAGACTCTCTGCCTCCTTTTCTGGCCGTTTCATTCTTATCTCTTCTCTTTGTTGCTGAGCCTGTGTAATAAGAACAGAGCACGCATGAAGCTTTCTTTCTCCAAACATTTCATGCACTGAGGCCATTTGGCTGGATGCAACGGGGCTGAAAACTGATGCCAACTCCCCTGCCCGAGTGGAGGAAAGGGAGGATCCACAATCCCCTATCCCCATTCCAACAACCACTGACCTCGTAGGCCACAGATGTTCCCATAAAGCAGAAGGAATGGGCTGCTGAAACATTTAAGCGTTTGGAAGCCCTCCAGGGAGCTGCAGTTGGGCCACAGATAACACACCGTGCCTATTTTTACAATCTTAGTTATTCTTACTGATAATAATTAAAGACAATAGTCAAGACTTTTGGATGCCAAGAGAGTCCCAACACGTATTTCCAAAACTATTAGCACGAAGGAGAAGAGAAAATGCCCATCTTCTGAATTGGCTTGAAACAATCCTTCTCTATTTAAATGGGCACAGTATTGTAAATGGGGAGGGGAGGGCCTTTTCTGTGGCCACCCCAGCCCTATGGAACTAACTACCTCCTGATGCTTGTACTGCTCCTACCCTACTGGCTTTCTGTAAAGCCACGAAAACCTGGCTTTGCCGACACGCCTGGGGGCCATGAACTAACAACTGATAAGGCCAAACGGCATGAATGGTATGTATGCATGTGGTTGTGATGGTTTTATAATTAATGGGTTTTTTAATACAGGTTTTTATAGTTTTAGATACTATTTTTGACTTCTTATTGTTCTGTATTTATTTTTATTTGTATTTATATTATTGTTGTAAGCCGCCCTGAGTCCTGGGCGGCATAGAAATCAAATAAACTTAAATTTAAGCGATGAAAATGCAATAGCACTTAAGACTTCTACATCACTTCATAGTTCTTGACAGCCTTCTCAAAGCAGCTTAGGGTGTCAGGCATATTGCACCCAACAATCTGGTCATCGTTTTACTGACCTCAGAGGGATGGAAGGTTGAGTCAACCTTGAGCCGGTCAGGATCGAACTTCTGGCAATGGGCAGAATTAGCCTGCAATACTGTCTTCTAACCACTGCACCACCATTATTGTGGTGGCGGATGTGGTTAAATTGGCAGGGAAATGCAGCATTTCTCTGTCACAAGTACACAGATTGGGGTTTTGTTTTGTTTTCATGAGCATTATCATTCCTCTGTAGCATAACCCCGTATGCAGAGGTGGGTTCCAACTTACCCCTCTGCAGCTTAGCTTCCTCCCCCACCACATTGCCATTTATTTATTAGATTTCTATGCTGCCCTTCTCTGCAGACTCAGGGTGGCTCACAACATGGCTGCGTGCACGCATGCGCAGTGCAAAACCCCCCAAAATATATTTTTAAAAATAAAAATGGCAAAACCAAGATGGTGACCGTATGCAGTGCCAGAAACTCTCTATTTGCATATTTGCAGAAGGGGAAAAAAGAAAAACATTCTAAAAAATAATAATAAAAAAATATGATGATGCCCAGAGACCGGCAACCGACCAGTTGTGACATCACCAGCAGGTCATTACCGGTGCACACGTACCAGGGCGCACCAGTAGCAACCCACTACTGCACGTATGAATGTCAAAGGCCAATGTTTTGATACTCTAGAGATCTCCAGGTTTTCTTCAGTAGAAGAATGCTGGGTAAAGGTGCACACACATCTGGAGGCAGTATGATCTAGTGCCGTGATGGCGAACCTTTTTCTCCTTGGGTGCCGAAAGAGTGTGGGTGCCCACACCCATAATTCAACGCCTGCGGAGGGTGAAAATAACTTTCCCCACCCTCCGGAGGCCTTCTGGAGGCCGGAAGCGGCCTGTTTCCCAACTTCTGGTGGGCCCAATACGCTCGTGTTTCATCCTCCCCAGGTTCCAAAGGCTTCCCTGGAGCTGAGGGAGGGTAAAAATGCCCTCCAACATCCCCCTAGAACAGGGGTGGGCAATTAATTCTGCCATGGGGCCGCATGAGAAATTGGGATGGTTTTAGAGGGCCGGACTAATATAATTTACTCAGTTCTACCCAGTACTGTAAAGACCCAGACCCTGGCCTGACCTAAACACCCAGACCCACTCTACATACCCCTAATTGTTTGCTTTACGGCAACACGGTGCACCACAGTCACTGCGCTGGAGTGTTTGCATGGTTTCTGTGCTTGGCTGCTCTCGGTAGGAGGTCGAGGTCCGCTCCAGTGTGAGGATGAAAGAGCTCAGCGCATCTACCGAGCCTCCTCCGGTTCCTGCTTTCCTCATGATTCATCAGGAAAGCAGGAACCGGACGCAGCAGACGCGGCGAGCTCTTTCATCCTTGCACTGGAGCGGACCCTGACCTCTGGGGACCGACCACAGACAGCGGGCGGGCCAGATGCAGCCCACGGGCCACCCCTTGTCCAGGTCTGCTCTAGAGGCTCTCTGGAAGTCAAAAACGCCCTCCCAGAGCCTCTGTGCGAGCAAAAAATCAGCTGGCTAGCACACACATGCATACTGGAGCTGAGCTAGAGCAACATCTCGCAGGCCAGCAGGTATGGCTCTGGGTGCCACCTGTGGCACCCATGCCATAGGTTCGCCATCACTGATCTTCAACAGGCGTAGCTCAAGAGATATGACCGTCGTTCTTCTCCCTCCAATTTTTTCCCTTGACAATTTAGTGGCAGTCACTTCTGGCCACTTTCTTCTTAAGCAAAAAACGGGGCATTTTGTGGGGGGCACCCCTCTGTCTTTAAGCACAAACTCTCGACAGGAGGAATTTGCAAACCATCCGCAGTACAGCTTCTTTCTGTCCCGAGATTGGATTTTACTATTACAAGCCTCGCCTGCGTAGGAGGCATCTAGCAAGGGAAGGCAGCCAAACTCTGACTAGAGACAGAGATAAAAATCAGGTTTGCTTAGGGCTGGAGGCAAGCAGCCATATGCAACAGGGGCTGGGACACACCACTGCTTTGCTGGCTCTGCAAATGCATCCCCCCACAACCCCCACCTCACCCGAGCACTTTTTAAAAGAATAAGCTAAAAAGTATGTGAGATGCTGAATCTTTTCCCCCCCCCTGCAGCTGGGGGCCCCTTTGCATTTCTCCACCCAACTGGACAGCTCTCAGGCCGGGAGTGAGATCCAGAGCTTGAGGTCAAGAGGCCGGGCCCACTTGCTGGGAGCTGTGGCTGGGCTGCGATTCTCACACGCCTTAGGCTTTCCTGGAAAACGCCTTCGCTCTGATCACTGCTTGCAGGCCACTTCAAATCCTAATCAACCCACTTGAAGAGGAGACATGGATCTCTTTGGGGACTGGGCCTCACCACAGCCCAGGATCTCCTGAAGAGAATGATGAGATAGCGGTTGTTGGAGTAGGCCTCGGCCTACCTGCTTTGCCGTGTATGAAGAAGTTGTTTTGGTTTTCGTTTCACCTCACCCTCATTTTTTTTTTTCATTTTTGCCTCAATATTAAGAAAAGCAAAACAAAAACAAAGTTAGATGCAAAACCACAGACGAATTTCAAATTCAAAGCATTGCTCCTGGCCTTTGTTATCTCGTCCATCCTGATAGGGAGAAGCCTGAGGACAATCCTATGAGATATTTCTGGCTGAAGGTCACAGATAGTGCTGTTGAGTAGCCAGAAATCCAAAGCAGCAGCTGCTGCCGTTGCCTGCCTTACTCCTCAAGTGTTTATTTTCTCTCTCTCTCTCTCTCTCTCCCTTTCAGAAAGTTAGTTTTGTGCATTACAAATTGAACCTGAGGGGGGGGAAACATTATTAGAAAGGTATAGAAAGTGCGCTTCTTTGGCTCCCTCTTGTGGTCGTTGCTAAAAAGATGGAAATTGTCACTGATCTTCACTGGAGCTGCTTTTACATAAATCCTATGCACCAAGAAGACTCTATATTAGGAAAGGCTATTTTAGGACATAAGTCCTCAAATGATAGATCAAAAGAGTATTGAACTAATCTATATGACACTAAAAGTACCTAACAGAGTAATTAGATTTAAATATAGCTTGTGGTTTTTTTTTCCAGGAGCTCAAGGTGATACCGAACACTTTCTTTTTCTTTTTCTCCCTGCAATAGCCCAGGTTCAATTGAAAGAGTGAATCTCTGGCTCAAAGCCACTCAATGAGAGTGCATAGCTTAGAGGAATATAATACTCCAGAATTACAGATCGACTCCAGAACTATGATTGCTGTGAGCCGCCCCGAGTCTGCGGAGAGGGGCGGCATACAAATCTGATTGATTGATAAATAAATAAATAAATAAATAAATAAATAAATAAATAAATAAATAAATAAATAAATAAATAAATAAATAAATAAATAAATAAATAAATGTACTTATTTATTTATCTGTTTGATTGATTGATTGATTGATTCTTTCTTTCCTTCTTTCTTTCTTTCATTGTATTTATATGCCATCCAAAAAGTCCAAAAAAGCCTATCTATCATCTATCGTCTGTCTGTCTGTCTGTCTGTCTATCTATCTATCTGTCTGTCTGTCTGTCTGTATTTATATGTCACTCTGAGTCCAAAAAGGACTCAGAGAGGCTAACAATAATCATAAATATAGCAACAATAAAAATACAGCAATAAAAATCAACAGTGTAATAAAATCTATAATGTCCTAAAAAGCATGCATACTTACAGTCAATCCTAATTCCAGACCTGCTGGAAAGGCCAGGTCTTAATGGCTTTTTGGAAGACCGGTAGGGTGGAGATAGTATGGATCTCTGGGGGCAGTTGATTCCAGAGGATCAGAGCTGCAACAGAAAAGATTCTTCCCCAAGCCTACAACTATTCTTGTGGTGTGACGGGAACAACCTAGAACTGAACACACTCAAAACCATAGAAATGGTGGTAGACTTTAAGAGAAACCCTTCCACCCTTCCACCTCTCCCAATACTAGACAACACAGTATCAACAGTAGAGACCTTTAAATTCCTAGGTTCTATCATATCTCAAGACCTAAAATGGTCACCTAACATCAAAAACATAATCAAAAAAGCACAACAAAGAATGTTCTCTCTGCGCCAGCTCAAGAAGCTCAAACTGCCCAAGGAGCTGCTGATACTGTCTGGTTTGGTGCTGCAACCCAACAGGACCGACACAGACTTCAGAGGATGATCAGAACTGCAGAAAAAACAATTGCTGCCAACCTGCCTTCCATTGAGGACCTGTATATTACATGAGTCAAAAAGAGGGTGGTGAAAATATTTACTGACCCCTCACATCCTGGACATAAACTGTTTCAACTCCTACTCTCAAAACGTTGCTACAGAGCACTGCACACCAAGACAAATAGACACAAGAACAGTTTTTCCCGAATGCCATCACTCTACTAAACAAATAATTTCCTCAACACTGTCAGATTTTTTACTAAATCTGCACTTCTATTTCTACTAGTTTTTCTCATCATTCCTATCATCCTTTTCCTCCCACTTAGGACTGTATGACTGTAACTTGTTGCTTGTATCCTAAGACTTTTTATTAATATTGATTGTTTCTTCATTGCTTATTTGACTCCTATGACAATCATTAAGTGTTGTGCCACATGATTCTTGACAAATGTATCTTTTTCTTTTATGTACGCTGAGAGCATCTGCACCAAGACAAATTCCTTGTGTATCCAATCACACTTGGCCAATAAAAAATTCTATTCTATTCTATATTCTATTCTATTGCTCACCTCCACCCGTTTCAAGCTTGATCCTAAATCACTTCAGAGTCCAGCCTTCCTCAATCGCTGGCTTTTCAGAATTGTTAGGACTAGAATTCCCAGTTTTGTTTTAATATAGGCTTGAGATGCACTTTCCTAGGTGAATCCAACCAGATCACTGGAACGAATGTAGATCAAGAGTTTCCCAGAGCATGGGTGCATGGGGAGAGGTTCATTTTAAAAAGTCAAGCTATGGCCACGATCATGTGATTGAAGCCCCACCCCTTGCACACATAAAATGTGTTTCAAAGGGCACTGCTTTGATTGGGTGATTATGATGGCCCGTTTTGCATTTATTTTACTCTTCTCCCATCTTGGGTAGATGCTCCTTCTCCAGACCAAGGAAGACATGCTTGGATCTACTGTGAATTGCAATAGTTTGCTAAAGACTTCTGAATCCCAGCTACTTCACAAAGCAGCAGCAAAATCATTACTCTTCCTAGTCTTGATTTTTTGCCTTGTTTAGATAAACAAGAAGTAGATGATTACCCTGTTTTCCCCAAAATAAGACATCCCCTGATAATAACCCCATTCAGATTTTTGAGTGCATGGCAGTAAGGCCAAGCGCTTAGTTCAGGGTTCAAAAAAAAATATAAGACAGGGTCTTATTTTTGAGGAAACACAGGAGTTTTGTGTAAAGATGGGGCTATGGAGCAAATTTAAACTCTTCTGTATTTGTCTTTTGAATCAGGATTCAATTGAGAGGATCTATTACAAAGTAACATGGGATCCAGTGGTGGGATTCAATTTTTTTAAACTAACAGTTCTGTGGGCATGGCTTGGTGGGCCTGGTGCAGCTTGGTTAGTGGGCATGGCAGGGGAAGGGTACTGCAAAATCCCCATTCCCGCCCTACCCCTCTAACCTGCTTTCCAGCTCCCTTCTCCTGTGCAGGGCAACAAAAGAAGACCCAGCCAATCAGCTGAGACTCGGGAGGCAGCGAATAGATGGGGGCGGGGTCAGCCAGAGGTGGTATTTGCCAGTTCACTGAACTACTCAAAATTTCTGTTACCAGTTCACTAAAACCGGTCAGAACTGGTAGAATATCTCTAATGGGATCGCACAATTTAAAGCCCACCACTCCCTCTCTGGAAGGAGAGTCTTCCCTTATAATTTATCTAACAATTCTCTATATTATATAATAATATAATAGTATAATATTTAATTGAATAATTCCTTGATATTTAATCTCATTTGATTATTATATCACAACATAAGATATTCTAATTTCTAATTTGCTTTCTATCCTATTTCGTCTAATCCCCATATGAATTTCTTTAGTACATACTCAATCTTGAGCAATTTGATACCATCTTGATCTGGCCACTAAAGGATATGAATGGATTTTAATGGGTTTTAGATTGTTTTTATATTGTTTTTAATATGTTGTACGCCATCCAGAGTCCATAAAGAGTTAGGCAGCCTTTAAGTGTGATAAATAAATAAAATAAATATTCTAAAATAGGAAAGAATTCTTTATTGGCCATGTGTGATTAGACACCCAAGGAATTTGTCTTAGGTGTATTTGCTCTCAATGTACATAAAAAGAAAAAGAATACTGTACATTCATCAAGAATCATAAGATTACAACAGTGATAATCTAGGTTACTAATAAGCTATCAAATCGTACTGGGAAACAGATAAAAACAATATAATTGAAAGAAACAAGCAACATGGTTATAGTAGTAAGTGGGAAGAGAAAGATACTAGTAAGGAAGAGAAGAATAATAGTAATACAGTCTTAGTAAATTATTTGACAGTGACCATAGGGATGCTGTAATGGTCATAGATGTGAAAAATGGTCGTAAGTCACTTTTTTCAGTGCTGTTCTAACTTCAAAAGGTTGCTAAATGAACTGTTGTAAATCGAGGACTACCTGTAGTTCCAGTGGAATGAGTGCGTTGTTGGAGAAGAGACAGTATGGTCACACCATAGGTACGTTCCTCCCGGTTTGTACCAGTTCTATAGAACCAGTAGCAAACCACTGTTGATATCACAGAATCAGTTCTATCAGTGCTGGTCCATAGATGCCACTATCTTTTGGGGGGTGATTTACTTTTTTGGAAAAAAATTGTTTGGGGATTTTTTGGGGGGGGGTGATTTTTTTCTTCTGCATATGCACAGAAGCTGAATTACGAACACTGCCTGTGCGTGGTTATATTTTTTTTAAAAAATGTAAATTTTTGGTGCTGCACATATGCGCGTGCGGCCACATAGCGTGGGAGAAAGCAAACTAGCAGCAAGGTAACTTAGAACCCACCCTTGTATCTCACCATCCCATCACTTCTGAGGCACCTCTGTTCTCATTGCCTTCAGGATAATGGGTGGCCTCCTGTTACAAATTTCACATCCCTTGAAGCTGTGATGGGACAATGTATGTTAAGGAAGGGAGAAATGTTACTTCTATACTGGGGCTCTCTGAGCTGGGTTGTTTTCTTCCACATGTTTCGTTACCCAAACTAGGAAACATCAGTACTGATGCTTTGGTCTGAAAGAAAACAACTGAGCTCAGAGAACACCCAGGACCCCTTATTTCAACCTTAAACTATAAATATTCTTTGATTGATGATTTGATTTGATTTGATTTGATTTATTATTTTATATTTTATTTTATTTTATTATTATTCTTTATTTTATTTTTTATTTATTTATTTATTTATTTATTTATTTTATTTTATTTTATTTTATTTTTTATTTTATTATTTTATTTTATTATTTTATTATTTTATTTTATTTTATTTTATTTTATTATTTTATTATTTTATTTTATTTTATTTTATTTTATTTTATTTTATTTTATTTTATTTTATTTTATTTTATTTTATTTTATTTTATTTTATTTTATTTTATTTTATTTATTATTTTATTTTATTTTATTTTATTGACACACCTTGGAAAGAAAATAGCCCACACCTATAGAAATATTGATCTTCCAAAGTAGTAAAGGCATAAGAGCACTGTCCTTTTTGTGTGTGTGCTAAAAATACTTAGGTACTGTACTAGAGAAGGAAGGACAATTAAAAAAACCTGTTAAGTATTCAATAAATAGTGCATAAACATATTAACCCCACTGTGGGGGCAGCAGCTGATTACTGATTACAGTGATCCCTCGAGTTTCGCGATCTCGATGTTCGCTAAACGCTATATCGCGAGTTTTCAACCCGGAAGTAAACAACACCATCTGCGCATGCGTGGCCTTTTTTTCTATGGCCACGCATGCGTAGATGGTGGAGTTTCCCCACCGGGCTGAGCGGCTTCCCCTGGGTCTTCCCCCTCTTGCCCCGGTAAGTGGCGCGAGCAAAGGCGTGGGCGCGCGCGCGGGGCCCGCTTCCCAGCTGGGAAGCAACAACACCAACCGGGTGGGTGGGGGAAGCCCCGGCGGCGCGCGCGCGAGGCCCGCTTCCCAGCTGGGAAGCAACAGCACTAACCGGGTGGGTGGGGGAAGCCCCTGCGGCGCGCGCGCGAGGCCCGCTTCCCAGCTGGGAAGCAACAGCACTAACCGGGTGGGTGGGGGAAGCCCCTGCGGCGCGCGCGCGAGGCCCGCTTCCCAGCTGGGAAGCAACAGCACTAACCGGGTGGGTGGGGGAAGCCCCTGCGGCGCGCGCGCGAGGCCCGCTTCCCAGCTGGGAAGCAACAACACTAACCGGGTGGGTGGGGGAAGCCCCTGCGGCGCGCGCGCGAGGCCCGCTTCCCAGCTGGGAAGCAACAACACTAACCGGGTGGGTGGGGGAAGCCCCGGCGGCGCGCGCGCGAGGCCCGCTTCCCAGCTGGGAAGCAACAGCACTAACCGGATGGGTGGGGGAAGCCCCTGCGGCGCGCGCGCGAGGCCCGCTTCCCAGCTGGGAAGCAACAACACTAACCGGGTGGGTGGGGGAAGCCCCTGCGGCGCGCGCGCGAGGCCCGCTTCCCAGCTGGGAAGCAACAACACTAACCGGGTGGGTGGGGGAAGCCCCGGCGGCGCGCGCGCGAGGCCCGCTTCCCAGCTGGGAAGCAACAGCACTAACCGGGTGGGTGGGGGAAGCCCCTGCGGCGCGCGCGCGAGGCCCGCTTCCCAGCTGGGAAGCAACAACACTAACCGGGTGGGTGGGGGAAGCCCCGGCGGCGCGCGCGCGGATAAGCAGCAGCAGCGAGGCGGCGGGGAAACCCCAATCTTCGGCTCCTCGCTGCTGCGGTGGAAGTAAAAACACCATCTGCGCATGCGCAGATGGTGTTTTTACTTCCGCACCGCTACTTCGCGAAAAATCGATCATCGCGAGGGGTCCTGGAACGGAACCCTCGCGATGATCGAGGGACCACTGTATATAGTAGGAGTGAGACGAAGGCAATGGAGCAGGAAAAGCTGTAGCACTTTAGCTAGGTGAAGATGAGGACTTGTGAGGACTTCAGACTTTTTCATTAATGGGCTGGGCAGGAGTTGAAGACAATATTGTGTGGCCAAGGGTGAAAGCTGAGACCGTGAAACTCTGAATGTGCTGAGGGACAGTGCATACAGGAGAGGACTTAAAGCACAGGAGAAAACCATACTTTCTGTTTCTCCTGGGAGCATCCGCTAGGGGGAGACAGGGGATCAAATTAAAGGGTTTTATACAATACTTATTCCAATACTTGCTTTATACTCTCCCCCCCCCTCATACTAGTGTTCTTTGTTATGTGAAGAAATAACTGCCCAAGAGCCAAGCAACTTGGCATTAGCTCTCAGCTAGGGAGTTCCTCAAATTCTGTGCCATATTTAGAAGAAAACTCTGCTACTTATTCTCATTTCTGTGTTTTTAAAATAAAAGGGATATGCTACAAAAGCCCTTTGTGTTTAACTGGGTAAAATGGTGCATCATAGCACAAACCATTTTCAACTAAGGTACCTCAAATGGGCTAACTTTCAGGAAGGAAGGAAGGAAGGAGGGAGGGAGGGAGGGAGGAAGGAAGGAGGAAGGAGGAAGGAAGGAAGGAAGGAGGAAGGAAGGAAGGAAGGAAGGAAGGAGGAAGGAAGGAAGGAAGGAGGAGGAAGGAAGGAAGGAAGGAGGGAGGGAGGAAGGAAGGAGGAAAGAGGAAGGAAGGAAGGAGGAAGGAGGAAGGAGGAAGGAAGGAAGGAAGGAGGAAGGAAGGAAGGAAGGAGGAAGGAAGGAAGGAAGGAGGAAGGAGGAAGGAGGAAGGAAGGAGGGAGGAAGGAAGGAAGGAGGAAGGAAGGAAGGAAGGAGGAAGGAGGAAGGAAGGAAGGAAGGAGGAAGGAGGAAGGAGGAGGAAGGAAGGAAGGAAGGAGGAAGGAAGGAAGGAGGAAGGAAGGAGGAAGGAGGAAGGAGGAAGGAAGGAAGGAAGGAAGGAAGGAAGGAAGGAAGGAAGGAAGGAAGGAAGGAAGGAAGGGTTTTCAATTCTCACTGACATTTTCCCAGAAAGAAATTTAGTGGAGAAGTTAACAGAAAGTTGGAAGTTTTTTCTCCTGCCTCTGATTCCCCCCCCCTCCCCTGCCCATCATCATTCTGGTTTTGTTTAGATAGGGAAATATCTCTGAAATGATGATCCAACATGGCACAACTTATCTAGTTACAAATAAAGATGGGGATACCATTCTGAAATCAAATCGGATCAGATTTCATTTTTTTTATTTCGGTTTGAAATTTGGTGACATCTTTTTGAAATTTCCACCTTTACCATTAAATGCCTAAAGTGATCCTTGACACTCTCTGCAAGGCATAGATTCCCTACATACCATCCAAAACCAGGTACATAGTTGCGTGAAATCTGCATATACAGTACTATATTTTCACATTAATATAATGTGATTGGCTTTATTTGGCTATAATGTGCTGCGTGAACGTAGCCACTGTGATTGATAAATTATTGATTATGGCCTAGCATGCTATGTAAATCTAACTGTACCTTTTGCAAATGCACCATGATGTAGCAAAATATGTGAATCAAGTCTTCCAATAAAGAGGAATGGCTAATCTTTCCAACTTTCAGGTTAGAGGCAGGGAGGCAGAACCAATTAAGTTGTTCCGCCCCAGGCGCCTGATGGATCCAAAAGGTTTTCAGAAGGCACTTGGGGTTCTTCCAGATACACTTGGGGTTCTTCCAGCAGAGTCTCTGGCTGAGGCCTGGAACAAGGCGGCAGCGGAGGCCCTTGACCGAATTGCGCCACTGCGACCTCTCCGCGGCGCTATACCCCGTAGAGCCCCATGGTTCAACAAGGAGCTCCGGGAGTTGAAACGCCAGAAGAGACGTCTAGAGAAGCGATGGAGGAAGAATAAGTCCGAATCCGATCGAACACTTGTAAGAGCTCATATTAAGACTTACAAAGTGGCGCTCAAGGCGGCAAGATGCGCGTATCATGCCACCTTGATTGCATCAGCGGAATCCCGCCCGGCCGCTCTGTTTAGGGTGACCCGCTCCCTTCTTAACCAGGGGGGAGTTGGGGAGCCCTTACAGAGTAGTGCCGAAGACTTTAACATGTTTTTCGCTGATAAAATCGCTCGGATCCGAGCAGACCTCGACTCCAATTGTAAAACAGAGTCGACTGACAACGAATCAGTCGAGGTGACTGGAGATAAATGTCTTTGTCCATCTGTATGGGGGGAGTTTGACTTGGTGACACCTGATGAAGTGGACAAGGCCATTGGAGCTGTAAGCTCCGCCACTTGTTTACTGGATCTGTGTCCCTCTTGGTTGGTTTCGGCCAGTCGAGAGGTGACATGGAGCTGGGTCCAGGAGATTGTCAATGCCTCCTTGGGGAGGGGGTCCTTTCCGGCTCCTTTTAAGGAGGCACTTGTGCGCCTCCTCCTCAAGAAGCCTTCCCTGGACCCAGCCGTGCTAAATAACTACCATCCAGTCTCCAACCTTCCCTTTATGGGGAAGGTTGTTAAGAAGGTGGTGGCGCTTCAACTCCAGCGGTCCTTGGAAGAAGCCGATTATCTAGGTCCTCAACAGTCTGGATTCAGGCCCGGTTACAGCACAGAAACTGCTTTGGTCGCGTTGATGGATGATCTCTGGTGGGCCCGGGACAGGGGCTTGTCCTCTGTCCTGGTGCTTCTTGACCTCTCAGCGGCTTTCGATACCATCGACCATGGTATCCTTCTGCGCCGGCTGGAGGGGTTGGGAGTGGGAGGCACTGTTCTTCAGTGGTTCTCCTCCTACCTCTCCGGTCAGTCGCAGTCGGTGTTAGTGGGGGGTCAGAGGTCGACCTCTAGGTCTCTCCCTTGTGGGGTACCTCAGGGGTCGGTCCTCTCCCCCCTGCTATTTAATATCTATATGAAACCGCTGGGTGAGATCATCCAAGGGCATGGGGTGAGGTATCATCAATATGCCGATGATACCCAGTTATACATCTCCACCCCATGTCCAGTCAACGAAACAGTGGAAGTGATGTGCCGGTGCCTTGAGGCTGTTGGGGCCTGGATGGGTGTCAACAAACTCAAACTCAACCCAGACAAGACGGAGTAGCTGTGGGTCCTGCCTCCCAAGGACAATTCCATCTGTCCGTCCATTACCCTGGGGGTAGAATCATTGACCCCCTCAGAGAGGGTTCGCAACTTGGGCGTCCTCCTCGATCCACAGCTCACACTAGAGAAACACCTTTCAGCTGTGGCGAGGGGGGCGTTCGCCCAGGTTCACCTGGTGCACCAGTTGCGACACTATTTGGACCAGGAGTCACTACTCACAGTCACTCATGCCTTCATCACCTCAAGACTCGACTACTGTAATGCTATCTACATGGGGCTACCTTTGAAAAGTGTTCGGAAAGTTCAGATCATGCAAAACCAAACAATGTCGCTTGGCGGGACCCAGAGGAAGAGCCTTCTCTGTGGCGGCCCCAACCCTCTGGAACCAACTCCCCCCCAGAGATTAGAATTGCCCCCACCCTCCTTGCCTTTCGTAAGCTGCTTAAAACCCACCTCTGCCGCCAGGCATGGGGGAACTAAGATACACTTTCCCCCTAGGCCTTCACAATTTTATGCATGGTATGTTTGTATGTATGATTGGTTTTTATATAATGGGTTTTTAACTGTTTTTTAGTATTGGATTTTGTTGTACTGTTTTACTGCTGTTGTTAGCCACCCCGAGTCTGCGGAGAAGGGCGGCATACAAATCCAATAAATAATAATAATAATAATAATAATAATAATAATAATAATAAGAAGAAGAAGAAGAAGAAGAAGAAGAAGAAGAAGAAGAAGAAGAAGAAGAAGAAGAAGCCCAAGTCCATTCATAGCTAGGCTTAAGTGTCACAGTAATTGCAGAGAAGAACAATAGGGTAATAAATCTGCCTTGAAAGTTCAGATGATTTCATAAGGATCCTGGCTAGCACAATTCACAGATTTGGAAAAACATCAGATTAGAGAAACCTGGCTTAATGGATCAACAGGTACTTTTTCATCATTGTACCAGATGTACCAGATGTACCAGATGCAAGACCCAACCTGTTGACAAAGGCATTTGATCCACCTGTATGCCCAGAGGGCATTTGTGCCCTCCTTTTAGTGGATTTCTGCCAGCCATAGTTTACTCTGTTTGGGCATGTGTGTTCATTGAGTAAAGGTTCTTCTACCTGATCAAAGAGCCATGAAGCAAGATATTATAACCGAAGAGGCACACATTGTAGGGAAAGGTTAAGTCTAGCACTGAGCTGGTAACATCATCAGAAGTGGGTTCCTACCAGTGACATCTGGTGAATGCGTTCCGATGGTAGCCCGCCGATGATGCAATTTTGGCACGACGGCTCTGGTGTTGTCTTTATTGGTCCGTGCGTGCTGCCATTTTTTGGGGGGGTCATTTTTTGCAATTTTTCGCCGCACTGAGCATGCGCGGAAATAAAACCGTCCCTCTGAGCATGCACGGAAGTAAACTCATGCAAGGGAACATCGTGATGCGCATCGGTAGGAAAGCTAAGAGGAACCCACCCCCAGGGAGCATATATTACGTGCTGGAAGCAGTAATGGACTGCTGGTTAGGCGGACCAGTGCGCAGCTTCAGTTGGAAAAATGCACACCCGCAACTGTCTCAGAGGACGCATCAGTAACTCCAAAAATGAATGGCCCTTCACTGGCTGGAAGCACAAATGGAAATGGCCTCAGATTAGCAATGCTAATGAGTCTACGGAGAGGGCGGCATACAAATTAATTAATTAATTAAATAAATAAATAATCAATCAATCGATCGATCAATTAATTAATTAACAAACAAACAAATAAACAAATGCCTTCACTAAAGAACAGGCGGAGGGACGTAGAGACAATGCCTATCTAAACCTACTTTCCTCTTGTAATCAGTAGGTCATGAGGCGCTAAAGAATCAGCACTGTTGGGCTTGGAACGCCAACAATTGCCACCTCAACTTCATCATATGAGAATGGCTAAATCTTCCCAAGAGTTGTACCATTAATTGGGGGCTTGCTAGAACAAGAAAACTCTGAGCTCTTCAATTTGTGGCCTGCTAGGAGCCTACCTACAAGGGAAAGTCTGTATTCTACCACCCCAGGAGTCCATTTAAATTCATGCCTACTACTTCAGTGATTCCATCCAGTCACCTCATTCTTGTCATCTCCTCCTTTTTTTGCCCTCAATCTTTCCCAGCATTAGGCTCTTCTCCAGTGAGTCCTTCCTTCTCATTAGGTGGCCAAAGTATTTGAGTTCCATCTTCAGGATCTGGCCTTCTAAAGAGCAGTCAGGGTTGACCTCCTCTAGGACTGACCGGCTTGATCGCCTTGCAGTTCAAGGGACTCACAGGAGTCTTCTCCAGCACCATAGTTCAAAGGCCTCGATTCTTTGGCTTTCAGCCTTCCTTATGGGCCAACTTTCAATCATATATTGCAACTGGGAAAATCTTAGCCTTGACTATGTGCTTTTGTGGGCAGGGTGATGTCTCTGCTTTTTAGTATGCCATCTAGATTTGCCATAGTTTTCTTCTCCAGGAGCAAGCATCTTTTAATTTCTTGGCTGTAGTATCCATCTGCGCTGATCTTGGAGCCCAGGAAAATAAAATCTGTCACTACCTCTATTTCTTCCCCCTTTATCTGTGTGTGTGTGTGTGTATATATATATATATGAGTGTGTGTGTATATATATACAGTATATGAGTTTAGGGTTTATTATGGGTTTTGCTGTTCTTATTACTAATTATTTGACTTGTTTATTGTGTGTACTATTTATTCTTCTAAACCACCCTAAGTCCCATTGGGATTGGGTGGCATAGAAGTCAACTAAATTAAATCAAATTAAATTATTTGTCAGGAATTGAGAGGGCTGGATGCCATGATTTTAGTTTTCTTACTGTTTCAAGCCACTTTCCTCCTTCACCCTCATCAACACTGGCTACTGTATAGCTTTGTCTAAATGCAATGATAGTGCAACTTTATTGCATGTATCCAGTGATGAGCTTATTTACTTTGCAAGAATGAAGGGGGAAATTAGATGCCAGCTAAGATACATGGGTTCAAGGCAGTGTTCCCTCTAATTTTTTGGGGGGGTGGGCGGAAAAGTATAGTGTCTGAGCAGCAGTCCCTTCGGGACTGGGCAGCACAAAAATAATAATAAATAAATAAATAAATAAACAAACAAACTAACTAACAAACAAATAAAAAACCCACCCTGTTTTGCCTCAGAGAATTTCAAAATAAAATACTGTACTGTGTGTCTATAACAGTGAGCTCATAATAGGGCAACTCTATCAATATCAAAATGCCACTTAAATAGTTGAGCTAGTTTCAAACTAGATTTTGATTTTCTTTCTCTCTTCCTTACGCCCATTCTTTTTCTTTCTCTTTTCCTTCCTCTCTTTTTTCTATCTGTTTCTCTCTCTTCCTCTCTTCCTCTCTCTCTCCTTCCCTCTCACTCTTTCCCTCTCGGCTTCTGGGCAGGTTTGAAAAACTCTGAGTTGATGATGATTTTTAAGTGAGCGATTGCTCACTGCTCAGCTTAGAGGGAACTATGGTTCAAGGTAGACTCCAGGGCAAACTTTGCCCCTTAAATAAAAGTTCAGTGTCAATACTGACTGATAACCTGAGTTAACACTTAATTACATCAACTGCAAAGCAGGAAAAACACTGCAACCCCAGGTCAAGATCTAGTTCTAGGCCTCTGGAATTTAGCACACTTAGATTGTACCCACTTAGTCTCTTGTTTGAGCTATGGTCCCACCAATTACTTTATTTTATTTTAGTTATTTTATTTTATATTTTATATTATTTATTTTATTTTATTTTATTTATTTTATTTTATTATTTTATTTTTTATGTATGTATGTATGTATGTATGTATGTATGCATGTATGTATGTATGCATGCATGTATGTATGTATATAGGTTCTCCATAGGGCTGTTCTCTGACAAATTCAGGGAAGAAGAGTGAACTGAGCATGTTTCTGGGAGCCCCAGATTTTTGGTTCACTGCATCCAATGCTTTTTCCCAGTAGAAATGAATGGTGTGGTCAATATGAGTACGAAGGGGATCCCAAATTATTAAAATAACTGTTGAAGTTATATTTTAACTAAATACTTGTACAGATAGTCCCTACTTATCAACTGCCCTGTTTGGCAACTCTTCAAATTTTTGACAGTGCTGAAAAAATAACTTTACAGCCAATCGTCACGTGACTGTTGCTGCTACCGCAGCAGGGTCATAGACGTGAGATATGGATGCTTTGCAACTGGCAGATTTTTATGACCATCACAATGTCCTGTGGTCAAATGATCATCATTTGCACACTTCGCAACTAGCTTCTCAAATACAGATTCGTATTTTGGATGGGATCATCTTTTCATTTTGCCTCTGAATGAAAATTATTCCCATTTTCCCATTTCCCCATCTCCACCTTGAAGCAAGCGAGACAGAACAGAATATACTCGGAGAGGGTGTATATATATCCCTTTTATTCCATATGTTCCCCACTGATCACGAGACACATAATGATTAAAGCAAACAAGTCCAGTGAGAATATATATTGAGAGAACTGCAACCAGCAATTTTAAAACAAGACGAGACATGTTTGTTAGTTACCAGAGCATAACTCTAGGGCTTCAGCTGAAATTCTGTTCATTTCTTTCCAATCCCTTATGATGGAAAAGAACCTGCATGTTTGGGGGGTGGGGAGAGAGAATAAAGAAAAAAAGAGGGAGGAGATTTATTTTTTAATTTTTAACATGTATATGTTACCCTATAATAACAAAGCTATTAATTTTACAAAGTGATTTGGTTTCTAATTTAATTCTTGCAAAAGCAAAGTCTTCTCCCTGCTTCTAGAAAGTGAAGTCATAAAACATTTTTGCACGCATCGAGACTGAGTGCTGCTGTTCAGGGCAATTCTAAACACACTCCGCAAGTCTGAATCAGTTGAATTCTTTAATGCCCGTATAAGCTTACGAAATTGGATGCTCTGTTTCAGTCATTCTCATTCTTGCTAAGGTCCCAGCAAGCGGCAGCACATCGCTGATCTCAAATCAAAACCTCCCCACAAAATCTAAGCAAGGTTTGGATGTCAAAGGATGAAGGCCACCACAGAAGCTCAGGATTTCAGGGTAGACTGGGAAGTCAAAAAAAACATGTCAGGAAAAAAGTACTGTATTGGCAAACAATCTTTCTTTTCTTTCTTTCATAGAAACATAGAAGACTGACGGCAGAAAAAGACCTCATGGTCCATCTAGTCTGCCCTAATACTATTTCCTGTATTTTATCTTACAATGGATATATGTTTATCCCAGGCATGTTTAAATTCAGTTACTGTGGATTTACCAACCTGTATTTTATCTTACAATGGATATATGTTTATCCCACGCATGTTTAAATTCAGTTACTGTGGATTTACCAACCACATCTGCTGGAAGTTTGTTCCAAGGATCTACTACTCTTTCAGTGAAATAATATTTTCTCACGTTGCTTTCTTTGTTTGTTTGTTTCTTTGTTTGTTTATTTCTTTGTTTGTTTGTTTGTTTGTCTCTCTCTCTCTCTCTCTCTCTCTCTCTCTTTCATTCTTTCTTTCTTTCTTTTTTGAATTTGTATGCAGCCCAACTCCCAGGAACTCTAGGCGGCTCACAACTAAAAAAAGGAAATCATACAATGTAATATTACAACCCCTTAAAGAACAGTTTATGGAACAATAAATCACTTGTCGTCCTTATCAGAAATTTAGCTCAGCTTAAGGCAGCCTTGACTCTCTCCTCCACGTGAAGATGTAGGAGTAGAAAAACACATGTGGAGGACATTTAAATGTATGTATAACTTCCTTATAGGCAGATACATTGTCTTATCTAGATTCTAGACTCTAGACCAGGGGTGTCAAATTCAAGGTGCTTAGATGTGGCCCATGAAGCCTCCCTGCAGACAGTGAAGAACTGAGCCACAGAGTTCAGGAAGGCATTTTCCCTGGCAGAAAGTTGCAGGAGGCCATCCCAGCCAAAAGCAAAGCTTCGGAGTCCATTTTTGCTGGCAGAGCAATCGGGCTGCCACAGCCCTCACCCACCCACAAGTGATGTCAAGCTGGCCATGACCACCCCGCACCCCCCTCCCAGGTTAAACACAACCCTGATGTGCCCCTCAATGAAATCGAGTTTGACATCTCTGGTCTAGACCACGAGTGAACATAGTTTTCATGGGAGAAGGTATACCAGCTAGTTCCGGCCATGGATATGAATGATCTATTTTGGGGGTTTTAAATTGTTATTTGTATTGTTTTAAAACGTTGGGCACAGTCCAGAGACCAGGAAGAGTTGGGCGGCTTGTCAATCAATCAATCAATCAATCAAATAAATAAATAAATAGAAAAAATAAAGTAAAGTAAAGTAAAGTAAAATAAAATAATAAAGTTGAAAGAAGGAAGCACAGAAAGAGAATTTGCCCCTTATTTATTTGTCCTGCCTTCATATAAAACCCGATCCTTTAATTGCACACCAACCAACTCTCGCCTTTCCAAAGAGGTTTCTCTGGTATAATGAAACCTAATAGCCGTGGGAGACTTCCGGGGGGGGGCTTGGTCGATGCGGAGCTGGTGAGTGAACCGCTGCTCTCCCAGCACGACTTTTATTGCCTTTAAATATAAAATCAGATACCCAACTTGGAGGGAAGGGTGTCGTAAGAGGTGGTTATGCTGTGCCCGATGTGAGAGTCGCTAGCTCACACCGGCACAAGCTTTTTTAAACCGCCAGGACCGGGCAAAAAAGAAGCCAGCATTTGCTGGCCCTAAGACATGGCCGCCCCGTAAACATCGAGGAGGAAGTGAGAAGAGATCGGTGAGCCTCAGCAATTACCCTAAAATAACAATCTTAATTCGGAAACTTCTGGTGTAATTGAACAATCGTGGGAAAGACGGTAAAAGGATAGAAGAGCTCAAAGTCGAAACAAGCGGCGATTAAAAGGGTTGAGCGACAGGAGAAGCAAGAGACAGCGTGCGGTGACAGGAGATTCGGGTGTGTGACAGGAGAGCTGGGTTGAAGGGACGGAGACGGAACGGAGAGGAGACGGATATAACCGGGTGATACGATCTTAAAGTTTGAAGCCTAAATTTTCACGAATACTTAGAATACCAGATGGAATAGGAGTAGCGAAAGCAGGGATTTAAAAAACCTCCGGCGTGAGCTTTCATTATGGACGTCACACCAACGTGATTAAACCTCCCCCCACTTCCGAAAACATAGAGCTACGAAAGTAGAAAGGAGAAACAGCAAGATAACGTCCTGGAGATCTACACCCCTCCATTTTGCTTAGCCGGTTCTTTTGATCTATTTGATTTATCTGGTTTGCGTTTGCCTTTGGACCTTTTAAGGACTTAAAATCCCATAAAACACAGAAGGTATAATTTTAAAGAGACAAGAACCTGATTTAACAGATATCAACTTGACTGGGCTGGTTTTCAATATCACTATAGCAGACCTTCCCATAGGAAACATAGGAAACTAGACCTACTCATTTTTGGAACAATCTGGACTAAATCTGGACAAAAATAAATATTAGAATCAAGGAACATCTATTGGTTAATATATAAGATTAAAGGAAACAAAAGACAGACACTGGACTGGAAAACAATTAGATGAAATCAAAGTAATTGCTGTTATTAACTAATAATATCTCCGATCAACTGTAATTAAATGTAAACTGTAATTAAATGCAATCAACTAACGAATTAATTAAGTGATTAATGGATGTAAGAATTTGCTAAAATTATAATATATCATTATCATTATTATTTAAATCTCTACCTCTACTCTACCTCTACTCTACTCTTAGAAATTGTTTATCTAGAATACCTACAAGAATTTACTTAACTATTATTCAACTATATAACTATTGATTTCCTAACCATTAACTAATTAATTGTATACTATATATTGTGTATTGTATATTGAATATTGATTAAGTATTAAGTATTGATTAAGTATTAAGTATTAAATGTTACAGCATTAAGTATTAGATATTAAGATATTAGATATTAAGGATTAAATAAGTTAGAATATCAAATATAAGTTAGAAAAGGATAAGCTAAGATAGATTAAATATAGTTTAAGTATTGAAACACCGATAATAATTGAAAGCATTAACCTTACCTCTTTTCTCTTTTGAAAAATAAGTTGTATAAATTGATTGGATCGACTGTTACATATTGAACTAACTCTTAAAGAGTAATTTGATTGATTGATTAGATATTGAATAGATTGATTAGATATTGAATTAAGCATTAGAAAGCTAAAACTTATCACAAATGGCAACTCAACCAACATTAACTAAGTCGTTGAGAAGGGGTAATTTAACCTTACTATCACCAGCTGTGCAGAAATCCTCATCGGCTTCCGATATTGTTACAGGAGAGATTAAAGATCAGACACCCTCGCTTCAAAGTTTACAAAATTCCCTAGACAAAATTCAAGAATTTATGATAAAACAACAGGAGTCCTCTAACCAAACCCAAGAAACTATAATTAAAAACCATCAGGAGACACACAAAAAATTCGAGGAAGTAAATGAAAATTTTGCCAAATTTAATAATATAATAGAAAGTGTTAAAGAAGCAGTAGACCGACAGGAAATTAAAATACAGCAAGTGGAAGAGACAACCGAAGCGAATAAGTTAAGATTAACTAAAAACGAAGAAGACCTCAGGAGGGTAAATAAAGATTTAGAAGGGGCCATTGCCCAATTAGAATTTGAAAAAGCCTCATTTTATCTTAGGCTACAAAATATACCAGAAGAAAAAGGGGAGAACTTGTTTGTGACCGTAGTTGAACTCTTCGCTGAAGAGTTAAAAATAAACGAAAACGAACTAATTAACCACGTAGACGAGGTATATCGAGTGCAAACTAATTACGCACGTCGCCATCAACTCCCCAGAGAGGTCCACCTTAGATTCACCAAAAAAACCCTGAGAGATGAGATATATAGGAATACCAGAGGGGTCTTATCGTATAAAGGAAAAGACATCATTGTACTGAAACAAATACCCAAAAGAATTAGGGAACGAAGGAGGGATTACCATTACTTTACAAACAAATTAATAAAAAACAAGATACAATTTAGATGGTTAGTGCCAGAGGGGGTAATGGTAACGTGGAAGGGAAAGAAAATAAATATAGAAACACTAGAACAAGCAGACAAATTTATTCTAGAACATCTGAAGAAAGAAGGGGAAAGCAGCACGGAACTGGAGACAACAAGCCAAGAGGAGGGAGAGATAGAGGAAGAGAGAACAGACAAGATAAGCAAGGGGAAAGGGGAGAAAACAGAAAACTACAGAGAGCTTAGAAGCAGTAAAAGGGCAAGATAGTTGACGAAGAATGAATAAAGAAATTAAATTATTTTCGGTGAATATAAATGGAATGAACTCTCCTCAAAAAAGAGGACAAACATTTACAAAACTAATAAAACAAAATTTAGATGTAATATGCCTTCAGGAAGTCCATGTAAAGAAAAAGGATAAGAAAGTATTGGAATACCCGAAACTGGGGAAACTATTCACATCACTTGCAAATGAAAAAAAAAGAGGAATTGCACTATATGTTAAAAGCTGGTTAAATCCAAAAGTAATTGACAGTGATGAAGAGGGTAGAATACTTATAATAGAAATCGAAATTAATTTAAAAAAAAAACAAATTTAATTGTGATTTATGCTCCCAATAAAGACCAAAAATTTTTTTACAAAAAGTTGTATCAAAAAATAATAAAAATTGAAAAAGGAAACATCTGTGTGATTGGGGACTTTAATATAATAATAGATTACGACAAAGACTATAAAGGTAAAGAAAAGAGTAAAAAGAAAAAAACAATACCAGAAAAACTCAAAGATATTATAGAGGAATTTAAATTAAAGGATACATGGAGGGAAAGACACAGGGATGAATGTAAATATACTTATTATTCACACCCACACGACTCATGGTCTAGATTGGACATGATATGGACAAACATAGAATTACAACAAGAGATAATATCAGCAGAAATAGAACCCAACTTTTGGGCAGACCACAACCCAGTAAGTATTATAATTAGAGGAAACCAAACTAAAAAAAATAGATGGACAATGAATACAAAAATTATACAAGAAAACAAATACAAAGAATTTTCAAAAAAAGAATTAGATATCTTTCTAGAAAAAAATTGGAATGAAGACACAACCATACAAAATATATGGGACACAACCAAAGCATATATAAGGGGGACAACCATTGCATACACTAGTAAAAAAAATAAGGATAAAAATAGGGAGATGAGAGAAAATCAAAAAGAATCAGAACAAATAGAAGCCGAATGGATAAAAGATTAAAAAAAAACCGAACTAAAAGAAAAAAGAGATGTAATTAAACACAAGATAAATTTGATAGCACAGGAAGAAATAGCCCAAAAAATCAAAAGTGTAAAACAAAACTACTTCGAACATGCAAACAAACCGGGAAGGTGGCTTGCCTATAAAATTAAAAAACAGAAAGAGAAGAAATATATCCAACAACTGGAAGATGAAAAGGGAAAAAAACAAATTGACATAGAAGAAAAAAAAAAGATAATACAAAACTATTTTCAACAGCTATATAGGAAAGATGATATAAAAGAGGAAGAAATAGATCAATATTTGAACGAGATCGAACTACCCCAAATATCGGAGACTAACATAGATAGAATGGATAAAACCATAACTATGACAGAATTAGAGCTAGCAATTAAAAAACAAAACAATAACAAAACCCCAGGAGTAGATGGAATACCAGCCGAATATTACAAAGAAATATACGAACCAGTCAAAAAATTATTACTACAGATGCTGAATGAGGTGTTAGATAAAGGAGCAATTCCTGAATCCTGGAAGGAAGGGTTAATAACATTAATACCAAAAGATCCAGAACAAAGATATTTAATAAAACAATACAGACCAATTGCATTACTAAACTCAGATTACAAAATCTTCACAACAATATTAGCAGAAAGGTTTAAAGGGATAATTAACGAAATCATACATCCGGACCAGAACGGCTTTTTACCAAACAGAAATATAAAAAATAATTTGAGAAACATTATAAATATTTTAGAATACTATGAGGCAAACCCAGGAAAGAATTTGGCATTAATATTTTTAGACGCGGAAAAAGCATTCGATAATTTGAATTGGAACTTCTTTATTAAACAACTGACCAAAATGAAATTTAAAGAAAAATTTATAAAAGCAATCAAGACGATATACTCTGCACAATCAGCAAAAGTTATAATAAACGACCAATTAACGCAAAATATAAAAATAGAAAAGGGAGTACGGCAAGGATGTCCCCTTTCCCCATTAATATTTATTTTGGCCATAGAAATCTTATTAAATCAGATAAGGTTAAATAAAAATGTTAAAGGATTAAATTTGAAAGGACAAGAATACAAAATTCAGGCATTTGCCGATGATCTAGTATTCAATATAGAAGATCCAATTGAATCAGGGGAAGTTTTATTAAAGGAGATCACTGAATTCGGAAAAGTAGCAGGACTAAAAATTAATAAACAAAAAACCAAAATACTGACAAAAAATTTAACAAATACAGAGAAGAAAATATTAGAAGACAGATTAGGCCTACAAATAGTAAAAACAGTTAAGTATTTGGGAATAAAATTAACAGCAAAAGCAATCACAATAAAGGAAGATAATTATACGGTTTTAATAAAAGAAATAAAAAGGAAATTAGAAAAATGGAATAAATTGCCTATCTCGCTCATAGGTAGAATCTCAACAATAAAAATGTCCATCTTACCCAAGATTCTATATCTATTTAGGACGATTCCAATTATATTAAGAAAAGACTTTTTTCAAAAATTAAATAGAATGATTATAAAATTTGTCTGGGCCAGAAAAAAACCTAGAATTAGAATACAATATCTACAAGATAATATCAAACAAGGAGGATTTGCACTACCAGATTTCGAATTATATTATAATGCAGCAATTATGGATTGGTTGAAAGATTGGTTTAAATTGGAAAATAAAAGACTATTAATACTGGAAGGACACGATATGAGAACAGGGTGGCATGCTATTCTGTGGGAAAATAAAGAACAAACACATAGTTATTTCAAACAACATATAATAAGAAACTCGTTATACACAACTTGGAAAAAAATCAAAAAAATGTACTACCATCAAATTCCCAAATGGTACTCGAGCTTAGAGGCGACGGTATACCCAAACTCAAGAGAACTAAACAAAATGTTAAATTATTATCAAACATTAGAAAAAAATGGGGAATTAAAAACTAGGGAACAATTAGAAGAAATTGGAATCAAAATCGATTGGTGGGCGTATAACGTAATTAAATCAAAATATCAAGAAGGGAAAAGGAAGGAAATACAAATAAAAGAGATAGAATTAGATAAGATAATTTTAGGCCAAGAAAAGAAAATGATTTCCAAAATATATAGATATATGCTACACTACAAAATGGAGGAACACATCGTTAAAAATAGTATACATAGTTGGGGCAAAAATTTTGGTTATAGCATAAATTTAGATAAGTGGGAATCAATTTGGACTAAAAACTATAAATTAACAAAATCTACAGCTTATAAGGAAAACATATACAAAATGTATTATAGGTGGCACCTTCCACCGGCAACATTAGCCAAAATGTATAAAGGAACAAACCCAAAATGTTGGAGGTGTAAAAAAATGGGGACCTACTACCACATTTGGTGGACCTGCTCAAAAATGAAAAAATTCTGGAATAAAATGCAGAATTGGATAGAAGAGATTTTACAAATGAAGATAAATAAAAAACCTGAAGCCTTTCTCCTGGGAATTATAGATCAAAAAATTGAAAAAAACAAACATTACTTATTAATTCATATATTGACAGCAATCAGAATAACGATAGCTCAAAATTGGAAGCAACCCGAACCACCTGACGACGATTTGATAATTAAAAAAATATTAGACTGTGCTGAATTTGACGCATTAACAATTAAATTAAAAAACAAAGAGGATTCCGAACACGATAAAACCTGGATACATCTTTATAACTGGTTTAAGAAAAGAAATAAAATTCAAAAGAAAAAATCAAATTAACAATACTTTATATCCTTTTTATTACATAGAAAAAAAATACAAAAGACATATATACAAAAAACCTTTTTATAAAGAAAGATCTGTATGATATTAAAGAAATTAAATATGAATGAAAGAAGGCGGATAAGAAAGAATTAAATGATTTAAAGAACAGTGACAACCTACAAGAGAAAATGGTATACGCTGAGGACACAACATACTTCACCAGAAAATAATTTAAAATTAAAAATCATTCAAAACTTACCTCCTGAAGGGAATACAAGTACAAATATTATAAAATATGGTAAGTGAATAGTTATTGTTATTAATGTACTTAAATAAGCAATTAGATTTTTTTAAAGAATATTTTCTTTATGTTTGTTTGTTTGTCATGTTTGTTTGTCCATTTATTTGTTACGCGTTGATTTAGCCTTGTATTAATATAAAACATATATTGTATGTAAATGTGTATATATTTGTAATAAAAAATTAAAAAAAAAAAAAAGAAACCTAATAGCCGTGGGAAACCTTTTAAGCATCTTTCCACTGACAAATGATTGCGTGCATGTTTTGCTTGAGTTCGGAGAGGGTGATTCGGGATTGAGAACGCAGAGTTGCGCTGATTCTTTGGTTTGTTTGACTACAATTTCCTGCCCCCTCTAAACCTAGAAGCCTAGAATCCCAGTGCAATTTGCTAGGTCACAGGGATAGGGAAAGGCTTAGGACCAGATTACTTACAGGACCGCCTTCTGCCTCATATATTCCAGTAGCCGATTAGGTCCCACAGAGTTGTCCTTCTCCAGGTCCCATCAACCAGGCAATGCCGACTGGCAGAGGCTAGGGGAAGAGCCTTCTCTGTGGTGGCTCCGACCCATTGGAATCAATTCCCTCCAGGGATTTGTACTGCCCCCACCCTCCCGGCCTTCCGCAAGGCTCTAAAAACTCACCTTTGCCGCCAAGCTTGGGGCCAATGAGTGTTACATCTAGCTCTGGCTGATGATCAGAATGTATATGGGATGAATGTGGATGATCGTTTTTAATGAATTAGGGTTCATCTTTTTTTTAAATTTTAGATTTCTTATATATTCTATTTTTGTATCTATCCTTGTTGTGAGCCCCCGATTCTGTGGAGAAGGGCGGCAGGGAATTTTAATAAATAAATCAAATAAATAAATAAAGTTGGCTCTCCCATGACACGTGGACTTCAACTCCCAGAATTCCTGAACTAGCAGGATTGGCTCAGGAATTCTGGGAGTTGAAGTCCACTTTGCCTACCGCTGCGGCTAGGACAATAGTATTAACTTTTCGGCTGCCCCACAATGGGAATTGTCGCTTGACAGGAAGGACGCGCGGGAGGACCCGGGAGGGGATTTTGACCGGATGTCAAGAATCGCCTCTGCTCTGATCCCGGCGTAGAAACCCGTGTTCCCAGCCTTGCAGTGGCGAATCTCCCACGACTGGTAGAACTGGACGTCGGGATCCAAAGCAAACAACCACCTTATCTCCGTATCTCTAGATCCGACATGTGATGGGCGGGGAAGGGTGTTGCTGGTTCCTGAATCGCCCGCCCACGGCCTCTTGGGAAAGCGAGTCCACAAAGAATCGATGGTTATTCCTAACTGTGAGCCCGCCCGCTTGTAATTTTTTTTCTCTACTTTTACGTCTTTGGACAGCTCCTCCCGCGCTTGGCTGGAAGGCAACTTCCTTTACTTGTTTTTCTTCACTTATTCTCTCTCCAGCCGCGCTATGGCGAAGTGGAACGGCTTTCCCGGGAGATGGGGGCGCTGCCTGCGATCGCCGGCCGGAGCACCCCGCCCGGCTCCCCTTTGGAGGGCTGCTACCAGCGCTGCAGCGGAGGCAGCTGCGGTGCCCCGGCATGAAGAGCGGCTGAAGAGGCCCGAGGAGTTGCCTGGGACGGGAGCGCTCGCGACTCTCTATTGGCTCTTCGTCAAAGGCTACTTGCTTCACACGCATCAACTTCAAGTGAGAAGGCCACCGGGATGTTTCCCGGGGAGGTGTGGGGTGGGTGGGTGTGAAGTGGCGGAGGGGTTGTCCTCTGGGGCAGTGGGGTCTCCAACCTTGGCAGCATGTATGTGAATGTTTGATTTTTAAATGTTTAGCCTTAAAAAAAACCAATTTTTTCTATTAATTGGATTTAGAAGTGTTTTATATATTGTATATTTTTTAATTGAAATGTTGTAAGGCGCCCCAAGTCCACTGAGAGGGGCGGCATATAAGTCCAATCAATCAATAAACAAACAAACAAACTTTAAGCCTGGTGGACTTCAACTCCCAGAATTCCCCAGCCAGCAAAGCTGTGTTTGTCCAGCTGTGTCTCCAACCAGCAAAGCCATTCCCCAGCTAGTGTGGGGAGCAAAGCTGGCTGGGGAATTCTGGGAGTTGATTGATTGATTGATATATCTATATGCCGCCCCTCTCCAAGGACTCACAACAAATAAAAGAACAATGTGATACAAATCCAACTCCAATTAATATGAACCCACTATTCTAAACTAAAATCCCCATTATTAAAAATCAATCATACCCACTCAACAACAACATACATGTCATTTTGTTGGCCAGGGGGCTAGAGTCTAATGGCCCCAAGCCTGGCAGATTATATGAGTCTTTAGTTGAAGGCCACCAGACTTAAAGTTGCCAGGGGCTGGAGACCCCTTGCTCTAGAGCAGCGGTCCCCAAACTACAGCCCGCGGGCCACATGCGGCCCACTGAGGCCATTTATCTGGCCCGCCAGTGAGTGACAAGAGCACAGGGAAAAGAGAGAGAGAAAGAAAGAAAAGGGAAAGAGAGGGAGGGAAGGAGAAGTGGAGAGGAATGAAGGAGGGAAGGAAGGAAGGAGAAATGGAGGGAACAAGGAAGGAAGGAAGGAAGGAAGGAAGGAAGGAAGGAAGGAAGGAAGGAAGGAAGGAAGGAAGGAAGGATGAAATGAATGGAGGGACAGAGGAAGGAAGGACTGTTTTTGGGGGGGGTAATTTTTTTAAATTTTTCTCTCAACATGCATTCAAACTACACAGTGTACCATCTAATTTTCCATGAATAACATGCAGTATTTTGTTAGTAACTAATATCAATCATCAAA
Organism: Erythrolamprus reginae; assembly: GCF_031021105.1. Taxonomy (NCBI): domain Eukaryota; kingdom Metazoa; phylum Chordata; class Lepidosauria; order Squamata; family Dipsadidae; genus Erythrolamprus; species Erythrolamprus reginae. Next base: position 148,256,862 of record NC_091950.1, on the reverse strand, counting down.
AAAGTTGCAAAAGTTTTTTTTTCTAATTTTGTCATCCAGTTACATTCATTTTCTTTTAATTAAATTTCCTCCTTAATGTTCCTTCAAAAAGTGCAACACCAATTATATTTCTAACTTATTAACCATTATGACAAAGTGCTTCCTTCTTTCTTTATACATTTTTCATAAGCCAAGAAAACCTTGTATAGCCAATCAGATGTCAACAAAAGAAAATTAAAAAAAAAACATAAACATATATGAATTTCAGACCTTCTCCCCTCTCTAAATAGTACATTCCCATTTTGTTTTTTACTTTAAAACAAGGTATGTGCAGTGTGCATAGGGATTTTGTTCATAGTTTTTTTTATAGTCCGGCCCTCCAACAGTCTGACGGACAGTGAACTGGCCCCCTGTGTAAAAAGTTTGGGGACCCCTGATCTAGAGGAAACAATTTGGCTCTCTTTTCCTCCATTGCATGGCCGTCTGGAGATGAGCGAACAAACCAAACAGTTGGAAAACAATACAAGCAGGTGACAACTGGAAGGACCCCGGGTGGCTGCTGGAGCACTAAGAGTTGAGAGCTAAAGAATGAAGCTCTGTTTTGTTTGTTTTGGGTTTTTCGCCAATTCAGAGTGACACACACATACCCAGCTCGTGGTACAGTATTACGGTATATTAGAATAGAATAGAATAGAATTCTTTATTAGCCAAGTGTGATTGGACACACAAGGAATTTGTCTTTGATGCATGTGCACATAAAAAGAAAAAGATACATTTGTCAAGAATCATGTGGTACAACACAATGATTGTCATATGGGTCAAATAAGCAATAAAGAAACAATCAATATTAATAAAATTCTTAGGATACAAGCAACAAGTTACAGTCATACAGTCCTAAGAGGGGGGAAAAGGATGATAGGAATGATGAGAAAAAAATGGTAGAAATAGAAGTGCAGAGTTAGTAAAAAGTCTGACAGTGTTGAGGGAATTATTTGTTTAGCAGAGTGATGGCGTTCGGGGAAAACTGTTCTTGTGTCTAGTTGTCTTGGTGTGCAGTGCTTTGTAGCGACGTTTTGAGGGTAGGAGTTGAAACAGTTTGTGTCCAGGATGAGAGGGGTCAGTAAATATTTTCACCGCCCTTTTTTTGACTCCTGCAGTATACAGGTCCTCAATGGAAGGCAGGTTGGCAGGAATTGTTTTTTCTGCAGTTCTGATCATCCTCTAAAGTCTGTGTCAGTCCTGTTGGGTTGCAGCACCAAACCAGACAGTGATAGAGGTGCAGATGACAGACTCAATGATTCCTCTGTAGAACTGTATCAGCAGCTCCTTGGGCAGTTTGAACTTCCTGAGTTGGCGCAGAAAGAGCTTTCTTTGTTGTGCTTTTTTGATGATGTTTTTGATGTTAGGTGACCATTTTAGGTCTTGAGATATGATAGATATGATAGAACCTAGAAATTTGAAGGTCTCTACTGTTGATACTGTGTTGCCTAGTATTGAGAGAGCTGGAAGGATGGAAGGGTTTCTCTTAAAGTCTACCACCATTTCTACGGTTTTGAGTGTGTTCAGTTCTAGGTTGTTCCCGTCACACCACAAGGATAGTTGTTCAACCTCCCATCTGTATTATCCACCAAAGTGACTTAGGAAGGATCAGTATGGAGGGGAGAAAGCCATTCTGCTTATGTTCAGATGCTCTTGAGTTTAAGGTCCCCTCTGCTAAAGCCTCATCTAAAGGAGAATATTTGCTTGTTTTCTTGCAGATGTTTCATTACTCTAACTAGGTAACATCATCAATGTGGGAGAAAATGTTTTCTCGCGTTCTTTCAGAATGTCTGCAAAAAAACCAAGCAGGCTCCCAGGACCTTCAAAGCCTGCCCTCTCTCTCTCTCTCTCTTTCTCTCTCTCTCTCCCTCCCTCCATCCATCCATCCATCCATCTATCTATCTATCTAGTTAGTAAATTTATATTGCCGTGTACTAATAGGCAGCTCAAGATGGCTAACAAAAATATGGGTCATTCTTTGTCAAGTGGACCAGGTGTCCCCACTTGACCAGCTTCAATTTCAATGAAACTTTGCACGTATATTCCTTACGGTATAAAACTGAAGTGTGCAAAGGTTTAGGTCCATATTCTAAAATTTTGCACACTTCAGTTTTACACCATAAGGAATATACAGTAATACCTCATGATACGAACTTAATTGGTGCAAGGAGGAGGTTCGTAAGACGAAAGGTTCGTAAGACGAAACATTGTTTCCCATAGGAAACAATGTAAAGTCAATTAATCCGTGCAACCAAACCCCCCCCCCCAAAAAACCGGCTTTCCGCGACTGCTGGGAAGCCACGCGGCTGTTTTAAAAGGTGACAGCCGGCCTGGGGGGCTTCCCAGCACCCCCCCCACCTCTCCTCTTCCCAGTTTGCTCTCCATGTGTCCTCAACCTTTCACGGAGGGTTTTCCACCTCTCCTCTTCCCAGTTTGCTCTCCATGTGTCCTCAACCTTTCACGGAGGGTTTTCCACCTCTCCTCTTCCCAGTTTGCTCTCCATGTGTCCCCAACCTTTCAAGAGGTGGAAAACCCTCCGTGAAAGGTTGGGGACACATGGAAAGCAAACTGGGAAGAGGAGAGGTGGAAAACCCTCCGTGAAAGGTTGAGGACACATGGAGAGCAAACTGGGAAGAGGAGAGGTGGAAAACCCTCCGTGAAAGGTTGGGGACACATGGAGAGCAAACTGGGAAGAGGAGAGGTGGAAAACCCTCCGTGAAAGGTTGAGGACACATGGAGAGCAAACTGGGAAGAGGAGAGGTGGAAAACCCTCCGTGAAAGGTTGGGGACACATGGAGAGCAAACTGGGAAGAGGAGAGGTGGAAAACCCTCCGTGAAAGGTTGGGGACACATGGAGAGCAAACTGGGAAGAGGAGAGGTGGAAAACCCTCCCTGAAAGGTTGAGGACACATGGAGAGCAAACTGGGAAGAGGAGAGGTGGAAAACCCTCCGTGAAAGGTTGAGGACACATGGAGAGCAAACTGGGAAGAGGAGAGGTGGAAAACCCTCCGTGAAAGGTTGAGGACACATGGAGAGCAAACTGGGAAGAGGAGAGGTGGAAAACCCTCCGTGAAAGATTGAGGACACATAGAGAGCAAACTGGGAAGAGGAGAGGTGGAAAACCCTCCGTGAAAGGTTGAGGACACGTGGGGAGCAAACTGGGAAGAGGAGAGGTGGAAAACCCTCCCTGAAAGGTTGAGGACACGTGGAGAGCAAACTGGGAAGAGGAGAGGTGGAAAACCCTGCGTGAAAGGTTGAGGACACATGGAGAGCAAACTGGGAAGAGGAGAGGTGGAAAACCCTCCGTGAAAGGTTGAGGACACATGGGGAGCAAACTGGGAAGAGGAGAGGTGGAAAACCCTCCGTGAAAGGTTGAGGACACATGGAGAGCAAACTGGGAAGAGGAGAGGTGGAAAACCCTCCGTGAAAGGTTGAGGACACATGGAGAGCAAACCGCTTTCGGAGACTGCTGGGGAGCTGCACTTTCGGGTTTGGTGTTCGTAACATGAAAAAAGTTCGTAAGAAGAAGCAAATTTTTTCTGAACCCCGGGTTCGTATCTCGAGTTGTTCGTAAGATGAGGGGTTCGTATCTTGAGGTACCACTATGTGCAAAGTTTTGTTGAAATTGAAGCTGGTCAAATGGGGACACCTGGTCCACTTGACAAAGAATGACCCATATAAAAACACTGTATATTTAAAAAAATAAAAAGTACAAACAAAATAATCATCCACCAACCCACCCTGGCAACAACACATGTTCATTCTAACCATTTAATGGGCTCCCCCCCATTATTTGCAATTTATTTGGGAGATGACTATTGGTTCATCAAACAATGACATTTAAACTTATATACCGCTTCATAATGTTTTTACAGCCCTCTGTAAGTGGTTTACAGAATCAGCATATTACCCCCAACAATCTGCCTCCTTATTTAACCCACCTCGGAAGGATGGAAGGCTGAGTCAACCTCCAGCCGGTGGTGACATTTAAACTGCTGAACTACAGCTAGCAATTGGCTGAAGTAGCCTGCAGTGCTGCACTCTAACCACTATGCCACCCTGGCTCTTTCGCCTCAGCATTGTAGTACCAATGGCATATGGCACTGTTTCTGGAACTCAACAAGTTAAGAAATAAAAAAAGTCGAGCCAGGAGAAAGTATTAAAACAATGATTCATGTCAATCCAAGCATGTGATAGAAGGCACGCATTTCAAGAGGCATTAGGAAAGTTCACACTCCTGGATCTTTTATGCCAGTGTTTCCCAACCTTGGCAACCCGAAGATATTTGGACTTCAACTCCCAGTATTCCCCAGCCAGCATTCGCTGGCTGGGGAATTCTGGGAGTTGAAGTCCAAATATCTTCAAGTTGCCAAGGTTGGGAAACACTGTTTTATGCAACCAGAAATTAAAACTGCCAAGTTTCAAATGGTTAGAGGATTCCTTGATAATGTTATGTATCTGCTCAGAGGCATGCCATTTTAAATACTAATTAAATGTATGTAAATGTGCATTGGGTTGCAGATTATATAGCATTGCTCAAGGATAGATTTTCTCCAGTTGATTCCTTCAAAGGTTACGTTAACCTAATGTCAAGTACTGTAATTACATTCCATAGCCATCTTGATGCAGGTAGGTTGCATCTTAATATCTGAAGGGCACCAGATGGGGAAGAATCTTCTAGGGCAAGGCTGCCAAACTCCTGGCCCAAGGGCTGGATGGGTCACGGGCAGGCCACCCCCACGTCCTGTTACTGGCGTGACAATGTGAGTTTGCCACCCCTGCTCTAGGGTATGATTACTTTTCCTTTCCATTCTGAGTCAGTATCCATCATTGATTAGGCAAATAAAAGGGAAGCATTATGAAAGCGGATGTATGTATGAAGCCAGGTAATAGGTTGTCCTCTGATAAAAATTAGAAGAATGTACAGGGTGCGTTCCAAAAGTAATGCAATTTATTTTTAAAAAATGTAATTTATTGGACAGATTTTTCAAAGTACTGTCCTTGGGCCTCTACACATTTTTTCCACTGACTCTGCCATGAATGGTACGCGCCCTGGAAGGTGTCTTCGGGGCCCTCTCGCAAGGTCTTCGTCACGGCTGATTGGATCTCTTCTATAGATGAAAAACACGCCTGGCCACAACACACTATGAGTCCGCGAGTTCCTGGCCAAACAGCAGATGCCAACGCTCCCCCCCCCCCATAGTCCCAGCAGACTTCTGTTTGTTCCCAGCCCTGAAAGGAACCCGTTTTTCATCCATAGAAGAGATCCAATCAGCCGTGACGAAGACCTTGCGAAGATTCCTTCCAGGGCATGTACCGGTCATGACAGAGTCACTGGAAAAAATGTGTAGAGGCCCAAGGACAGTACTTTGAAGAATTTTAAGTGTTTGTGCAAATCTGTCCAATAAATTACTTTTTAAAAAAATAATTGCATTACTTTTGGAACGCACCCTGTATGCTAAAAAACTTGAAAGATGTACCGGTAAATGTCAAAGCTCTACATAAATCATTATTGCTACCTCTCCCTATATATACACCAAAGCCAATAAAATTAAGAATACAGTGGTACCTCTACTTAAGAATGCCTCTACTTAAGAACTTTTCTAAATAAGAACCGGGTGTTCAAGATTTTTTGCCTCTTCTTAAGAACCATTTTCTTAAGAACCATTTTCCAAGCCCGGAAAAATTTCCCAGGAAATTTGAGAGTGGCACGAAGGCTGGGCCAGTTTCCTGCCATTCCCCCTTTAATCCCAGACATCTCTGACTTTTGGGGGTTGCCAGAGGAGCCTGTTGGTGGCGCTTAAGGAGGTTTTGACAGTCCAGAGCAAACGGAGCGTTTTCCTTTCTCTGGGCGCTTGGAGAGGGGATAAACCACTTCGCTGTGGTGACTCCCTTGTGTTGCCACCCATACACCCAGCATGAGGTTGCCTCTCAGAGTGTCTGAGCGCGGAAAGGCAAAAGGAGGTGATTCGCCCCGGCCGTATCAACTCAGCTTAAGCCAAATTGAGGAGTCACCACAGTGAAGGAAAGGTGACGGCTACAATGCGAGCGAGTGAGAGGACAGAGGAACTCTTCAGCATGGGAAGGAAGAGGAAGCAGGTAGCAGCAGCAGCCGCCTTTTGGTCAAAGGAGCGGGAGGTTCCCCCCACTCACCTGCCTGGGTTTTTCTCTCTGGTGCAGTGTATGGGAGGCGCGTGCTCTTCCTCGCTGCCTCAGAGTCCCTCTTTTTTTTTTAAGCCTTAAAAGTTTTGGATTTTTTTTATTCCCCTCTCCTCACTTTCTTCCTTCAACAGCGACTCTCCTCCTCCTCCCACCCAAATTCCGAGCTTTTATTTCTTTCCTAATGGGTTTGCACACATTATTTGCTTTTACATTGATTCCTATGGGAAAAAGTGCTTCTACTTACAAACTTTTCTAGTTAAAAACCTGGTCACGGAATGAATTAAGTTTTTAAGTAGAGGTACCACTGTATTGGGAACCTGTAATTTCCTACAGATGTTGACAGCATGACTTTTTAAATAGATAATGTCCCGTTTTTGTCATACTCTAAAATGGAATCAAACAGCTTCTATGTCCTAATTTCCAGTCGTCTGCCCAAGTCATAAAATGAAGCTTCAAAAGCAATCAACCCATTGTTTGCATTTGCAGGATGCTTGGCGACTTGGAGATAAGGAAATACCTGGGGGAAAAGAGAAGTTAGAAAGATAATGTTAGTTAGAAGTAGAATAAGATTGAGTCTATCCACTCTACTATTCTATTCTATTCTTCATTTTTTATTTTACTATTCATTGTTAGCATTTTTGATTTGAGAAAGAGTAACTGTCCTTTAGGAATGTGACCATTTACTGAAGGAAAAATATAATGTTTCCCTCCTTTACACTAAATATAAATATGATATGATATAAATATGTCTATGGCAGTGAAAAACCGGGAGGATTATTTTCAAAAAAGGTTAATTTAATAAAATATGTTAATAACAACTGTTCCTATTAGATGTCTTCTGGTTTTTTTAAAAATTCTCTATACAAAAAGGATAGTGGAAAAATTCCCAAGAGAGAAAATGGACCCAATGGAGAGGCCAGAATAAATATTTTTGAATTCCTTTATTAGCACAGGCTACTTACCTGCCTGATTGTTCGGATCCTAACTTGTTTCCTCTGCTTTCCCTAACAGATTGTTGCAAGAAGTTCAGATATACAGATCAAAGTGCTAGGTTCCAAACTAACAGATTAAAAAAAGGAAATTTATTGCACCACCGCAGATAAGGCAGGGAAGAGTACTAAACCTGGTATCATATTTTAAAAACAGCATACGCAATTAGTTGGCTTTACTACCACAGAATCCATAGTTTGCTCCTTGAAGGAAAATAAGTGCCAAACATGATTTATCAAGGTGAAACAAAAATTCAGCAAATATAATTATGTTGAATTAATTACCAGGTTGGAGATTCTTTGTGTGTTTTTAGAATTGCCAAAGCATTTTTGAAAAGTATTGTAACCTGATAGGCACAATAATGGCTTCTTGACATCACAGGCTATACACACATTGGACGTCAGGGATATCTTTTGAACTCAATCAACAGTAAAACTGCAAGGGATAAAAAAAAACCCTGGCTGTTTTCATAGGAAACTATTTTTGGGAAAGCTGCCAGTGTCTCTCCTAGCTACTAAGAATCTACTACCCTGTTCCTCCCAAAATAAGAAACCCCCTGATGATAACATCAACGACCTCTGCGATCATATTACAAGCAACTGTGTTCTTTTTGCCGACGATGTAAAACTTTTCAACACCACGGACAACACATCTACTCTCCAAAAAGACCTCGACTTTGTCTCAGATTGGTGTAACACCTGGCAACTTCAAATATCAACCAGCAAATGTTCTACCCTCCACATTGGCAAAAAGAATCCGAACATCATATATAAACTGAATAAACAAAATCTCACAGCCAACCCCCATTCAGTAAAAGTACCTTGGAATACTAATATCAAATGATCTAAGTGCCAAAGCCCACAGCAACAATATCGCCAAAAAGGCTTCTAGAGTTGTTAACCTGATCCTACGTAGCTTCTGCTCTGGCAATCTCACACTACTCACCAGAGCCTACAAAACTTTTGCCAGACCCATCCTTGAATACAGTTCATCTGTCTGGAACCCATACCATATCTCGGACATCAACACCCTTGAAAATGTCCAAAGATACTTCACCAGAAGAGCCCTCCACTCCTCCACTCGAAACAGAATACCCTACGAAAGCAGACTATCAATCCTTGGTCTTGAAAGCTTAGAACTACGACGCCTAAAACACGATCTAAGTATTGCCCACAAGATCATATGCTGCAACGTTCTACCTGTCAATGACTACTTCAGCTTCAATCACAACAACACAAAAGCACGCAACAGATTCAAACTTAATATTAACCGCTCCAAACTTGACTGTAAAAAATATGACTTCAGCAACCGAGTTGTCAAAGCGTGGAACTCATTACCTGACTCAGTAGTGTCAACCCCTAACTCCCAACATTTTTCCCTTAGACTATCCATGATTGACCTCTCCAGGTTCCTTAGAGGTCAGTAAGGGGCGTGCATAAGTGCACCAGTGTGCCTTCCGTCCCCTGTCCAATTGTCTCTCCTTATCTCATTTATCTTTTCTTCCTTTCAAATTTGTTCACCTATACTTTTATATCTTTTCTTCTATTCATTTCTTTACTTATATTACTACATATCTATTCTCTTCAATGTGTATTATGTATTGGACTAACTGAATGAATGAATGAATGAATGAATGAATGAATAAATAAATAAATAAATAAGCAAGCAAGCCCAGGAGTGCATGGCAATAAGACCAAGCGCTTATTTCAGGGTTCAAAAAAATATAAGACAGGGTCTTATTTTGGGGAAAACATGGGTAGGGACCAAATAACTTAGTGCAGTGATGGTGAACCTTTTTTGGCTCGGGTGCCAAAAGAGTATACACGCATATGATAGCTATTGTGCGCTGGAGCTAACATAGGGCAATGCCACGCATGCCCTCAGATATGGCTTTGCGTGCTCCTTGTGGCACCTGTGCCATAGATTTGCCATCACTGACTTAATTAATGTGTAAGGCCGTTTGTGGATTGTTTTTGTTTATGTAACTGAAATCCAAGTTTCATGACATGACTTTATTTTTAAGCATAGCCACAGGTGAGAACAAAGACTAAAGATATGCAAGGGTTTGGAGCTGAATACATAGGGCTTCCATTATTATCCTATGGAGCAGCCACGATTTCCCAGTTTTGCAGCTCGTATAGAAGATCATATTCCAGTTTCTCCACTGTTTGGGGCCCTGGAGGTTTGCCTTTGGAGAGCATTAGTTACACTCCCGATTTGATATAAAACCTACAACCCTGTGTTTAGCTAGAAATATATACTGCTCAAAAAAAACAAAGGGAACACTCAACACATCCTAGATCTGAATGAATGAAATATTCTCATTGAATACTGTGTTCTGAACCAAGTTGAATATGCACAACAGCACGTGGAATGGATTGTCAACCAGTGTTGCTTCCTAAGTGGACAGTTTGATTTCACAGAAGTTTGATTCACTTGGAGTTATATTGTGTTGTTTAAGTGTTCCCTTTATTTTTTTGAGCAGTGCGCATTGATAAATCGGGATACCGTTGAAGCTTCCCAGAGAAGAGGGTGTGGGAGGAAACTTTGATTCTTTCCTTAAATTTTCATACAAGTGAAAACTCAGTGTACCTTCAGCTTGATTTCTAGAAAAAGTTCAGATTGTGCTTTTGGACAAAAGAACAAGGCAAGTGCAAACATCGGATACGGGAGGGTTGCCTACGACTCAAAAGAGAAATGTTTCAGATGTGTTACTTCCCACTTGCATTCAGCCATATAACAGAAACCAATTGTTTTAGTATTGAACTTGACATTTCGCAGCCAATAGCCAGGTTTCTTTTCTCATCTCATTCTTGTTTCTTTCCTGGTTTCTCTCTCCCCCTCCCCCCCCTTTGCTGCAGGGCTCATATTTCACAAGGGAAACAGAAAAACCATACAGGAAACTAGCATTATTGGGATTGGCAATAGTTTTGACAGACCCCCAATACCTAATTTATCTGCCACTCCTTCTAAGCTGGGGCAGAGAGACAGAGAGAAAGCAGGTGGAGGGAAAGAATAAAGTTTCCCCGTGCCAAGCCCCCACACTGATTTCTAGTTTGAAGAACTGGATCCGACTGAATAACTGACTCCACACAATTATTCCACTGAGCAATGATTGACCTATGCCTGTGAGGGCGAACCTATGGCACACCCGCCACAGGTGGCACGCGGAACCATGTTTGAGGGCACGCGAGGCGTTGCCGGATGTCAACTCCACCACACATGTGCCAGCTGATTTTTGGCGTTCCAGAGGCAGTGGGGAGGTCGTTTTCATCCTCCCCCTACTTCAGGAAAGCCTCCCGTGCCTGTGGATGACAACAATGGACACAATGGGCCTACCAGTACAGCGGTGCCTCTACTTAAGAACTTAATTCGTTCTGTGACCAGGTTCTTAAGTAGAAAAGTTTGTAAGTAGAAGCACTTTTTCCCATAGGAATCAATGTAAAAGCAAATAATGCGTGCAAACCCATTAGGAAAGAAATAAAAGTTCGGAATTTGGGTGGGAGGAGGAGGAAGAAGAAGAAGAAGAGGACAGTCGCTGTTGAAGGAAGAATGTGAGGTGAGGGAAATCAAAAAAATCCAAAACTTTTGTTCTGCCGGGCTCTCTGGTATGAGTCTCCCGAAAATTCAAGGGTACAAATTTCAGACACACACACACTTGAATGTTCAAAAACAATGTTTTTTATCACAAAAATTCAAAAGAAACAAAGCACCCTTTTTGTATTGCAAAGAGCACTCGTCCCAAAACAACCTGGTAGTCTGTACAATCCCCTTAATCAGTCCTTAAGTACTTAGCTAGCAGCTGTGAAGGAACGTCACAGCCCTCCTTCTTCCACAAAGTGAAACACACACACTTTGCTCTGCTTTGGTTTCAAAGGCCTGAAAAATTAACAAACAAAGTCCGGAAACAGCAAGGCACAGTCCTGAAGAACAATGATCAGATAATCTTCCACAACAGCCAAACCAGCACGCTGCTATTTATATCAGCAGCACTAATTGTTGGAGCCCCACCCAAACACAGGTGGCCTCTCTTATCTCCTGTAATATTTCTTCAATTGGTCTCTTCGATGCATAATTCTGTGCATGCATGGGTCTAACACTTCCTCATTCGAATCGACTGAAGATAATGGAGATTGGCTTCCTGGGCTGTGTGCCAAGTCCCCCTCTTCCAAGTCACTCCCACCTTCTTCGTCTGAGGAAACTGCACTACCTGACTCTGTCGGCAATAAAACAGGCCTATGACATGTTGATGTTTTCCCTGCCTCCACCTCCACATTCCTTGGGGCAGGAGCTGGGCCAGAGCCAACCACAACAACTTTAAGGCTTAAAAAAAAAAGAGGGACTCTAAGGTGGTGAGGAGGAGCATGTGCCTCCAATACAACCGGTGTGAGGCTGCCTCCCATACACTGCGCCAGAGAGAGAAACCCAGGGGGAATGGCAGGAAACTGACCAGGCTTTCGTGCGGCTCTCAAATTTCCTGGGAAATTTTTCCGTGCTCAGGTCCTTAAGTAGAAAATGGTTCTTAAGAAGAGGCAAAAAAAGTCTTGAACACCCGGTTCTTATCTAGAAAAGTCCTTAAGTAGAGGCGTTCTTAGATAGAGGTACCACTGT